>NW_026294606.1:38382806-38892806 GCF_007827085.1 Peromyscus californicus insignis | reverse complement strand
TGTTCTGAGCACTGTGCTCTTTGTAATTAGCAACACCTTCTATGACTAGGTTCTTACTGAAGTTAGGCTGGTTGGAATTTTAAAAAAAAATCATCATATATCTCAACAGTAAAATGTTATTCAGTCAGGGACCTGACTGTGCCACCACACCCAGGACCTGGAATTTCTGTAAGCTTCAATTTTCCTTCTATTTATGTTCACAAAAATTATATGGATGAGATCATGTCAAGTATATTTGACAATAGTAGCTGAGGAACTTGAGTAGATTTGAGATCATTGAATAAGCACGGCCTATATATGCTAATATATAGACTATATGCATCTATTCATTTTCACATAACCCAGTGAAGATCTGTTAAATGATAGCAAATGTGTGCCAGTTCTTTCTGCTACTGGACAGTTTCCTATTGGCACCACTAGCAGGCTGAATGCTGCACTAAGACACCTGGGTTGAGAATCACAAGGGGCTTCTGTGACTCCTTCTTTGCCTACTGAAGTGTGAGGAGGCTCATCATGATTAGAATGTTAACCATCCGGCTGGTGGAATGGCTTGGTGCCTAAAGGCATTTGCTACCAAGTCTGAGGACCTGAGTTCAACCCCTGGGACCAGTGTGGTAGGATGAGAGAACTCCCAAAAGTTGTCCTCGGACCTCTACACACCTGCTGCGGCATGTGTACATCTCTGCCCTGGAATAAATAAATAAGATGTAAGCTGGGTGGTGGTGGCGCACACCTTTAATTCTAGTACTTGGGAGGCAGAGCCAAGTGGAGCTCTGTGAGTTCGAGGCCAGACTGGGCTACAGAGTGAGTTCCAGGAAAGGCACAAAGCTTCACAGAGAAACCCTATGTTTATTGGTTTCTCAAAACAAACAAACAAATAAGTAAGATGTAATAAAAATAAAAAAACAGGACAATGCTAACTTTGTAAGGTACTCTTTAGTAATAAATGTGAATGTAATCAAAAGCATTTATAGTTAAAGTTGTAAACTTTTAAAATATAAGTGGCTGCCCTATAATGACATCCTGAAAAGCAAAAGGAACAAAGTGTTTGGTTGAGTTCTGAGCATGATTTGGGCTCAAAAACTCATCCTAGTTATTGTTTAGTTGAAGTGTTCTATGTTCAAAGTACTACCAATGGGTTATGTATGAGGGCGTTTACTAGGAAAATAAAAAAGAGAGATGCAGCCCAGTAGTTATTTATAACAGGAGAAGGATGTTACATTAATGGAAGATGCACAAAAGATTTCCAAGAAGAATGATACAGAATTTCTGATAGGAATTCTCTCCAGCTAACTGAACAGCCAGTGAGAAGGTAGATCAGATAGAACCTCTGAGTTCAAGGCTGTGACCTTCATCGAAGGCAGTGGCCACCTCTGAAGGCTCTAGTACTGGGAAATCACATGCTTGGCCTGTACTGCAGGAAGAGTAATTCAGAAATGGGTGGTTGAGAGAGGAAAAGGCACCAAAGGCAGGAATTGTGCTCTGTTGTTCTGGATGCAGTGTGGGAGGATTTTCAAGGTCCTAAGGCTGGGTCTTGGTGTGTGTGGGGGGAGGGGGTGGGGTGGTACAGAGCAGGGGACAGATGAAGCAACTTCGAGTAAGGAGGAGCTATGGGACCTTTCACTGAATCTTTTTGGTGACTGTTCACCTGTACATTGCCTTTCAACAGCTTTGAAAAAGAGTGCAAGTTATCTTTGAATACCGAGTGAGACAAAATAAACTTTTATACTGCAGTGACTCAGTTAGGGCTTAGGTACAAAGAGATTTTTCTAAATCTCCATTTTAGGGTGAAGAGGTGGACACATTCAGTGGGGTATACACATACAGTGTCAGATGAAAGATCTGGACAACAGCTAGAAACTTGGTTGGCAGTGCCAAAATTACGTTCAATAGCAGCGGGTTTGATAAACTTGTCCAGGAGAATGTGATGTTCAGGTTAAGAAGAGAACAGGGTAGGATGGAATTCTAGAGAGGGAGATGCTGGCATTTAAGTGTGGGTCCAGAGTAGGAGGAGGAGGAAGAGAAGGAGCCAGCATAGGAAACACAATGGTCACGATAAAAGTAGTTCAATGGTGGTGCATGCCTTTAATCCCAGCACTTGGGAGGCAGAGGTAGGCGGATCTCTGTGAGTTTGAGGCTAGCCTGGGCTACAGAGTGAATTCTAGGATAGCTAGGGCTGTTACACAGAGAAGCCTTGTCTCAAAAAAGAAAAAAAAAAGTGGTTCAGAGACAACGTACTGCTGAATTATGGTAGATTCTTTAGCCACATAGTCTCTGTTTTATTTATTTTTATATATTAAATATATATATATGTATATACATCTCTCTCTCTCTCTCTCTCTCTCTCTCTCTCTCTCTATATATATATATATATATATATATATATTATATAGATACATAGATAGGTCATGCGATAAAAACAGATTGGTGTTAGTTACAGTCTTCTGAAATGCTAATATTTGATTTTATTTTCTGAAGTCCTAAAGAAAACAATAAATGACTCAGTGGGTAAGGGCACACTCCACTCTTGCAGAGGAACTGCGTTTGGTTCCCAGCACTCACATTAGGTGGCTTATAACTGTCATACCAGCTCCAAGGGATCAGTGCCCTCTGTGGACTCTTGTGGGCATCTGTATTCAAACATGCACTTACCCATAGACACACACATGCATATACACACGTAATAAAAATACAATAAATCTTTAGAAATACCAACTTTAGAAGTAAATATATGTATTATCCATGAAAATTAGTTGAGAAAGTGGGCATGATATATCTATACCGTTTCATTGCTCAAACCATTTAGATTGACTTGCTTAACATTTAGGTAGTGTGTCTTTCATGTGCTTTACAATCTGTTCCTGTCTTTATACCTAAAGCATGTTTCTTGTTAAAGTGTGTGCAGTTGGGTGTTATTTTCCTATGCTGTCTCTTTGAGTCTGCCCTTACTTGGAATTTATAATTCATTCACATTTAGTGAGTTCTTGGGACAACTGGATCTGCGTCCTCCGTCCTATTTCATTTGCCTTTGTTTGCTTCATGTTGTTCTTTCCTGCTTTCTTTAGGTTCATCAGACATTTGAAATATTTAATTTTTTATCTCTATGATGGATGTTTAGTTAGGATATTTGAGAACTGAATAATTATTTTAGTGCTTGTAACATGTATCCCTAACTTTAGTTTGCTTTTAAATAATATCCTCTCATTTCCCAATGAACTTTAGAATAGTATATTTCCATCAATCTTCACTCATACTTTTCTGTTCATATTAAATAACTTGCTTCTAGTAATATATGTAAGCAACTTTATGAGTCATTAGTTTGCTTTAAAACATTTAAAAATAGATATTACAGTTGTTTATATACCTGGTACATTTCTTTCCAATGTCCTTTATTCTTTCATGTACATCCAGGCTTCTCTGTTTCTAATTATTTCCATTCTATCTGAAAACCTCCATCATATATTCTTTTGGAAGTGTTGGTCTGTTATCAATTCCCTTGGCTTTGGCTTTTTTTTGTGTGTGTGTGTGCTCAGAAATGTCTTTATTTCACTTCTTATTTTGTATAACATTAATGGAACTAACTTAATTCTTTTTTTAACGTTTATTTATTGATTTGTGTATATGTGTGTGTGCGCGCACATGCGTGTGCACACTATGGTAGTCGCATGGAGTTGGTTCTCTCCTTCCACCGTGTGGGCTCCAGGGATCAAACGCAGGCTGCCAGGTCTGTGCAGCAAGCGCCCTTACCAGCAGAGCCGTCCCTTTAGCTCTTCATTTCCTTTCAGAGGAAAATTTCTCAGGTGTATTCTGCTGTGTCTAGGTTGCTAAGCCTATGTAATAAATTCTTCATTGCAGATGTTCTTTTTTATTGCCACTAGGATTTTCATTTGTTTCTTTTTGGAGTTTCAGTTTATGATCTAGACCTCTCCATCTTGCATGAGTTTTGTTTGATATGCCTCACCCTTTGCCATCAAGCTGTTTTATGTATTTATAACAGTAAAAACCTTATTTGCCCATCTCAACATCACGGCCATGTCTGGTTTGACTTGGTTTTTCCCTCTGTCCGTAGGCTGTATTATCCCCTTTAATTGAATTGTCTTGCAGTGTTTGTTGTGTAGCGGTCACCTTGTAGAACATTTTGTTATGTGTAGGAGCTGAAAGTAGAGAATACTTTTCCTAAGAAGAAACTACACCTGCCTCCTCTGTTGGATGCCAGGGGAGGGGCTGGTCTTTTCACAGCCCATAGCTGGTTTCAGTACAGACTGCAGACAGCTTTACCTGCCTTCACTAAACCAATGCTTTCAAACATTACAAGGGTAAAATTAGGACTTCTCTCAGGGTTTGAGAGTTAATCCTCATGAGATTTAGAGATGTCTCTTGACAGTTGGTCCAATTGTTAGCTTTATATGCCACTGGAGAATCTATTACCTAGCCCCACCTCTAACCCTCCATGCCACGGGGTTTCTGTCTCCGCTTCTTAGCCTTGCTCCTAGCTTAGGCTTCTGTGTGCCTGAAGACAGCTCCAGGTGAAGAAGACGTTGTTGGTGTGGACTTAGCACGTCCTAGTCTTCTCTACAATGCCAACCCGGCCTCTGGCTAACTCACTACGCAAGGTTTGTCATCCTGAGCGTGCAAACAGTCCTAGGTTTCCTCTCACTTTAGGTTATCGGGATTTCCTTGAATCTTAAGCTCTTTACTGTGCTTTTACAAATGCCTTTCAGCTCTCCTTGTTTTGGCAGAAGTAACTGTCTCCTATAATGTACTTTCAAAGCAGGAGTGAGCCTGTCTCTCACGTTTTTCTTATGGAGTCAAGCATCCTCTTGAAATGGCTGCTCACAGTCTTCACTTCTTGTTGAATAGTCAGTCTCTCCTTTTCAGATGTCTTTCTCAGATTGTGCACCCGGAGCATTTCTATGATGGATGGTTTATCTGTTAAGTTTAGGAAGTGTTTGCAGAATGAAATATCCTGTGATAGAGGCCCTTTGCAAAGTCACTTATAAGCCCCATGGTCAGCAGCAGAGCAGGCGCAGTCCTGTGGAGTGTGAGCTCACTGGACCATTTTCTTGTAGCCATTCTTTATTCCACTCAAAATGGTAATATCGGGATGATGAATGATGGCGACTATTACTTTTCTTTTCGGGAGTGGTTGTCAGGAATCGAGCCTTACGCCTTACGTGTCCTAGACAAACTCTGACATCGAGTTGCACCCTGAATGATTTTATTTTTTCTAGAGTCTCACTGTGTAGATCTGGCTGTCCTGGAACTCACTATGTAGATTAGACTGGCCTTGGACTCAGAGATCCACCTGCCTCTGCCTCCAGAATGCTGGAAGTTAAGGCTTATGCTACCATGCCCAGCCCCTGAATGATTAAAAAAATCTCTCTAGGACAATTTATACTTGGATATGTCTGTTATATTGATTCCTAGGTAAATTATTTCTTATTTTTGTATCTTTAATCTTTTTTTGATCCTTTATCAAAAAAGATGAAAATTGATTAAGTATTTTGCAAAGAACTTTGTTCCCTCTCCGATGCTGGGTGATGTTTTTGAAGTAACAAAGTTTCCTCAAAGATTTTTGAGATCCCACTTTCCTTAAATATAAACCATAAAGAAAGTAGAGTTAAAACCTAGTGCATGTTGGTCTATACTTGGCAAATGGTTAACTTTAGTACATTTGTTTCTCTAAATAGACTGTTTTATGGGACCATCATAAAATCTGGCATTTTAGAAAATTATTGAAAAACTGAGCCCTTAAACAGTGTAAGGAGTTCTTAAAGGAGGTGAACTCTCCTTGAATTGTATGGGAATCCATTCTGCAGCTTTGTTCCCTTGGGTCCGAAGGCTGACTTTGCTTTTCTTGGTACAGGGTTGAAAAGGTGGCAAGTGCCAGTTAACAGCCCCAGGGAGCAGCCAAAGATGTGCAGCTGCCACTGTGCAGTTAGTTCCCCAAGCTTCTCTTTGGGCTAACTTAGCAGGATCATTCAAACTTCTGTACATTTATTGGTTGATTGATTAGCAGATATATTATCTACTTAATCTACTCCATTTATCTAACATTTATCTATCTACCTATCAGTTATCCATCTATTATCTATTTATCAATTGTATATTTTCTACTTATCATCTATTTTTGTTATCTGCTTTTAAACTGTCTTCTGTTTATATTTATCATCTGTCACATCTATCTACCTACCTACCTATCTTTCTGTCATCTATCTATCTATCTATCTATCTATCTATCTATCTATCTACCTATCATCTAGCTATCTCTACCACCCATCTACCTATCTGTCATTGACCCTTTCTCCCTCTTTCCTTCCTTTCCTTTTTTCCTTCCCTCCATCCTTCCTTTTATTTTCTTCCTTCCTATCATTTATCTGCCTCCATCTTCTCTCTTTCATTTATCTTTTACTCATGGGCAAAAATGAGGATTTGATCAAAATCATCTGCCTGTTTCTCTCTGATTTATTCAGCTAACCTACTTCTCAGTGTGTTAGGAGTTTTATCTTCTTCTTGTCCTTGGGTGGGGACATGTGAGCCTATGGGGGACATCTCACACTAAACCATAGTGTGCACTATAGAGACCCAGATCTAGCTTCTCCTTCCTAATTGTGTGTTGTTGGTACTTACTGAATCTCTTCCTGCTCCCTCCGTCCTCAGCCATATCCTTACCAGTCTCTCATGACTGCTGTTCCACTTTTTTCTACAAGAATATTCATTCCCACAAATCAAAGAGTGATGCCCGTTTATTTGATTTGGTCTCAGTTGCAGGTTACATGCTGAACCTGCTCAGCCTACTCACCTGTGTGACCTAACCCTGCTTCACAAGGTCAGAGTGAGCATTCCTTACCCTCTTGCCCTGATGTGCACTCTTTCAGACTCGGTGTGAAGATACTTCACGTCATTTTCATGCTAAATACTGTTGATGTCCAAGGTCAAGGGAAATTGTGTGCTTATAAGAGAATTGACAAAATTATAAGAACTCTCATTCACTGTTGTCACCTGTTATTCAGGGTCATAATACAGATTAGCAGCACTTGACCAACACTGCTCCCAGATCAGAGCTCTGGACAGCCCCACCCCAATTGATTTGGTTTATTTTGCATTTAAATGTGACGTTATTGAAAATGCTAATTAGAAGCATGCATGATATACTGGATATGGTGACAAACTCCTGTTACTCCAGCACTTGGGAGGTGGAGGTAGGCAGATCAGTAGTTCAAGGCCAGTCTTGGCTATATAGCAAATATGAGGATAAGTGTCGGCAACATAAAAACCTGTCTCAAAACAAGAACAGAAATGATAAGTTTTCAAAAAGTAAAAATCAATGCTTCAATCAGTGTTCTTAACTGGTTTTTTGATTCAGCTATATTACTTTATTTTTTAGATACTTTTATTGGTCTGTTGGGAAATGACAATGCAGATCTAGTTAGTATCACTGGAAGTGAATGTAATTAAGATTAGTCTTCAGTTTAGATGGTTAATCATGAAACCTTGGAGGCATCTTTGTCATGCTGAAAATAACCATGTAATAAACAACGACTATTCATACAGATGCTGTGATTTTTTTTCAAGCATCAACTTTTTTTTTGTTTGTTTTTTTGTTTTTTTGAGACAGGGTTTCTCTGTGTAGCTTTGCGCCTTTCCTGGAACTCACTTGGTAGCCCAGGCTGGCCTCGAACTCACAGAGATCTGCCTGGCTCTGCCTCCTGAGTGCTGGGATTAAAGGCATGCGCCACCACCGCCCGACTTTTATGCTCAGAATAAAGTTACAGTTATCATGTAACGCATGTATTTATTTATTTCTCTAAATTACTAAAGTGAAATAATTTAGACAAGAACTTTAAAATCATTTCTTTATATAGCTTACTTAACTTTATCTTTAGTTCAACAATCCAATAAAGTTTTAAACTACGAGGAGTGTGTGGTAGACGTATACGCATTGAAAACTTATCTACTTATATGGAACATGTTGACTGCATTACTGGGTCACACTGAGAGCAACTAAAAGTCACAGGAATTGGTGATTGCAAACCAGTAGATACGACACACTAGGGTGACAATAAGTGCTGCTGGAAAGACAAAACAGGGCAGCAGAGAACCATGGACACCCCAGCAGCTGTCAGCTGAGCTGTCAGGAAGGAAGTACAGTTGTGTGTGTGTGTGTGTGTGTGTGTGTGTGTGTGTGTGTGTGTGTGTGTGTGTGTAGGGGGTGTGTGAAAGGAAGGGACCGCCAGAGACATAGAGGCAGGAAGGCCTGTCCCTCACCTAGGTGGAGACTCATTCATACTGAGCCTGCTAAGACCTAAGAGCAAGCAAACAGGCTATGAAGGGATTTGCTGTTTCCTAAGGACTGTGTAAGCCCCAGCCCTGTCTCAGAAGCACTGTTTGTGTATTAACTCCAGGTTTTATGCAGTGGTATGGGCTAAGCAAATGAAGAGACTCTTCAGATTAGTTTGATCTTGTCATACACATCATCAGCCTAAAAAAACTTGCTTATCCTTTATTTCAGAAAATTCCCAGGTCTCATAGTTGACTGTGTGGACAAACACATATTTATGCAAATTGGCAGCAGAAGTGGAGACACAACACTGCGTCAGGAGAGGCTGATCCAGCTGCGGCACTCTGTGGGGTGCAGTGCAGGCAGCTGACTTGAGTGAAGCAACCCTCCTTCTAAGTACCAGTGTAGTTGGTTGTTTGTGCTCTTTTGGGGGGCCCACCACCCAGCTACCAAATAAATCACACAGAGACTTATTATTACTTATAAATGTCTGGCCTTAGCTTGGCTTATTTCTTGCCAGCTTTTCTTAACTTAAATTATCTCATCTACCTTTTGCCTCTGGACTTTTTCCTTTTCTTACTTTTATAACCTTACTTTCACTCTTACTCTGTGGCTGGCTGGGTGGCTAGGTGGCTAGCCCCTTCTTTTCTCACTCCTTGTTCTCCCCTTTCTCTCCTTTTCTCCTATTTATTTTCTCTGCCTGCCAGTCCCACCTATCTTTTCTCTTGCTTTGCTATTGGCCATTCCGTTCTTTATTAGACCAATCAGATGTTTTAGGCAGGCAAAGTAACAGAGCTTCACAGAGTTAAACAAATGCAACATAAAAGAATGAAACACATCTTTGCATCATTAAACAGATGTTCCACAGCATAAACAAATGTAACACATCTTAAAATAATATTCTACAACATACCAGTGTGAAACAATTTCCATGAGGGATCACTAAATTAAAAAAGCAAGATGCAGAATGGTCACAACACTCTATCACTTACCTTGAAAATTATGTGTCTGTTAGATCTATGCTAGATAACATGCAGAGATGCTTTGAAGGAATATTGATACCTTTGATTGTAGCCAAGTGGCTAGGGAATGGGAGTGGGAAGGACAGTTCCCTTTTACCATGTGTTTCTTTGACATGTGTTTACTTAAGATTTATGCTAAACACTTAGAAAAACACCAGCATCACTACAAATATCAATTTAAAGCGAATGACCTGTGGAAATAAAATTGGAAAAGCTGTTCCATTAAAGTTTAAAAATTTATTCTAAGAGTAGCTTTTAATGAAGTCCTAATCAACATTAATAGCAGCCATTCATGAGCACTGTTTCAGCAACTGGAGAATCAAAGAATTCTTCTTTAAACACGGACCATTTCTTAAAGGAAAGGCTGCCATGCATTACTGAAGTCTAACTATTTAACCAGCCCAGAGTACAGTCAATCGCTGGCTGCTCATAGGTGCCTCACTAGCAAGGCTGCTGTCACTCCTCCTCCCTCTCTCTTCCCCTCCCCCTGCATCTTTAACCATTTCCCTCCCCTCCTTCTCTTCTTCCCCTTCCTCCTTTTATCCTGTCTCCTCCTCCTCCCCCTTCCTCCTTCCTTCCTCTTCTTTCTCCCTCCTTCATCCTCTTCCATCTTTCCTTCTCCCCCTTCTCCTTTCTCCTCCTCTTTCGCCCATGCCCTTTGTTTCCCCTTGGCTCTTCCCACAGGGTCTCATGGCGTGGCCCAGGCTGGCTGGAACTCACAGTCTTCTTGCTTCAGCCTCCTGAGTACTGGTGTTACAGACCACACTCAATTATGTATCTTCTTAAATATGACTTTAGTCAAATTAACTAAGCTCCAGTTCTTCCATGTAGTAATGTCATAGTAATGATGCTTGAGTGAGTTACTTCGATGATGAAAAGAAATTCAGTGCATGGAAATTTGCTTGTGAAGTAAAGTGCAGTGGATGACAGCTGCTCTTATGAAAAATTGTTGCCCTCTGCTTTTTCAATATGGGTGTCATTAGTTTTTGTCAACATGATATAAAGTAAAGTCATTTGGGAAGAAGGAACCTTATTTGAGGAGATGTTTCCATCAGAGTGGACTGTAGGCAAGTCTGTAGGGCATTTTCTTGATTAATGATGGATTTGGGAGGGCCCAGCTCACTGTGGATGGTGCCAACCCTGAGAAAGGTGGTCCTTGATAGTATAAAAAAGCAGGCTGAGCAGGCCAATGAGCAGCATTTCTTCATGCTTTCTGCTTCAGGTTCTGCCTCCAGGTTCCTGCCTTAACTTCCCTCAGCGACAAACTGTGATGGGGAATGTAAGCCAAATAAACCCTTTCTTCCCCAAGTTGCTTTTGGTCATGATGTTTCTAATACCAATAGAAAGCACATTAGTATATTGGGGGACCTCATCCCTAAACCATAAGTGCTGTCATTGGTAATGCAGCAGCAGCTACAGCCACTGCCTGAGGAGAAAGGCAAATGATGGGGGCATAGTGTAGTCAGGTCTTGAAGAGGAAGTACAATTTCAGTTGGAGAAGTGGGGAGGACATTTTAGACAGAGGGATGAAGTGAGAAGAGGCACAAGTGGACACAGGGCAGCCTTAGGGACAGCAGCAAGCCACTTAGGTGGTGCACACAGCCCATGGGGTGGGGGCAGAGCTTTGTCAGGAGTTGAGGGCTGGTGACGTACGGAAGAGCCGGTCCTGCAGGTGGAAACCAGATAGTGGAACACTGGAGAGAAGAGAAGGTGAGGGGGGAGAGAGAGAGAGAGAGAGAGAGAGAGAGAGAGAGAGAGAGAGAGAGAGAGAGAGAGAGAGAGAGAGGAGTTGGAAATGCACTTGAGAAGGGTATAGGGCCAAAGGGAAAAACCTGAAGACTCCAGATGGAGAGTCAGCATTAGTGGAGCAAGTAGCTGAGGACAAAATTAAGGTGGAGCACAGTCTTGTAAGGGGACAGAATTCTTCTGAGATGGATGGAAGAGGAGATAGGGTTGGAGATGTGGGAGAGCTCGGCTGTGGAGGAAAGGGAAGCAAAGGCCTTTATGTCTGTTGACTTCTATTTTATTGAAATTTGGAACAAAATGATCTGTGGTGTGTGTGTGTGTGCGCGCGTGCATGTGTGTTTATTATGAAACATAAGTAATGCCTTGGATTATCCATTATAAAGATGGAAAATAATCAAGGCTGGCAGAGCATTTCTGAGGTCCAAGCTGGTGATAAAAGCTGTTTCTCATGCATTTTTCCACAGGTGGTTTTAATTGTACCCTAGACTCCAGAGGCAGAAGGAGATGGGGAGGGCAGGGATGTAGATCAGTAGAGTGCTTGCCTAGCCCTGGGTTTGCTTCAGCACTACATAAACTGGGTAAGGTGACTCATGCCTATAATCCCAGCACTTGGGAGTTGGAGACAGGAGGATGAGAAGTTCAAAGTCGTCCTTAGCTACATAGTGAGTTTGAGGGGAGCTTAGGATAGAGATCCTTTCTAAAAGAAGAGAGGGGGCAAGCAGAGTCTCCTGGAGCAGAGGAGCCAGGATAGTGATGGGGTAGAGGTGATGGACATAGGTGGCAGTGAAGCTGAGAGCAGGTGTGCCAATGAGGAGAGATGACAAGAAACAGTCGTGCAATTGCACGAGAGGGCACGTCAGAACTCGAGGCTTTAAAGGATTGTTTGATTGTGTTTTTCTGGAAACAGTGTTTAAAGAGTTGCCTAAATTTGTTGGTACCTTTGGAGTAAGTATGCCTAGGGCTGACTGCAGAATTTTTTCCTTTTTTTGGAGAGCTTCTTTGAGGGCATCTAATTACTGGTGGAGGGTGAATCTGGACTGTGTATCCAAGTGGAAAAGAGCAAGGCTTCAACAGAACCATTGAAATGATCCATGTGAGGAGATCATTATTGACAACTCGGCTTATTAAGCCAATTAAAAGTTTTAAGTCCGTTTATTGATGGCCAGACTAAGAGTGGCCTTGTGTCTGTGAAAAGTCTCTTGGTGCCCAAGCTCGGGGGTACCGAGGTTTTAAAGGCAAACCCCACAAAGACCATGATTTATGACAAAGTTAGATTAGAATCAGAATAACCTGGAAACTTTCATTTCTGGCAGAGCATATCATTATTTTAGACGTAACATGCCAATTATTTTTGCCTTTTTCCTAGTTATTTTAGTTTACTTAATTATTTTAGTTAATATATCTGAACCACAGTCAAGGCCATGGAAATCTCAAATGTGTTTCCAAGGCAGAGCTAACCATTGTGTGGATGGGGTAGAGGTCTGAGAACTGTCTAAGTAAATGCAAAATGGAGTCGGAACCAGGTGGCATTACCTTAGTTACCTCAGCTTACCATCCCAGTTCTCCATTAGGCAGCTAGTGACTTTTCCCCCTTTGCTTTTGAAGGTGAAGCCAGTCATCCATAGCAGGATCAATGTGTCTGCTCGCTTCAGGAAATCGCTGCACGAGCCTTGCACTATTTTGTAAGTTGGAGCCCTTCCTATTTCGGGGTAGAATTAATTGGCTGTGTACTTTCCTTGGGGTTTGGAGTTTGAATGTTATGAGCGTAACTGTTTCAGATGTGTTGCCTGTTTTTCCTTTTCCTCCACAGCTTGATTGCAAATGGAGACCTCATAAACCCAGCTTCTCGACTCCTCATCCCTAGAAAAGCTTTGACTCAGTGGGATCACGTGCTGCAGATGGTCACAGAGAAAATAACTCTTCGGAGTGGGGCTGTCCACAGGTGTGTCGCGGCATCTTCCCACAGGGGATGGCTGGGAATCCTGGAAGACGTGCTCATGGGCTCTGGAGTCGCTGGCCCCCAGATCTGAAGTTTTGCTGACCCCGTTAAGCTCACTGTGCCTCAGTTTCTTTATATGAAGACTATGATATATAATAGCACTTCAATGGGGATTATTTCAAACAGTCCTTGGATGCTGGCACACATCAAGAGACTTGACCTGTTTTTGTGATTTTAGTGTAGAGTAATAAGCAAGCATCATTCCACCTTAAGGGAGAGGAACTTCTTGGCCAGAACCAGCTTCTTGATTCTTAGTTAACTGTCCTTCCCTCTCCCCCTAGGCAAGACTGTTTATTTAGTGGTTTGAACTGTTTGCCTCAGGCGAAAATGTCAGAAGCTAGGGAGAGTAGATGGGCTTAAGGAGGAGACAGGTGAGGGAGGAAAAGTGAGATGATCTAAAATTAAAACCAAAAGCATTTAGTGAAATTTAAGCGGACATTTAAAGCATGGTGTAGCCTACGAAATTATCTCAAAATTTTTACTGCGCTTATTTATTTACTTGTGTGTGTGTGTGTGTGTGTGTGTGTACACGGAGGTCAGAGAAGGACGTTGGGTATTCTGCTCTATCACTCTCCTCTCCCCTTCCTTGAGAGTCTTTCTTTGACCCTCGAGCTAGGCTGGCTGCCAGCAAGCCCTGGCAATCCTCCTGCCTCTGCTCCCGTCCCTCAGTGTTAGGGTTATAGGCACACACAAGACACGTACTCAGGAGGCAGAGACAGGAGGTCTCTGGGGCTTGCAGGATGTCAGCAATCTTAGCTCCAGATTCAGTAAGAGACCCTGTTTCAAAGGAATAAGATGGAGAGTGATAGATCAGATACCACACCACTCCCTCCGACCTTTTCTTCAAGCGTGTATATGGTAAGTACACCACTGCATGTGCTCATAACATCACACACATATGTTGCACTCACACACAAGTGGGTTTTGTTGTTTCTTGATTTTTATTATTTGATATACAGTACTGTCTGTTGATTTTCCCCTTCCATTCTAGGTATTTTTATAATTGCTTTACATTTTAAATGAATTAACTAAGCATTCTTATGAATTAAGTAGTGTTATTCTCTTTCAGTAGACGTGACATATGAGACCTAGAGAGGACAGTTACATGTCCAGGATTAAGCAGACACTGGTAGCATGGCTGGATGGCAAGCCTCGCAGGCAGTCTGGAGATATGCTCTTAGTTCCTCAGCTAATTTCTAAATAAATGACATGTGTTTCCACCCCATTTTGCTTGATCTGTCACGATCCTTACACATTTGTCTTACTGGTTTTCAGCCACGCTTTATGTATTAGAGAAGTTGCCCTTTTTTGTGTAAGTTTCAAATGTGTCTCCAGTTTGCATTTTCTTTGTTTTGTATATAAACATCTCTAGAGGTTTCAGTCCTTCTTTGTGTTCACTAATTTTATCACTAGCTCCAGTCTTCCTGGCTCTAGAATTATGAGAATAATTTTATGTTGTTTCATCTTGTGCTTTTAACTTTTATTTAAACCTTAGCTACTTTTTGGTTTATTTTGGTTTCAGTAGGGAAATCAACAGCACTAATTATGCATAGTTTTAAAAGAAAATACAGGTTTACCTTTTGATATCTACATACATGCTGGCTTCCCCAAGAAATAATATAAAGTATACAAAGATATATACAGGCAATTTTTTGTCTAAATGTATCTTCTTTTTTGTGTTTTTTTTTAATTAAGAAATTTTTTATTCATTTTACATACCAATCACAGATCTCACTCACTCTTCCCACCCCTCCAGCCTCCCCCCATCCCTCCCCCCAATTCCCTCTTACAAGAAGGTAAGGCCTCCCATGGGGAGTCAGCAGACCTTGGTACATTCAGTAGAGGCAGGTTCAAGCCCCTCCCCCTGCCTCTTCTCTTATACATGAACAAATTCTTAGATGGAAATAAGTAGATATGCAAGCACTAATAGAAATAAAAATACATGTTCTCCATATACCTGAATATTTAGAGAAATTATTTTTTTTTCTTGAAACAAGGTCTCACTTTATAGCCTTGGTTGGTCTGGAACTCACTCTGTAGCCTCAAACTCTTGGAAATCCTCCTGTATCTGTCTCCTGAGTGCTATAATCTCAGGTGAGAGCTAATACATCCAGTTGAGAAATGTAATTATTAATTCAATGGTAGACTTGGTGCTGCTCACTTGGGAGAGCCCACTCTCCCTTAATAGAACATTGATAACTCTTTATATTATTCATCAGTATATTAATTTAATAGTAGAGTATCAATATATCTCTCTATTATGTATCAGTATATTAATTTACTGATAGCATCCACATTAATTGGTTCAACTCCCTGCTCATGATTCTTATGCTTTGAAGCAACAGGAATAAGCAGGTCAATAGAGGCTATATTGAAGAAGCATAATAAAATCACGTTTAGAATTTACACAGTGGCTTTATCTGTCTGCAGACTAAACCAGCCAGTTCTTGGCTGGGAGGTCCTGGAGTCCATAGCTACACTGCCTTGTAATTTCTAGTGTAACAGTTAACTGCTGATTTGGATCTGTTTTGGAGGAAAGAGGATGAGGAATGTCTGGCTGTCTGGCACTTGGCCAGGGGTTCTCAGCCAGGTGTGATTTTGTTTCCAGGGGACATGCATCTGTGTCTGGAGCCATTTCTGGTCAGCACAACTGGACATGTGAACAGCTCCTCCATCTAGTAGAGAGACTGGGGTGCTCCTCGGGACCCTACAATAGACAGGGGAGAGTCTAGGGTGCTGTTGGGCACCCTATGATTGGCAGGACAGCTTCCCTGTTGGAAGACTGACTACAGTTTCTCTGCTTAGGATTGGTGGTCTCAATGAAGCAGGATAAGCAGAAATCTGGGTTGTGTTGCTAGTTAGATTTATAGAGTTAGAAATACTACGTTATAAAAAGATGTTAACATCTGCATGCTAACTCAGAACTGCTACTTTTCAGGGCTTTTGTGGATGTTTTCAGTGGTCTTTAGGGCCAGCTGATAGATCAATGGATCTGCTTTTTTTCTTCTTTGATACAAAGTCTGTAGTCCTGGCTAGCTAGTATGGAACTCACTATATAGCCCAGGCTAGCCTTGAACTCATGATGTTTCTGTCTCAGCTTTCCTTGTGACAGAAGGATTTTTTTTTTTTTTAAAGATTTATTTATTTATTACGTATGCAGCATGTATGACTGCAGGCCAGAAGAGGGCACCAAATCTCATTACAGATGGTTGTGAGCCACCATGTGGTTGCTGGGAATTGAACTCAGGACCTTTGGAAGAGCAGTCAGTGCTCTTAACCTCTGAGCCATCTCTCCAGCCGACAGAAGGATTTTTATTATCGTTATTAACCTTTTCATGTACTATAAGACTTTTTGTAAACTTTTCAAACACATTATGTTGAAACCCTACCAACTACTAGCTCCTGTTTATAGTCTTCAAAATTGCATTATCTTCCTGGTTTAGTGTTCTAGTGGCCTACTTTCCTCTCTTTAAAAGAATTCTGTAGATAATTTAAACCATCTAGTAAAAAAAATCAGTGTCCTTACAATAAGTGACCTATTAATGGCAGTCACAGGCGCGGTTTTACAGTGAAGGAGACTCTTGAGCCCCACAGCTCTGGGAGGGCCATGCTTGCTCTCCTGCTTAGGCATGGCTAGGAAAGGAGACAGAAGCATGCCTGCTATGCAGTTCTGCGTCATTAGTGCTGGCTTGCCCCTGCCCTTCTTTCCTCTCACCTCTTTTTTTTTTTTTTCTGACCCAGTTCTGTGTGTTTGGCTGTAGTACCTTGGCCAGAGGCGATCCTTAATAGAGAATGTGGCAGGAAGCTTGTTGGCCTATGAGTATACCAGAAAATACGTGGAAGCAGTGTTACCGAACACATCAATCAGCCTTCTGGGGAAGCTCAGCTTCATTTAAACACCTGGGGCTGGTGAGGTAGCTTAGTGGGGGCAGGCACTTCCCTGCTGCACAAGCCTGAAGAGTTGAGTGTGATTCTTGGAAGGAGAGAACCAATTTCTAAATGCTGTCTTCTGACCTCTATCCACACTTAAACCATAGCACACACATGCCCTCCCCCTAAATAATAACAAATGAAAATAAATACATTCTATACAAGTAACTTTTTTTCCCCTCTAAAATCCTCCTATGGTACCGGAAGGGGTACCTGTGCTGGACTGCCAGGCTCATTGATGGTGCCTGTTCAGCCAGATGGTGCCTGAATCTCTGGTATGATGGGTGATTCCAGTTGAATCTCTTGACTTTACAATCAGTAATTGGAAGAGTAACAGAGGAGCCAAGTCAAGAATGGAGTGCCCTTATCTAGCTATGATTCTTAAGCAGCTCTCTAAATGCTTATTGAAATTCTAATTGTCGGCATTGGTGTTTTGACAGGCTTTATACTTTAGAAGGAAAGCTGGTTGAGAATGGGTCAGAGCTGGAGAATGGGCAGTTTTACGTGGCCGTTGGCAGAGATAAGTTTAAGAGACTACCTTACAGTGAGTTACTTTTTGACAAGTCAGCAATGAGAAGGCCCTATGGGTAAGTCTTCATCCTTGTTCACTCACTCTCATTCTTTAGTTACTGTTTGAAGTAGCTCTGGAGCAATGTTAGTGTAAAGGGAGGAGGAGGGGGCGATGAAGAGTGGGCATGGCGGAAGAGAGAGGCCATTATCTTATGTGTTCCATCTGTTTCAAACGTATAAACATAAGTGTGTAATTGATGGTAGGTGTGATGGTACACACGGTATTCCAAGCACAGAGGCAGAGGCAGGAGGATCAGGAGGTTAAGATCATCCTCAACTAAGTATTAAGTTCAAGGCTAACCTCTCTCAAAATCAAACAAAAAAGTATTTTCTGTAAGCAACAGTCTTATTCATCAGTTAGAATAAACAGCATTCATGACTGAGAAGTATTGCATGAAACACACTGTTGGGATTTGTGAAAAGACTCAGTATCTTTACATTGTACCAAGTTTAAATTAAATACAGAGCTCCATTCTTATGAAGAAGGTATCAGGCCATGAGCTCTTTGCATAAATCTCATGGGCATTTTCAGAGTCTAACAGTGCAGCCAGAACACACCAGTTTTCAGTTGGTTTGGATAGAAACTTACAGTAGCTTACACTCATTATCATTTTTATTTGTTTATCTTTTTGAGACAGGGTCTATCATGGTCCAGACTGGCCTCTAACTTGCTATGCAGCCCAGGCTGGCCTTGAACTCATGCTCTTTCTGGCTCTACCTTTGAGTTCTGGGATGACAGGCATGCACAGCCTCAGCTGGCTTACATGTCCTCCTCCATTCCCTTTAAAAACCATAAACTATGAAAGCAATGCAATTGTACCTGCACAAACAGATAGGGAAGCCGAGTATAGAATCAGTGCCAAACTTTCAGACTTAATGTGCGTGTGTGTGTGTGTGTGTGTGTGTGTGTGTGTGTGTGTGTGTGTGTGTGTGTGTGTTTACTTATATGTGGGCACACAGACATGTGGAGGTCAATGATTACTTTCTTGTAGGTCAAGTGCCTTTCTTGGCTCCTCTCAACTTTGTTATTTGAGACAAGGTCTCTCCCTTAAACCCAGAGCTTGCTGATTCAATTTAAGGCAGCTTGTTCCAGAGATCCCTTATCTCTGCCTCTTGAGCCCTGAGATGACAAGGCAGTCTCTGTGCCCACTCAGTGTTTCCATGGGTACTAGAAACTCAAACTCTAGTCTCCACGCTTCTGTATTTTATCCACCGAGCCGTCTCCTCGGCAAGGCTTATACTTATAGTTGCTCATGATGCACTATGTATGGTTTTTCTCTCGGAAAGACCCTTTGTGAGGATGTCATGTATAGCTGGCATCTGTGCTTCAGAGCCTTGAGCTGTGACACTGGAGCTTTCTAGGCGACTGTGGGGATCCATCTCTGTTGTTCTGTACAGAGGTCAGGGCCTCTTAGCTCTTAAAATGGCCTTTTCATGGCTGTCCTCTGAAGAGGCTGAATGGGACATCACCAGTTTGGTCCCTATTAATTTGTATACTACAAGGCTGGTGGTCGGTGGCTAAAGCTTCTAGGGAGTAGCAGAGGGAGTGTCAGGAGTGTTGGACCTGTGCAGGAGCCCAGGCCTTCATGAATGTTAGAGTTTCTTGCCAACAGACTGGTTGCTGATTACCCAATCCATGAAATCCAACCCTTTAACAACTTCTGCTTAGCAATACTTGTGAGCCTGCTGTGAGCAGAACTAGGTACTTGGTGGTAATATAAAAATTGTGACTCATTGACCTCTCTCATACACATTAGTAAGGTTTACCGTTATATATGTGTCCTATTTTTGGAGACAGATTTCAAGATGAATTTTTGCCTAATGGCACAGACATCTGAAACTTATGAAGAATATTTATTATTATTTGGTGATAATTGACCTGTTTAAAAACTTTCTGAGCCGGGCGGTGGTGGCGCGCGCCTTTAATCCCAGCACTTGGGAGGCAGAGGCAGGCGGATCTTTGTGAGTTCGAGACCAGCCTGGTCTAGAGAGCGAGATCCAGGAAAGGCACAAAGCTGCACAGAGAAACCCTGTCTCGAAAAACCTAAAAAAAAAAAAAAAAAAAAAAAAAAAAAGAGGGTAAAACTCAGCCCTTGTTTAAAAAAAAAAAAAAAAAGGGGCCGGGCGGTGGTGGCGCACGCCTTTAATCCCAGCACTCGGGAGGCAAAGGCGGATCTCTGTGAGTTCGAGGCCAGCCTGGGCTACCAAGTGAGTCCCAGGAAAGGCGCAAAGCTGCACAGAGAAACCCTGTCTCGAAAAACCAAAAAAAAAAAACAAAAAAAAAAAACAAAAAAAAAACTTTCTGAATATAAATGCCAGTACTTTTCATCCTTTTCCACCACAAGTGGACATAGTATACAGTATTTTTAAAAGTCATTATTATAATTATTATTATTTTTGAGAGAGAGTCTTGTGTAACCTGGGCTAACTTTGAACTCTTGATACCTGAGACTCTACTGTCTTAGGGTTAGGATTAACAAATGGGTGCCACCATGCCCAACAAATTTATTGTTTCTGACTCAATCTGGCATGGTTGTTACTTAGCTTAAAAATGATTTTTTCTACAAATAGAAAGGTTGGGAATTTAAATTAAAACTGTTTTTTCTTAGGGTTTCTATTGCTGTGAAGAGACACCATGACCATGGCAACTCTTACAAAGGAAAAAATTTAATTGGGATGGCTTACAGTTCAGAGGTTCAGTCCATTATTATCATGGTGGGGCATTGTGGTGTGCAGACAGGCATGGTGCTGGAGAAGTAGCTGAGAGTCCTACATCTTATAGGCAACAGGAAGTGATGTGACTGTCATACTGAGTGACGCTTGAGAAAGAGACCTCAAAGGTCATCCCCACAGTGGCACACTTCCTCCAACAAGGCCACACCCACTCCAACAAAGCCACACCTCCTAATAGTGCCACTCCCTGTGAGATTGTGGGGGGCAATTACATTCAAACTACAACACTGTTATAAAAAATTGTATTAAAAGTTTGTCTGTAAGCATAAAGTCAGATAATACCCAGGAAACCATTAGAAATGATTTAGAATGGAAATTTGAGGGTTTATGGCACTAAGCACAAGTGTCAGTGGGCAGGGGCTTCTGGGAGGTGAGAGCACGTTACAATGATTGTTGTACATGATATGGTATCTGTAACTAACAGTCACGTGTCCAAATGCAATTTGTTTCCACAGTCAGAAAGCTTCTTCACTGCCTCCCATGGTTGGATCGAGGAGGTCTAAAGGGAGTGTAAGTATCGGCAGCTTTCCTCATTAATGTTCTAGCTCTACAGAGCCATCCTCTGGGTCTCAATTAAATTCAAAGGAATAAATCTTAGCTACCTGGTGGCATATAAGCAACTGTGTGAAACATTACCAGAGTTTCAATGTAACAACTGAAGTCCTAAACGAGAGCTAATGCCTTTTAGAAGATAGAATCCAAAACTTTTTCCTTGTGTAAACATGATGCAACTTATGTTGTGGTTATGGTCTGAACAGGAATTCACAGCTGTGAGAACCTTGCTAGGTCCCAGTAGTGCTTGGGGTAGTCTGTGTCTCACAAAGACTAAGAGGAACTTTAGGTAAGAAGATGGCCACCCTCGGTTGTACTTTTCTGAAAAAAAAAAAAAATCAAGAATTATCCTAAATGCTTCGTCCCACCCCAGATGCTTTCCCTGGCCATCCCCTCACTGTTCGCTACCTGAGCGAGGATTGATGATGTGCCTGAGATGTGGGAACCAGAGCCTGCAATGGGTAGTTCATCTGCTAACAGTTCAGTCTACACTGCAGCTCACCCCTGACCTCCGGTCTACACTGCAGCTCACCCCTGACCTCCGGTCTACACTGCAGCTCACCCCTGACCTCCGGTCTACACTGCAGCTCACCCCCTAACCTCCAGTCTGCACTGCAGCTCATCCCCTAACCTCCGGTCTACACTGCAGCTCACCCCTGACCTCCGGTCTACACTGCAGCTCATCCCCTAACCTCCAGTATGCACTGCAGCTCACCCCTAACCTCCGGTCTGCACTGCAGCTCACCCCTAACCTCCAGTCTATACTGCAGCTCACCCCTGACCTCCAGTCTGCACTGCAGCTCACCCCCTAAGCTCCAGTCTACACTGCAGCTCACCCCTAACCTCCGGTCTACACTGCAGCTCACCCCCTAACCTCCAGTCTACGCTGCAGCTCATCCCCTGCCCCATCCATAGCTCCCTTGAGGATGAAGTCCACTTTGTTTTGGAGGGCTGAGGTAGCACGATTTTCTGGCTGAGGGTTCTCTGCTCTCTCTCAGTGGCCTTAGCAGGAGTGATCAGAACTGATGTAGCGTTCCTACCCAACTCCAATTAGCTGAGCAGCAGTCATGTTCTGGTGTGCTGTAAGCGCTTGGTGATCGGTGATATTGTCTCCTAATGGACAAGTTCGTATCCTTTCCTGTGTGCTTGTTTCATGACATTCTCAACGAAAAGGAAAGGTAATTTTGTGTTGTGTTGTTGACTCTCAGTCATGGAGACTGTGCTGCTTATGACAAAGCTCCTGCCCTCGATGCTCTTCACACTCTAAGGGAAAGACAGGAAACTACCTGGAAGGTTAGGAACAGCCTGAAACTGAGTCCCAGCACATGACCACCAAGAACATGGAGTTCGAACCCTCACTGCCTCTGGGTGCCAGGGCAGAGTCTAGTGGATGCAGCTGCGGAAAGCGGTTTTAGGAGCACGGTGGTGTGAGGGGAGGAGAAATGGGTCCGTGAAGATGGCATCATGGGAGCCAGGGTTCAGTGTCCACCCAAGACTCTACTGTGCCACGTTCTTCCCAGGACCTAGTGGAAAGCCAAATAAGACCCATGAATTTAGGTTTTCTCTCCTTCTTCTCCTCCTCTTCCTTGTCCTCCTCCTCCTTCTTCCTTTTCCCTTCTCTTAAATTTCATCCTGAAGACATAACACAGGTGCCCCTGCCTTCTGTGCTTAAAGTGGAAAACAAAGCAAAATGGGAAACATGAAGTGTAGAAGTAACAGGTCTCAGGCTTCCACTGAGCAAGCAGCAGGAGAGTGACAGTGTGCACCTGCTTGCTCTGAGCTATGGATTCCTACCCTTGCACCTCGTGGTCAGTGAATCTTCAGGCCAACTTCAGCAGAGACCCTTCATGTCTGTAGGGTGATGTGCCAGGAAGTCAATTTCTATATGACCATGAGCTCCAGCATGAAAGTCCGTCTTTATCCTTGAGTAGAGGGAGTCCTGAGAGCCTCTGAGAAGTTAAAAAAAAAAAAGTGCCATCCGAGTCAGTTGAAGAACCTCAGATCTTTTATGCAGAAAGAGACTTATGTGGAGTGATTCTATAGGCAAGCCACGGGAAGTGGCCTGAGTAGAACATGGTGAGTCTAGACTAGGTAGACAGCAAGGGAAACTGGAACTGATTATTATTCATGAAGAGACAGAGTTTGCTTGGTGATTGGGTAGATAGGGTTGCTGGAGAAGATAGAAACCAAGATAACCACAGGGTTTTGAGCTTGAATGCCAGAAAAAAGTGGTAGTTCAATGACCAGGAAGAGGACAGGCAGAAGAAAAAATTAACAATGGCTTCCTTTTAAATGTGCTGAATCGATTTGGCCAGCCACATAATGACCTAATTTGAGGTACAGACTGTGTGGTACTGCCAGCACTTAGGACAGCTTGGCATGGCCCAGGCATCAGTAGTAGTGTAGCTTGAGGGAATGGGTGAGTCTAACCTGGAGGGGACAATTCAGTGATAGCCCCAGGTGATCTGGGTGTAGAGAATCTAACCTCTCAGGGTGGAGAGGAAGAGGAGTGAGACTTGGGTCAGTAGCTGAAAAGTATCTTCACCATTAAAAATGATAAATGAAATCCATGGGAGATTGATTTATTAAGGTTTATTTTTAAATATGTATGCCTTTGTGGGGCTGTATGCACATGAATGCAGGTATCTGCCAAGGCTAGACAAGGGTGTCAGATGCCCTGAAGCTGGAATTACAGGCTGCCTGTATGTGGGTGTTAGGAACTTGTGTGCTCTGCAAGAACAGTAAGCTTACTTAACCTCTAAGCCATCTCTCCAGGCCCAAGGCTTGTATTTTGTTCTCTGGCTTTCTGGAGGGCTTTGTGGCAGAATTCTTTCTGTGTACACACCATGCAAGTCTCAGCTCTTCACTCTTGTAGTACAATGGACAAGCAGTGGTTAAACAGAAACCCAGTGTAACTGAATAACTCACCCAGGGTCACAGGGAAAACGGATGGCAGGACTCAAGTCACAACCCAGCTCTTCATGTTCCCAGCCATTGCACGTTGCAATTTTGTTTTCACTAGTATGAAATCTGAAAAGCTAAAATTTTCATGAACGATGAAAGACTGCTCCTGCTCCAAGGCACACGTTCCAGCACAGTCACGCAGCTTCCTTCCTTGCTCACTCCTGAGGAAGATTTCTGCATCCATTGTGAGTACTGGTTCTCAGAAAGATGATTGAGTATCCCGGTGTCTGGCTGGGGCTGAGCCCTGGGGCGGGGGCAGAGATAAGTAAACAGGCATGCCTCTCTTGGATGCTCGTGGTCTACTGCAGGAGACAACTGTTGACCCAACAACTCCATAAGTCAGTGGATAACTGCAGAGTGTGATCAAATGGATGGAAACTGCAGGACAGTGTGAGAGAAGATAAAGAAATCCAATTTAGATAGCTGTGCACAGGCCCCACTGAGGAAGTGACTCGAAGATATAACGTACATTCCCAGTCAGTAGAAAAGAGGCTCAAAAGGTTAAACTTATCTCCACGTTATTAAAATACACAAATGAAAATGCATTTGTGTCTCTTCTCACAGCTGCTGTGTGTATCCATCTCTTCATTGCTCACTTTGTCAGTCACGCATCCATCTGTCCTATCAGCCATCCACCCGTTCACCCCATCAGCTCTCCATCCTTCTGCTCTATCCACCATCCAGCCACACAATCATCCATCGGTACACTCTGTGAGCCATCCATTGACCCATTCTATGAGCCATCCACCTAGTCACTCCATCAGCCACCCACCCATTCATCTCATCAGCCTTCCATCCGTCCTCTCTATCTGCCATTCATTTGTATTCTTCATCAGCTGTACATCCTTCACTTTACCAGCCATGCATCCGTCTACTCCATTAGGTGCCACTCATCCATTTTGTCAGCCATTCACCATCCACTCATCCATTCCATCAGCCACATACTTATCCACCTACATCTGTATATCTTCTCTACCAGCCATGCACTTATCTGCCCTGTCATCCATCTATCCATCCATCCTGTCATCCATCCATCCACTCTACAAGCCACCCACTCACTTGTTCTTTCACCTGCAATCTATTCACTCTATCAACCTATTATATCAGTTTATTCATCCGGCCAGCCACCCACTCAATACATATTTGTTGAGTGTTTACTAAGTGCCAGGAACAACTATACACACTTAGTGTTGCATGTATAAAGAGACTAATGAGGATCTTACACGGTATTCTTTCAAGTCCTCATGTGTGTGCTAGGGGAATTAAGATTGGTTGGACAGACTATTCAACCACAAATATGTAGATAATTTCAGACAGCAATGAATGCTATAAGTGAACTAAAATATGGCAGGGCACTGACTCATAGAGAAGTCTCTGAAGCAGAGATATTTGTGATGTGCAGGAGGCAGTCATGCAGAAAGGAGATGAAGGGGAAGGAGTTGAGGCAGCGTTGTTCAGAGGAAGCAAAGTTATCCAGGCTGTTGGTAAAGAGCCTGACAGGGGAAAGGGCGGGAGAGGACCAGGGCAGTGGGCGCTGAATGAAGCGGGAAGAGTCGGCAGGCCCAGTCACATAGACCAAGCCAGGCTTGATCCAGGCCTTCAGAGATGCCCCTGAGGGGCTTAAAGGAAGAATATGCTAGTACTTGATTTGTACTTTGAAAGATGAAAACATTAAAACCGTGTGTGTGTGTGTGTGTGTGTGTGTGTGTGTGTGTGTGTGTGTGTGTGTGGGTATGGGTATATGCACATGAATGCAGGTTCCTGTGGAGGCCAGAAGAGAGTGTCAGATTCCCTGCAGCTGGAGTTACAGGTGGTTGTGAGATGCCTGACATGGGTCCTAGAAAGCCAACTTGGGACCTCTGCAAGAGCAGCATGTGCTCTTAACCACTGAGCCATTTCTGCAGCCCTTGATTTATAATTTTTAAAGCTCATTATGGCAAACGCAGATTGGGGGAATAATGGAAGTAAGGGGCAGAGGATGTCTGGAGTCCAAGTACAGGATGAGGTAACTGGGCTCTGTGGCTGCAGGGTTGATGGTGTTTCTATCTATTAGAAGTCAGTTTTGAGTGTGCTGCCTCTGGTCAGTGTACTTGCTCAGCAGATATTTGTTGAGTGCCTGTTCCTTCCTGGACACAGTGGCGGTACTTGGGTGTCAGATTTCAAAGCCCTGACTGTGTATAGGTTACCATTCTAGTGCACAAGAGAAGAGTATGCCTGGTGCCTTTGTTGTCAACCAAAGAAGAGCTTAAGGGATAGTCTGTTCAATCAAGGGAGGAGAAAGTAAGACAAAGGCTGTGTTGCTGTGTGGTTAGCATTCATTTGAGCAGAGAATACCATGGTGCCTGGTGAACACAGAGTTCTCAATCAACTCACTCAGGGAATGTGTGGATGCCTGGCAGTGAGCCACCGACAGCATCCTGTGCCAGTAAATCCAGTCACAAGCTCGGTTTTTAACAGCAGAACTAATTTACACCTTTTCTGTAATTAATAGGTTCCCCTGAGAATGCTGGGCTTGATAGATCATTAACAGTCTGGCCCCTGAGAGGGATATAAGTGAGGGGCTGTGTAGGAGGGGCTGAGCTGCTTACTTTAGGTACCACAGTTAACCTCACCCAGCATTGAACCTAAAGGGGACATAGACTTAGACTGTTAAGAATTTCTGTCTCTCATGCAGCTTTCTAGTAATTGTTTTGTTGCATGAAGAAGAGTGGGGAGGAGGGAAGGTGGGAGGAAGGAGGGAGAGAGAAGAGGGGGAGGCCTAGGACTTTAGGGTACAAGTAGACTGAAAACAGCCAGTAGACTCCTCTGTACCAAATGCTCTGCCAACTGATAGGTGGGAGAAATGCAGAAGTTACTCAGTTGAGAATAACTTTAGGTTACTATTCTATTCTTAGAGTCAAAACGAAGAGAAAAGTGGTTTATTTTACAAAGAAAGCGCCATGCATGCAGGTCTGTCCCCTGCAATGTCACACCACACAGGATAAGGGTGCCCTCTAGTGGAAAAGAGGTAAAATGACAGGAATGTGGAAAGTGACTCCGCTTGTTTTTTGTTACCATCTTGTTAATGCGTATTATGGTCAGTAATATTTGGGGTCAAATATTAGGATTTCCAGGGTTTTGATGCAAGACTCAATTGGTTACCATGACTTCATGAGCATCACAAAGTCACTGTGAGGCAAAATTTAAACACATTAAAATAAAGTTTTCCTGTTCTCCAAATTGCATTCTGCTACATGGGAAACTGAGTCCAGGATGGGCAAAAGGGCAGCTCATACCTGCCATCAGTAGACGCGTGTGAGAGAAATACCAGCTTAGTAATGGAGCACCGTAGACGCTCTGCTGCTCAGCTAGGCAAACTCACAGAAGGACCTCAGTCTTGATGTTTTATGGCCTACATTTTTGGGTGCACATGTGTGAGGGTTGGAAATGGTTTATTGTGGCAGTGAAGGAAGCTGGAGTTGGTTAGATCTTCCTGGAACGATCCCAGGGAACTGTAGAAGTGAAATCTAGCTGACCCCCACTGTACCTAGGTGGAGGGGTTTCTGAGGGTGTGTTTGCTTTGTGTATGTTTAGAGGCAAGTTTGTTGTTTCTATGTGATCTTTCAGTGCATGTGAGGTACAGACAGGCCAGTGGCTGAAGGGGAGCCTGAGAGGTAGAGGCAGGCCAGTGGCTGAAGGGGGAGCCTGAGAGGTACAGACAGGCCAGTGGCTGAAGTGACTCCTGACGCCATGTTTTTGCAAGGCATCCTATAAATTTTGGCTGCTTCTTGGTTGTTGCCACATAGCCATAACGTGCTGTTTCTGGGATGGCTTTTTCAGAGAGCCTCACCACACAGTGGGTGTTTCTAGTGCTTCTGGCATTACAAGACTTCAGCATGGGAGGTGGAGGAGATGATGCAGGAGGTGAAGTGCTTGCCTGGGAAACACGACGGCCTGAGTTCAGATCTCCAGCTCCCACATCAAAAGCCGGGCATGGTGGCATGTTCTTATAATCCCAGTGATGAGGAGATGGAGATGGAGAATCTCCGGTTTTCTCGCCAGCTAGTCCAGCCAGTTGTGAGAGACTGTCTAAAAAGGAAGAAAGGTGGAGTGATAGAAGATGCCTGATGTCAGCCTCTGGCCTCGCATGTGCCTTCATGGATGGGTTCACACCTCTTCCACACACATACAGAAATAGAGATGGGAGAGGGAGAGGGAGACAGAAATGGGGAGTGGGGGGAGGAGCTAGGTAACAGAAACACCATACCCTGAGAAAGCAAATTCTTTTCATAGACAATGCTTCCGACAATACCTTTCTTTAAAGTTGGAAAATATTGTATGAATGCAAACAGCACATAGTAGTACTGCTTTATCAACCACCACCACAACAGGGGTTGGCACATAGCAGTACTGCTTTATCAACCACCATCACAGCAGGGGTTGGCACATAGTAGTGCTGCTTTATCAACCACCACCACAGCAGGGGTTACCACATAGTAGTACTGCTTTATCAACCACCATCACAGCAGGGGTTACCACATAGTAGTGCTGCTTTATCAACCACCACCACAGCAGGGGTTACCACATAGTAGTGCTGCTTTATCAACCACCACCACAGCAGGGGTTACCACATAGTAGTGCTGCTTTATCAACCACCATCACAGCAGGGGTTACCACATAGTAGTGCTGCTTTATCAACCACCACCACAGCAGGGGTTGGCACATAGTAGTGCTGCTTTATCAACCACCACCACAGCAGGGGTTGGCACATAGTAGTGCTGCTTTATCAACCACCACCACAGCAGGGGTTGGCAAAACTCTTTAATCTCTAGCAGCAATGACTGCTGATGTCTGACCCATGTTCCAAGTTACACATGCAGCAGGCAGTCCCTCCCTCTCCTCTTTCTCCCCTTTAACTTCCATATGATTTATCTACCACATGCAAGTTATATGACAAAGTATCAGCAATTCTTTCTTTTCTCTCAGTTGGGTTTGCGTTTTACTTGAAAGGTGCCTGGACAGCAGTCCTTACTGAAGGGTTGGAGCGTGTGTGAGCATCAGTTATCAACAACAAACCTTCCTTCTATGATTGTCTGAATTAACCAGTCTTTAAAAACTATTTTACTATTGTGTGTTGTGTGCACATGTACATGTGGTGCATGTACACCTGTATGCACATGTATGTAGAGGTCAGTTGACATCAAGGGCTCGGTTTTACGGCTCTTCACCTTAGTTTCGGAGATAAAACCTCTCACTGAACCTGGCCATCACTAATTGGATAGACTGGCTGGCCAGTGGCTCCTGCCTTTTGTACCCCACCTCCTCCAGTTCTACAGTTAGAGACACATACTGCTCACTGGTCATTTACAGGCGAACTGAAGGTTTGAACACAGCTCTTCATGCTTCGCACAGCAAGCACTGTACCTGTGGGGATAGATTTTTTCTGAAAACTTCTTGTTTTCAGAAATGGAACTTTTGCCTTACTTGTAGCCAACCTAATAATATGCCTTGAAATAATTCAGAACCATGAATTCAGCTTGCTATCCACTGTGCACTCAGCATGTTTAACCGCCTGCTTTAAGATAGCAATGGAATCAACCTCGCTAAACTTTGCACTTCCCATGCATTCAGCTTTTACAACGCAAGCTAACTGCATGCCTTTAATCTTAAACTATGTACTCTTTCATGACCCTGACCATTGTGTGTGTGCATGTATGTGTGTGTGTGTGTGTGTGTGTATGTATGTATGTGTGTGTGTGCATGTGTGCATGCATGTGTGTGTGTTGTGGTTATCGTTTGCTAAAGGAAGCCAACAGGTTGGCAGCAACCTTTAACAAAACAACCTTTAACAACCTTGCGAATATAGGTTGATGTCTGTTTGTAGTTCTGAATGTTACTCTGGGCCAGTAAAGTAACTTCTTCCCTGTAAAACTCAGCTAAAATTTTCTGAGAAAAAGTATTCTTTATTCCTTTCCTGTGCCACATTTTCTATGCTGCTCAATAAAAAGCTCGCAGGGACAGGCAACAGGGACAGACACACACAACAGACAGACAACAGATAGGCCACAGACCACAACCCACAGAGAAATGGAAGACACAGAGAATTCCTACTTGGGCTTGTTCCTGGTCTAAACTATCCCAAGAGGAAGTCTTTTCATTTCTTTTTTTTTTTTTTTTTTTTTTTTTGGTTTTTCGAGACAGGGTTTCTCTGTGTAGCTTTGCGCCTTTCCTGGAACTCACTTGGTAGCCCAGGCTGGCCTCGAACTCACAGAGATCCGCCTGGCTCTGCCTCCCGAGTGCTGGGATTAAAGGCGTGCGCCACCACCGCCCGGTGCTTTTTTTTTTTTTTTAATAAATTTATTTATTTTACATCCTGGCCGAAGTTTCCCCTCCCTCCTCTCCCCCCAGTCCTTCCTTCCCACACCCCTCTGTGTTACCCACCCCCAATCCATTCCCCTCCATTTCTGTTCAGGAAAGGGCATCAACCTATCTTTCTGAACGTTCCCTAAACCACCCCTCTGAGTGTCCCTTTCTGAAATGAAGTAAACTTAATCCCTGGGCAATCTACCATGAGGTCTCTGTTCTGTCTGGTCACATCCTACTGCTGGTGAGTGATGCTTTTCCAGATAGTAGTAACATCACCCTTGCTGGGATCCCAAGTCCCTTACTCAGTGGGTTTTCTATAGAGTCCTTCCAAGTTTAACAGCATCCCAAACCTTCTAGAAAGGCACCAACTGTCTGTGAAGGGTTACTGTTGTCACACAAGTTTTCCAGTGCTGAGACCTCAGGACGAGCAGACCTCATTGAAAGCAGACCGCAGTCTGGGTCTTGGCTAATGACTTCAGAAGTCCCACCCCTGTCATGCTGTCTGTCTGTCTGTCTTCGCCAGACAGCCACTGAAAAAAGGGAAAGAAAAATACATCTCTGCTTGTAGATCATGCAATAATTAAATGGAAACGGGATGTTTAAATTGCAGTTGGAATGGAAAATTAAATTATGCAAAAATGTTATAGATTTGGACAAGTTTTCATACTGTTAATAAATCTATGCATAATTCATTTTCTTGTAGGCTGTGACAAAATAGCATAAATAACTTCATTTGTAAGATGGTGTTTTTTTTTTCTATTCTTAATTGGATGATGGCTAAAACCATTTAAATGCTTTTGGGTGACTGAATATATAAATGTTTAAAATGAGCAGTTATAATAGGCTTCCAGGCAGATTTGTTTATTTAATATTACTACATTTATTTTCAGATAGTACAGATGTTGCATAAAGATTGCACCCAATATGGTCGAGTTATTTATTTACTTACTATCTTTTTTTTTTTTTTTTTTTTTGGTTTTTTGGAGACAGGGTTTCTCTGTGTAGCTTTGCGCCTTTCCTGGAACTCACTTGGTAGCCCAGGCTGGCCTCGAACTCACAGAGATCCGCCTGGCTCTGCCTCCCGAGTGCTGGGATTAAAGGCGTGTGCCACCACCGCCCGGCAAAATATATATTTTTTTTTTTTTGGTTTTTTTTTTTTTTTCGAGACGGTTTCTCTGTGTAGCTTTGCGCCTTTTCCTGGAACTCACTCGGTAGCCCAGGCTGGCCTCGAACTCACAGAGATCCGCCTGGCTCTGCCTCCCGAGTGCTGGGATTAAAGGCGTGCGCCACCACCGCCCAGCTACTTACTATCTTATTCTTGCAGTGCTGGAGATGGAATGCAGGGCCTTGCACATGGTAGGCAAGTGCTCCATCAGCAGGCCACACCCCATCTCTGATAGGACTTTATATGTCTTTATCATCTACAGCTATATGAGCTCTGGTCTTGGAGAGAACACCAGACCCTTATCACCAGGCACTGTTCCAGTCACCTCACACATGTCCCCCCTTCATTTTGTGACAATGTAAAGGCAGGTGCATCAGCCACATTCATCTGATGAGGGAATTGTGTGTGCTCATGCGTGTGGTTGGAGGTCAACCTCTGATGTTGTTCCTTGGGATACCTTCCACTTGGTTGTTTGTTTTGGACAGTGCTTGGAAACTTCACCTGTTTGGATAGGCTGGCTAGATGGCCACAGAGCTCTAGGGGTCCCTCCCCAGGGCTGGGATTACAAGTACCATCTCCGACAGCCCGAACTGACCTACTCTGGTGATGGGATGGCCAAACACCCTAATTGTTGTGCTAGAAACCTCATCCAACTACTGAGGGATCTGGATGCAGAGATCCATGACTAGGCCCTGGGTGGATCTCTGGGAGTCCAATTAGCAAGAATGAGGAGGGTTTATATGAGCGAGAATTGTTGAGACCAAGGTTGGATAAAGCACAGGGACAAATAGCCAAATGAATGGAAACACATGAACTATGAACCAATGGCTGAGGGGTCCCCACTGGATCAGGCCCTCTGAATGGGTGAGACAGTTGATTGGCTTGATCTGTTTGGGAGGCATCCAGGCAGTGGGACCAGATCTTGTGCTCATTGCATGAGTTGGCTGTTTGAAACCTGGGGCCTATGCAGGATTGTTTGGCTCGGCCTGGGAGGAGGGGACTAGACCTACCTGGACTGAGTCTACCAGGTTGACCTCAGTCTGTGGGGAAGGCTTTGCCCTGGAGGAGATGGGAATGGGGTGGGGGGGTTGGGGGGAAGGTGAGGGGGACGGGAGGGGGGAGAACAAGGGAATCCGTGACTGATATGTAGAACTGAATTGTATTGCAAAATAAATTAAAATAAATTAAAAAAAAAAAAACCAAGTACCATCTCCATGCCTGGCTTTTCCCATTGGTTTCGGGATTTGAACTCTGGTTCTCCTGCCTGTGTGGGCAAGCACTTTACCAACTGAGCCATCTCTCTCCCCAGCCAAGGAATGTTTTTTGTTTTTGTTTTTCTGTGTGTGCCATGGTGATGGACTCTGGCCTCACCAAGTGCTAGGCAGGCACTGTGCCTTTGAGCTCCATCCCCAGCCCCAAGGGAAATAGTTTTATGGCCTGCCTGGTACCTGTGCCAATTGTGAGTGATTATTTTTAGTCTTCTTTCTCTGCCAGACCTTCCTCCTGCCTCTGGGAAGATGTGTTTGCAGTTAATGTGGTACCAAGGCCAACAGTTGGAAATTAATGCAGGGTCCTGTCCCTGGGATCACTAGTTAACCACATGTATGTACTGGGAATACCATTGAGAGTCTACTAGCCAATAGTAAGGGTCTAATCTTTTGTCATTTAGGGAAATTATCGCCAATCTAAGTCAACTGTCGGCTCCAGCGATAACTCATCTCCTCAGCCTCTGAAGAGGAAAGGGAAGAAAGACACAAATTCAGAAAAACCCACAAAAGTGAAACAAATTGTGAAGCCGAAGGATTCCCCAAAAGCAGTCCTAAACAATGGTTAGTTTGGTTTTGCATTGCTCATATTATTATTTTTTAAGGCTGTGGATCCATTTTAAATTCCTTTTGTTCTAAAGTTTTTTATTTTTAATTGTGTGTGTGTGTGTGTGTGTGTGTGTGTGTGTGTGTGTGTGCGCGCGCGCGCATGTGTGCACAGATGCTGGGAACTGAGTGTGAATGTAGCAAGTGCTCTTAACCACTGAGCCACCTCCCTAGCCCTTCAATGTTCATTCTTAACTTGATAACGTTCATTTCTCCAGGCTCACAGAGGGTATTCCTTTTTGTCTTGTCATATGTGAAGCTGTTCAAAGAAGTCTTTCCCTGGGCGAAAGGCAGCTATTTCTCCCACTCGGCTTCTGTTTGGGATCAGATGTTGGCCTTTGAGAATCTTTGCTTTGAGATTAGATCGTTGTTTAAGGCAGTCTTATTAGGACAAAAGGGACATTGCCATCCTGTGCACCCACTGAGAGTGCTTGCTCGGCATCACACTTTGTCTCAGTGCTGTTGACTGGCCTCTGCGGTTGAGGGTCTGCATTCATCATTTGCTGGTATTCACAACTCACCTTCTTGAAAAGATGTTCTGATATCCAAATGAATACTGGACACACATTAACTTTACTAAAAGTAGCTATAAGATAAATTTAACAATTTCTAATTTGAGCCAGCCATGGTAGTTCATGCCTGTGATCTCAACACTTGGGAAGTGAAGGCAGGAGGATTAATTAGGAGGTTAAGGCCAGTCTATGCTATCTAGTGAGTTCAAGGCCCTCTGGTTCTCAAAAACAAACAAAACCCAAAGCAAAACAATTTGCATTGGTCTGAGAATCCACTAGTGTGAGACAAAGGTGTCCCGAGTCAGGACAAGTGCAATGGAATGGTGGACTTTCACACAGGTTTTGTGGAGAAGGACTGTGTTTGGTTTCATTTCAAGTGCATTCTCAATAGGATGGGCTCACAGAACGGAGAGAGATTTGTGTCAGCCAGCTGCTGTCTGGAAACAGAAAGCGGAGTGGTTGCTTTGTCTTCTCTACTCAAGGTCCATCCACATAGACTAGCGTGGGATGCTCGGGGTGAAGACTGACAGGAGAATGCTTTGCGTCATCAATAGAACCCAGCCCACATGGGAACTCCACGTGACATGAGGAATCATGTGGTATTCCCAGCTGCAGGGCAGCAGGAGCTCCTGGGAGGGTTAGAGGATGCTACACAGATGGCCGAAGAATCAGAGACAAGTGGTGGAAGGTTGAAAGAGCAGCCTAAATGATCAGGCGGCCTGGTGGCTGAGGCTGGAGGATCTCAAGGCTGGGCTAGAGAGTCTAGTGAGCTCATGCTTCATAAAACACGAGAAGGGGCTGAGGATTTAGCTCAGTGGAAGAGCACTTGTCTGATGTGCATGAGACCCTAGGTTCACCCCCCAGGGCTGCAGTGGGGCACAGCACAGGATAAATGCATGTCTGGTTCCAGGGTCTCCCTGGGGGATATTAGCTTGCTGTTAGACTTGCTGGGCCTCGTCCTTCTGTCTGTGACCTTAGGCAGTCAGTCTGCTTCCTCCTTCAGTCCCACTGTCCCACTGTCTTCCTCCTAACTGTCATCTCAGGTTGTGATTTTTCTTCACTCTTTGCATGCCCATAGCCTGTTATATCCTGTCCAGAGACAGGCATGGAGGAGATCAGATGAAATATAGCTGGCAGGTATTGTTGGGTGCCTATTGTACAGGACAGGAAAAAAAGTTAGCTGGGAAAAACAGGCCATTTTTGAAAGCTGAAAACAACAGAGGCCTTATTTTGATAAACATGTATTGCACATGAAAGCTCCTAAAACTGTGTATGGACTGTGGCTTACTGCTGTTGGTTTGTTGAGACAAGTTCTCACTGTAGCTCAGGTTGACCGGGAACTCACTATGCAGCCCAGGTTGGTCTCAGACTCATGGCAATCCTCCTGACTTAGCCTTCTGAGTGCTGGCATGAGCTATCAAGCTTCTTTTTTAAAATTCCCAGCACTAGCCTTGGTGTAATAGAATCAAGGCATTTAATACATGTCGATCAAATAAATGGTGGAAATTAAAGATGGCTGAGTCTCTGTAATACTTTAAACCCCACTAAGAAACTGGACCCATTTAAAGCTTTTAATAAATTATTTAGTTAAAGGGAGAAGATGCTATTTGCTTTTTGTCTTTGAGGTTCTTATCAGTGCACAGAAGTCCCATGTCTACTTACAGTAAGTGTATTTTAAGTCTTTGGGCTTACTAGCGGTCCCTGCACAGGCTGGAGAACACAAGATTGGATTAGCGTTCCTTCCATTGGGAAGCAGGCTGTGTTGGCAAGTTGAACGATCAGCATCCTGGCTCCTGTGGAAATTCACAAAGAGTCTTCAATAATTTTTCTATAGTTTTTAATACTGAAGCAAGTAGTTTGTAAGGTGTGATCAGAAAAGGTGGACCCCTTCAGTGCCCCAGGCCTGGCCTTGAGAGAATGCACAGTTGCTTCAGGTGACCTCCTACCCTAAGTGGGTATTTTCCTAGCTAGCTTTGTGTTGTGAGGGCCACAGGTTCTTTTTTTTTTATTATTAAGAAAAATTTTTCGTTCATTTTACAGACCAATCAAAGATCCCCCTCTTCCCTCCTCCCGCCCCCAGCCTCCCCCCAACCCATTCCCACTCCCCACCACAAGAAGGCAAGGCCTCCAATGGGGAGGCACATCCAGTAGAGGCAAGTCCAAGCCCTTGCCTTTGTCTCAAGGCTGCACGAGGTGTCCCATCATAGGTAGTGGGCTCCAAAAAGCCCCCTCATGCACCAGGGATGGATTCTGATTCTACTGCCAGGGCCCCCGCCCCAAGCAGATCAAACTACACAATTGTCTCACTATGCAGAGGGCCTAGTCCAGTCCCATGCAGGTTCCACAGCCATTGATCCAACATTCATAAGTTCCCTCTAGTTTGGTTTGGTCATCTCAGCAGGTTTCCCCGTCATGATCCTGATGCACTTGCTCATAGAATCCCTTCTTCTCTCTTTGACTGGACTCCTGGAGCTCTGTCTGGTGTTTGACTGGGGCCACAGGCTCTTAAACAGCTCTAGGTCATTATTCCCTGCAAAACTGTGAATCTCTGTCAAACGAAGGTCTTAGGACTTATTTTCCCTCCACACAAGGACTATGCTGCTGATTTAGAAGACTTAGAAGAACTGAGATGAAGAATTTACGTATATTTTTCTATGATAAGAAAAGCATATGAGTCCCCCCAAAATAAACCTTGACTTTCAAAAACATTTATTTTCCATGAAAAGTTCATTTCTGCATGATTGAAATCCAAGCAGCTTCTCCTTAAAGACCTTCCCCAAGATGTCCTTGACTATAAGAAGTTCCCAGATTGTAATGTCATATGTGTCTCTCCCCTAATTCAGCCGTTGTGTTCATTTGCAGCCGAAGCTGCTTTTTCCTTTAATGCCATCTATTTCAGTCATTGGAACCAAGTGTGTGCTTCTTGACGCTCAGGTCTCTAGAGGACTCAAGCAAAAGGAACAGAGATCGTAAGCAAAAGGAATGTGTAGGATGCAGGGACTCCAGGTACTGGGTGAAAATGCACAGGAGCTGCTTTTAGAGATGAAACCTTTGTTTCCTCTACTGAAAAGTGTATATGAAGTGGGGAGAGCTATTTGATTGTATTTCAAAGTCTTACATTTTAGGGTTAGAGTGAATAATTAAGATAATTTTCTAGTCTATATTAAAATATAGTCTATATTAAAATATATTAAAATATATATATACAAATATTCATTCCAATGCTCTTTACATGTATACTATTATTATTATATTTAAAAAATAATTGTGGTTTTAGTCACATGTTTTGCTTTTTTAAAAGAACTATGATGTTTACTTATGTTCGGCTGTGAACTAAATGCTCCCTGACCCAGCAATGCTGCCTTCTGACTGTAGGTGGCGACCTGGCTCTATTTTTATTTTCCAATTTTTTTCCTTGACTGTTTCTCTTGGTAACAGTAAAGCTTAATAATTCAGGCAGAGCAGTGACATATTTCTTCAGGGAAACAAATCCCATTTTCTTTTGTAGCCAAGATGCAAAGTAAGATTGGTGAGTGATTGATGACTGTGGGTCTGCGGTGTGTTTTCAGCGCTGCCTGTGAGATCAGCCTCAGCCCGGCACAGCTTGCTTCCCCTTTTCTTGTGCTGGGGTGCCTAGAGAGATGTTCTAGAGGAGTTAACTAGGTACACTCGCCACTGTGAGCAGAAACACGATGATGGTTGTTTTGAAACAGCATTTTGGATAGCTAGTTATATTCATTGCTATTATTAATATTGGATAACTGAAAAGAATGTAGGAAATATACGAGTTTAGTTAGAAATATCAGAAAGACTGCAAAGAAAGGGGCCTGTAGTGTTATGACATATCATGCTGATAACAAGAAGTGCTTTTAAAATCAAAGTATTAATTTGAAACACAAGGCAAAGGTTTTCTTCTTTTGGAGGACACATGGTTCTTTGGTGTGCGCATGGGTGTGCGTGTGCATGTCCATGTGCATGCATGCATGTGTGTATGTGTGTATGTGTGTGTGTGCACATGGGAACCAGTCTTGTTCTAGTGCAGCCTCCGGCTGTGTTGTTCTGTTTAGCTCATGGTAGTTTTGTTCCTGGAAGGGACACTTGTGTGTGTAGACTCCCGATGAGAGCAGGTCAGCCCTGACTGACAGAGGATGCCTGAGTGTTATGACCTTGCGTGCCTGCCCTTAAACAGCCATGCTCGACTGCAGCTGCACATGGTGTGCCTGCATCGTCCCATGCATGAAACACGGTAGCAATCCATCCTCAGAAATCACATCATATGTACCAGGACGGGAGTGTCCTTGCTTAGGTTGTGAAGCAGCCTAGGCACCTGAATAGTTCTCTGTCACAAGAAACTCTGGGGAAAACCCCTGAAGCACATCTGGAAAACATGCTCTCCAGACTCCTAACCTTGAAAGCGGCATTGTGTGCCAGAAGGATGCACACAGGAGGCCACCAAGGTGGTCTGGTTCTGTTTCATAAGCTGAAGTAATAAGATTTGCTGGTAGCTCTTGCTGCCTTACTCATCTGATGAATGGGAGACATATGTTTCTGTTCCTCTATTGATTGTTGCCACAAAACACTGTGTATTGTGGTGCATGGATCAAAGTCTGTTTTGTTAAATACCAGCTGCTTCTGCTTCTGCCCTTCCTCCTCCTCCCTCTCCTCCTCCTCCTCCTCCTCCTCCTCCTCCTCCTCCTCCTCCTCCTTCTCCTCCTCCTCCTCCTCCTCTTTCTTCTAATTTTTTTGAGACAGGATTTCTCTGTGTAGCTGTGACTGTTTGGAACTCACTCTGTAGACCAGGCTGGCCCTGAACTCATAGAGATGCGCCTGCCTTTGCCTCCTGAGTGCTGGGATTAAAGGCGTGTGCCACCACCGCCCGGCTAAATACCAGCTTCTTAAAAGAGTGGGTATTAGCTTGTCCCACCCCTCATAAGATTGAAATATTGTACAATAATATTCTAATATAGTCAGGGGCTACTAATTTCTTGTATGCTTAATTGTATAACCCCACTTCTATTAACAACCTAGTTTAGAGTATATACTTTGTTGTTTACTTTAATGGTGAGAGACTGAAAAATTGAAAGCTGGATGAATATAATTATGTAAGGTATATGATAATAGTCATTTTTTTTTTTATTCTGAGAATAGAACCCAAAGCCTTGCATATGGTAGGTCAGTGCTCTACTACTGAGCCACACCTTGGCCTTCAGTATTTTTTTTTTTTAGGAAAGAGTTGTATTATATATCTTGTTGTATTACACATTTATATGGTATAGAGAACAATTGAGATACAGCTGATGCTGGACTGAGGCCTCTGAAAGAAATTCTTTTAGGGTTAATATTTGTGTAATCTGGAGCTGGAGAGTGTGTTAATATTCTCTCCCCCCTCTCTACCTCCCTTCCTCCCTCCTTCTCTTCCTTTTTCTGTCTTCCTTCCTTCCTTCCTTCCAGTATATATTTTGCCTGCCTGTATGTATGTACAATGTGTGTGTGCCTGGTACCAGTGGAGACTAGAAAAGGATGCTCTATCTTTGGAACTAGAGTTAGGAACAGTTGTGAGCCACCTTTTATGCTAGGAACCGAACCTGGTCCCATGTAAGAGCAGCCAGTGCTCTCAACTGCCAAGCTACCTGTCCAGTCCTAGTTACTTTCCTTGTGACTGAGATAGAACACTTGACAAAAAGCAGCTTAAGGGAAGAGGGCCTTATTTTGCACACACAGTTGGAGGGCACAGTCCATCATGGCAGGGAAGGGGTAGATGACAGTGGGAACTTGGGGCATGTATTACTCAGAGTTCCCTAGAGGAACAGAACTGACAGAATGAATCTCTGCTCTGCTCCCCCGTGTGTGTGTGTATGTGTGTGTGTGTGTGTGTGTGTGTGTGTGTGTGTGTGTGTGTGTGTGTGTGTGTGATTTATTAGAATGGCTTTCAGTCTGTGGTCCAACTAGTTCAACAGTGGCTGTCTACCAATGGAAAGTCCAAGAGTTCAGTTGTTCAGTCCATGAGTCTGGATGTCTCAGCGGGTCTCCAGTATACTCCAGAATTACAAAGAAGTAGGCTCTCATGACAACTTCTCCCCCAGATCCACTGTTCCTCCATTTCCTTCAGAAAAGAGCAGGCCTTCAGTGCTATCAACTGGACATGGCTAGCCAGATGCAATAAGGCTAGGCACAAACCCTCGTATCAAGACTTGATGAGGCAGCCCAGTAGAAGGAAAAGGGTCCCAGGAATAGGCAGAAGAGTCAGAGATGCCCCCCACTCTGACTGTTAAGAGTTCCACAAAAACCCTATGCCAAACAACCACAGCATTTATGCAGAGGACCTAGTGCAGACCATACAGGCTCTGTGATTGCTGCTTCAGTCTCTAGACACCCCGACGAGCCCTGTTTAGTTGATGCTGTGGGCTGTGTTCTGGTGTCCTCAACCCCTCTGGCTCCTACAATCCTTCCTGCCCCTCTTCCGTGGGATTCCCCAAGCTCTGCCTAATGTTTGGGTGTAGGTCTCTGCATCTGCTCCCATCAGCTGCCAGAGAAAGCCTCTCTGATGATGATTGGGCTAGGCACCATTCTACATAGGGATTTTCAAACTTTTGGAAGGCTGTGTTTCAAGAATTCATTTTAAGTAGGTATTTTGAGACTCAGATTATATTATATATGTATATTTCTTACAAACCTCAATGTGACACATCATTCAACTTAGTCATTTTGTTGTACAGGTGGCATATGAGGTACTCAGAAGAGCAAGGGTGTTTCTAGTGGAAAATGAAGTAGGAATTCCATTCCAGAAAGCCAAGAACTTATCCTGTCCTTACTCTGTGTGGATAAAGAATTGTCCTGGGTCAGATTGCTGCCATAGGCCTGGACCTTGTGGTTTGGGCCTCAGGAAGCTTCCACAGGTGGAAGGGTGAGGGTAGGGTTCAGGGTGAAGGCACTGGGGTTCTTTCTTCAGCATGTTCTACTGCAGGAGGAGGGTGTTGGGGCTCCTGGGTCTGCTTTGCCAACTGCTTTTTTCTCAGATGTTGCCCATTACTTCTAAGCAGAGACTTTTTCTTTTTTGTCCTACCTGGGGCTCCAACAATTCCACAGCATCGTCCTCATTCAAAGTCAGGTCTGAACCTTTTTGTAGCTTACTAAGATGAAGGGAGAAGTTTGTAAGGCAAACTAAAGCCTTACATGAAGCAAGATTCATCCACTTTTCAGAAAGAACTAAAATTGGGTCACCCTGGGCTTTTCACTCTGGGATCTGAGGTATAGACTGGGCTTGGCTCTTGTGGTGTCACGAAAGGCTGTGAGGTCAAAGTACTTCACAGGGGATGACAGGGTGCAGCAGGGAGCAGCTGGCATTCATTGCCCTTCATCCCTCCTCATACCCCTTTTTCTTTTCTCAGGCCTGGGGTGAAATGAAGTCAGGATAGGACTTGGGCCACTAGTGGACCAATGATTCCTTTCTCTTCTGTCACATATAAAGGAAACAGACAGGCATTCAGTGGTGGAGAATGCAAGGTGTCTCTTGTTGAGAGTGTGTGCATGAATGCTTGTGGTCCATAATGCCCATGCTATGATCACTGAAAGTCATGCTGCAAGTCACAGCAGTTAGGGTACTCATTCCTGGCAATAAGTCAGTGTTAGATACTGATCTGGTATTTTATAAGCTTTGTTTTCAAGTTCTCAGTGTAACTTAATCACATTTTCATAGTAGCTTGGCAAATGGCCTGGGAATGGGGAAAGAGAAGGCAGTTTACCTAGAGCCCAAGGGCATGAGAGTAGTCAGTGGTTCTGAAAATGCCCAGGCTTTCATGCAGCAGGATCAGAGGTGGACAGTCCTGTGTCAATATCTGCACTGGGTCTCTGGTAGGAGTGAGAGATGCTATTCCATTATGCTGTGCCCTGTCTTCCTTCAGGACTATGAGTGTGATGTCCTGTGTTCTGGAGAGTTCTCATTTCCCCACTCTTCACTCCAGTGTTTCTTCTTCCCATTGTGAATTGGGAGGATTGATTTCAGCCCTTTTTCTTCCTTGGCAATCTGATGTCCCAAGGGGCCTCCTCTGTTCTTACACAGGCCAACCAGGGACAGAGTCCATGGTCAGCATTCAGGGAACACTGGAAAAGATGGCAGTCTGGGAGCCTGGCCTCTAGTTTACGCCTCAGATGACCAGACTCTTATTTGTTTGTTTTTAGTTGTTTTCTTATTTTTAGGATAGAGTATTATTGTGTAGCCCACACTAGTCGAGAAATTTTCATATAACCGAGACTGGCCTCTAACTTGTGGTAATTCTCTTGTCTCAGGCATCCAAGTGCTGTTATGACAGGCCTGAGCTACCACCCCCAGATGTCCTCATTTATTCATTAAGCAGTTGCTTGAACACCCAGGATCTCACACACTTGGAGTACAAACTCTCCTCCAGGGCTTTAGACTTGGGAGCCCCGCCCCCTTTCTAGGAGCTACTTCACTTGTAAGCATCCCCATGTAAGCATCACATGCTGAGTGAAACCTCAGGGTAGCTGCATTTTCTTTCCTTTGTACCAATTGCTCTGAATTTATACCCTTGCTTCCAATGGTTATTATTCTGGTTTTATGTAGAAGTTGGTTTTTTTGTTTGTTTGTTTTTGGTGAAGTAGAACCAATTTCTCTTTTTCATTTCAGTAGTCAAATTCCTTCCACCATCTATAAATGCCAAAACGTGTTTTGCCATGCAAATATTAATGTTTTTCCTGTTGGTATGAAGCCTTTTCTTGGGCTCCATATCTGTCTTGTCTGTATAAAAAGTAGCAACACTCTTGGAACAAGCAAGACCTTCTTGCCCAGGGTGCATTTATGATGGCGTGGGGGAGAATCAGCATGGCTAGTTGCTACTATAAGACAGGGTAGGGCTATTTTCCCCAATGCACAATATGCTGGGACTTTTCTGTAGACGTTGGCCTACTTTGTATCTGGTTCTATTTTTGTTCCTCTCTGCTGCCCTACTTGTTTTCAGCCCAAGATAGAACCTTTATTGGAGATCGGCACGCTGTGTGCTACCACAGAGGGGGGGAAGGAAAAGATAAAATACCTACAAAGAACTTCTGAGCATCCTAAATTTAGAGGTTTTCCTCTTATTTTTATTCTATACAATTGAATGATAATTCAAAATTGGTCCAGTTTCACTCCCTTTAAAATGCCTTTGCAACAGCCACTGCTCATGTTGAGACTCGTGCCCTCACTTTACAAGTTCATAGCAGCTCACTCATAGCTGGGACCTCGAAGGCACTGCTGTGCTTAAAACAGCAAGGAAGCCACACAGAGAGATTGTTTTCCAAAAGGAATTGGTGCTACAATAAAGATACAAGGTTCTTCCACATAAATCCCGAGGGCAGGTCCTGAGGCTGCAGCCCCTCAGGCAGGTGACTGATTGACATCACCTCTAGCCTACTGCTTAGCATGGATAGACTGGTCCTATGAGGGTGCTCTTACGCAGCTCATTTCCTAATGTGGAGTTTGTGGAGCAGACATTCTAAGACTTTTGATAGATGTTTCTAACAATAAGAGTTTGATGCTCAAAACTATAAATTTGGGAAATGAATCATGCAAGATTAAGCCACGTTTTCTGCTGACAGATTCTACAGCCTTTGCAGGCGTGCATTTGTGTGTGTGTGTGTGTGTGTGTGTGTGTGTGTGTGTGTGTGTACTCTGGTGTACGCACACGCAGAAGCCAGAGGAGGGCATTGGGTGTCTTGTTCTATTACCCTCTGCCTTATTTCATTGAGACCAAGTCTCTCACTGAACCTGGAGCTAGGTTGCTGGCCAACAAGACCCAGCAATCCATCTTTGTTGGTGCTGGAGTTACAGGAGTGCCCGTGGCCACACCTGACTTTTTATGTGACTTCTGGGGATCAGAAGTAAGATTCTCAAGCTTGTGCAGCAAAGTGCTCTTACCTACTGAGCTGTGTTCTCCAGCCCTCACTGAGCCTTCATGATATGAATATTCCATGCTTCCTTTCCCTTCCCCTCCTTCTTGTTTCTCTTCCTTCCTTTCTCCCTTTCCCTTCTTACTCTTTTTCTGTCTCTTTCCTTTTCCCACCCTCTCTCTCTCTCTTTTTCTCTTTTTGAGATAGGCTTCTTACCATGCAGTGCAGGCTGACCTCAACTCACTCTCCTCCTGCCTCAGCCTCCTTCCTAATCTGTGCTCTTCCCCATCTGGGCCCTTGTTACGTATGACCACCGGGGGAAGAAGCAGGGCACCCATACAGTTGAGTGTTTGTATGTATCACCCTCAGGTTGTGATTTTTCGGGTGCTAATGTGCCAGGGCTGCACTGAGCATGTCAGGTGTGCAGTCTCATTAATCCTCACAGTTGCTGTGTGAGGTAGATGTCGTTATTGATGCCATTATCCCATTTTATTGATAGAGCAGCTAAAGTGCTGAAGTGGGACAAAGCTTGCTTGTGACTCCTCAGTGCTGCTCACTGTCAAGGCTGTCATTTAGGACACAGGGCTGTGCTCTACTGTCCCACAGATCATTATGCCGTTCATCAATTCACAATGGCATGTGCACACAGGGACCAGTAATGGTGTTTATTAATGACAGAGAAAAATAAAGTAAAGAAGACAGTATGTACTTGACAGCCCTCACGTTCTGCACCAATTGAAGAATTATAACAAGAGACTAGGCTGCTGTTTATTTTGTCCTCTGCCTCATTAAATTTGTGTTCCATTAATGATGATGAAGAAATTCAGTGGGATTTCACCGCAGGGATGTATGGTCCCCATACTGAAGAAGACAGTGGATGTGAAGTTAAGATGAAAACTTCCTGTGAGCCTCCCTTGCTGTGTGTGTGTGTGTGTGTGTGCTCATGTACAAAGGCATATACAATCTTCCATGGTGCATCTGTGAAGGGTCTCTCCTTTTATTGTGGGTCCCAGAATTGAACCATCTCACTGACCTGATTAATTTTTTCTTATAGAAATAGAAGGTCTTAAAAAAACAATCTTTTTTATGCACCTCTGTTAATCAAATATTTTTATTAAAATTTTGTTAACCTGTGTGATCTAACTTTTCACCATGACATGATGTGGTACAGTGTTACTCTTATTGATTATTCTTGCTACTTGGTAGAGGTCATGGACCTCAGAGGCCCATGTCTTTCAGTGCTGAGCTGTTTCCTGTATTATTTATATATGTTGTTTCTTATGGTACTGATAATTTTCTCTTCTCTACTTTGTGTATTTATATATTTTTTCTGTTGGAATTTTTGATGGGAAGCAAACATTTTAGGCTGTTTAATTTTTATCTCCTCCTCTTCTAATCTTCCATCTCTTGTCTTTTTGCTTCATCTGGAAAATATTTTCAGATTTATCTCCCAATTCTTCTGTTAATCTTTTCACTATCATGTTTTCAGTTCCCTACCCTGGTTTTGTGTTTTTCGAATTAAAAAGGTAAAATTAAGGTCATGTCTATTCTTTTCTCTCCCACTTTCATTTTTTTACTTTCCATTGGTTTCAATCACGAGGGCTGCAGCATTCCTGGATCCTGTGCTGTTGGCCTCGGCAGAGGTTGCATTGGAATGCAACATCAACTTTGCCAGTTTCCATGGTCGCAAGGTCCCTTCTGCAGATCACTCTGGTTTCGCTCTGTTTACCTCCAGGAGTCACTGTGTTGTTTTGCTGTATACACATAAGCACGTCTCTTGCCTGAGTAGAATTCAGTTTCATCTTGGGCACAATGTGTTCAATTTTAAGGAGAGCTGCGTGTTCTCTTTGGTTCCAAAGACTTCCTTTATAGACCCAAGAAACAGTTTCGCACCACAGCCTTCCAGACATGTTTGCCTTTTAGAAGTCCTGTTTCTTCCACAGGACCAAGATGGTGGGAAGAGGAAGACAAGACCCGCTGTACCTCACTTCTACTTATAAGAGTCAGCAGTACTTTACTTGCTCAGTTTATATTTTTCAAGTCTGTATTCCCAGAATTGCTGAAATCCCTCTGAATTATCCTTGTTCTTTGTGTGCTTCTGTGTGTGTGTGTGTGTGTGTGTGTGTGTGTGTGTGTGTGTGTGTGTGTGTGTGATGTGTCTGTTAGCCTCAGTTCTGACATCCTTTACTCAAACACCTGCAGCTGGCTCACATCAGAGTGAGGCACTAGTAGGGGAGTGCCAATGTCTTGTGCCTCAGTGGCTACTGTTAGATGGTTGGTGTTGGCCACATCAGGAAGTAACTGCAGCTTTTCAGTCACATGAGCAATCTTTTCTCTAGGCTGCGATGACTCTACATCCTTCTTATTTCTTCTTGTCTTGTAGGAAAGCAGTTGCCCTGGAGAGAGGTTGAAGCTTGGCAGCCAAAAGCAGTGATGGGGGAGGAGTGGTGGGCTCTCACTTGTGCAGACACAGAATTTTGTATAGCGTTCCTGCCTTCAGTGTGGGGCCCTGCTGGAGCCTTCAGCTATGCCTGATGTCGTCCAGACTGGATCTCTTCCAAATCAGAATCTTCACTGCCTAAGAAGGCTGGGAAGGAGAGATCTGGAGACCAACTCTCCTTAGCAGCCTTTCACACAGGCCTCTGCAGTTAGTCCTGTGCCCAGTCTTCAGTGGCACTCAGGGCCTCTAATTCTTCAGCCTTTGCAGCAGTCTGGAATATGCTTTAATTGGCTTTCTCATGTGTTTCTCTACCACAGCCATCATTGTGATGGCAAATTCTTATTTTTTTCCTTTTTCCATTTTCTTGTATGTTTGCATGTGTGTGGGCACACGCATTTGGGTGTGCATGTGCCTCTTCTCAAGCATGCACATTAAAACATCATTGTCTGTGGGAGGTGTAGGAAAGGAAGTCAACCCCTTTAGCGTGTTATGAGAAATGCTTATTAAGGACCATGACATTCAAGCGATGACATCACAGCCACTGAAGATTGTAATGGGAGAGAAAGGGGACAAAGAAAAAGACTGAGTACAGATGCAGAAGTATGCACCTTCAGGCATATTCTGAAAATACTGAGGCATGGGCAGGACAGTTAGAGGTGAGACGTGTAAGAGGATTACACTTTCGTTGATGCCCACCTGTAGCATTGTTCGCACACACAATTTCTTAAATGAGTAAAGAGATTATCATGCAGAAACTGTACCTCAAGAAACGGAGGCTTGGGGAGCTTACATGACTTTTCTAGGGTTGGAAAGATTATGCCTTGTGGTTACAGAATCTTAGCCCAACCCTGCATGATCCTGTGGCTTGTTCTATCAGGTGGCTTCAGCGACAAGGACAGAGCTTTCAGCTGTGAACTTTAGGAGGCTTTGGAAGGAATGGAACGTACTTCCTGGGTTTTTTGAGAGATAGTCCATGGTAGATTGTATGGTGTCTGGATTTTGAGAATTATATGAAGGTTTGGAGACCTAGGACTTGATTAACCAAGTAGCCAGGGAAAGGAATGATGATGGAGCCAAGCATTTGACAGTGAAGCAGACAGAAGAGGAAGATTTGTTAAATCTAGAGCTCATAGGATGAATACAGCATGCAATTTTGTGTGAGGCAGTAAGCAGGACCCTGAAATGGGGACACATATTGTTTGGCCTGGGTAGCAGTTGAGTTGGTTGGTGCCATTTAAGTCTCAGGAAACATGCACACGAGGAGAGGCAGAATGCTGAAGGCCCATGTGGTACCTGATGAGCTGTGTGTGGATGTGCTGGAACTATGAATCTGGAGAGCTTCCTCTTGAAGATGTTGATCTGAGGCTATCCAGATAATGGGGGCAGGGAACATAAACCATAACAGAGGAGAACCCAGGACTTAGAAGAGAAGGGATAATGCTGATTCAAGTAGCCCTTATACCTCATGTTGCCTCATTTGTTTTACGGATACATACCAAGAGGTATGCAGTGATTATGATTTCCATTTTACAGAGCTGAGGGTTAAAGTATAGAAAGGTTTAACACCTTGCTGTCATCCACAAGCTATGTGACATTTAATAAGTGGCAACTATTGTTTTCCAAGGTATTACATCAAGTGAGCAGGACCTTCATGCTTCCAGTTTCCCACATGGTTACAGTGTGCAAAGCTTACACATGCTGGAATTAGTCTGTGTATATTGTATATAAGACCCTGTAGATGTGATCATGTTGCTGGGGAGGGAGCAGAGAGGAGCTGTTTGGTTCCCATCCCTTATGTACTGTCAGTGTGGTTGGTTATCCACATATGATCTCTCATGTGATGTCACCCACTTTGTGTGCATAGCATTTAAGAGTGGAATGGATTCAATGCTCAAGCCAGTGCAGAGGCTGACCACTCTGTGGAGTTCCTAAGCACTATAGAATAATAGCAAGAACACTGGTATAAAGCATCTTAAGGAGTGGTGTGAGGGGATGTCACTATGGATCCAGAAACTATTCTTTTGGGTATGAGGTAAAAATTTTATTGTCTCAAAGTATGTGCTTCTCCTCCATGACTGTTATACTACCAAAAAGATCCAGCCAGCAGGACAGATAGTGCCCATGTCAGATTAGACCAAGATGTCATTAGAAACAAAGAGGAACAATGGAATTTTTCTTACATAAAAGAATTATATCATTCATCCTTTGCTGGTCCCAAAGTTCTCGATAATTCAGTCAGTCTTTGGAATAAGCCTTGAAGGCTGCCATTGTTCTGGGTGTCATGGAGAATGTCCTCTCAGGACAGGAGCCTTAAAGGAGTGATGGGCAGAGTTACTAATGAATGGCTTCCACACATGCTTTACCTGGTACTTTTTACTCCAGAATGTCTGGGATTTATCACAGTTTCAATTTGTTAGGGTTTGCTAGCTAAAACAGAGCTCTATACACAATTAGCATATCACTCTGTAACTTTCAGATGAGTGAGTTTATCACTTAGTAAGTTTTATTTTTGTAGGGTTGAGACAGAAAGGATAAAAAAAAATTCTTTAGCAGGGTAGAGGGATGCTGCCTGCTTAATTTCTATAACTTAGTTGGGAGAGTAAACAAATCCCTTTTAGATTTTATTGCCAGGTTCGCCCTGAGGTTATAATTTAGGAGCACAATTATTGCTGCTTAGCATTTTTGTAATAATGGAACTGTACTAAAATGAATAAGAAAACACTTTTGTAAAGTGCAGAGAGGGTTGAGAAAAAGAGCAGTATTTTGAGAGGAGACATGATTAGCTAGGACTGGTCCCAAGATTAGGAAATGCAGAAGTCTGTCTGAACCACAATTAACCATTAATTTGAGTTTTGCTGGGCAGGTACCTATCTGACCATTCTATTGCTGTAACAAAATACCGGGCAAAACTGATTTCAGAAAGGAAGGTGGCATTGTGGTTCTGTTCAGGAAAGAATGCAGTTGATCGTGACCGGGAAGACACAGCAGCAGGAGTACTTAGTGGCCGCTTACGGGTCACATCTGTAACCCGGAAGCAGAGAGGAGACAGGAAGTGGGGCCAGGTTTTTGACCTCCAGGCCAGTGACTTCCGACCTTTATCAAGGTGCCAGTCTCTGAAGGTTCCAGAGCCTTTCAAACCAGGGCCACCCGCTGGGGACCAAGTATTCAAATACATACACCTGTGGGGCACGCATCACACTCAAACCACATTGCCCTTCCAGGATTTGTTCCTCCTGGCTTCCAGTACACAGTTGTCCCTCGTGTCTGACCCGACAGCAGAATCCTGCAGATTGAAAGTGGAGTTGAAGAAAGTGGTAGGATCAGAAAGGAGTGGAAGGAGAGAAAAGGAGGGGGTGAGCGCCAGGACCCCGCCCTCATTTCTCATTCTATTGTGATTTTTGAAAATGAAAAATAGCTGTAAGCACTCATTTCGTGCACACCAGGTAGGTTTTTTTTTTAACTTTTTTATTTTAATAGTTTATGGTCAACACCATGAATATGCTTCTCAGGGAAGAGGCATAAAAGAGTGTGTGTGTGTGTGTGTGTGTGTGTGTGTGTGTGTGTGTGTGTGTTCCTGTGGTTTTCCCATGAAGCTTAAACCTGAGTTGTACTTGTTAGAGAAAGATGGGTGTGGCCCTGGGATGCTTTGGAAGCACAGAGAGGGGAGCTGCTGCTGACTGGGGATTGGGATTTATCTGAGGAAAGAAGTCCTGGGCATATAATTTGGAGAGAAAAAAAAGAAATGAGTCTAATTTCAGTATTTAAATCTCAAATGCATTTTAAACCAAGAGTAGTTAAATGTTAATTAAGCCTCCAAATTAGAATAGTAATTTAATTTAATATGAGCAGGGAAGGGAAAGGTTGTTTGGAGGTTTGTTTATCGGACAATGGAGATTTGCTGTAATTATTTCTTTTTCCTTTTTATTTTTTAATTTTGAGACAGGGGTTTGTTTTGTAGCCCAGACTGGCTGGGAACTCATGATATAGCTCACTCAGGATGGCCTCAAACTCAAGTTAATTCTCCTGCCTCTTTCTTTTTCTTCTATTTTTTTTTTCTATGTGGAGAGTAAATTTAGGGCCTCATACACAGCACTGTATTAGTTGTACTGTGCAGTTTTACAGAAGCCCTCACCATGGTAATGAACAACATGGCTTCCTCAGTGCCCCCATTCATGAGAAGAACTGTGGCTTCTTTTTGGAGTAACTGCTATGTATCCTTCACTAAAACCCTACACAGCCTCCCTAGGCATTGACAGTTTCTTTCCAGACTCAACCCTGGTTTTATTTGTTTGTTTTTTATTTTAGATCGAAACCCATATTTTTAACTAGGCAAGATTTCTATCTTGATTCCTCATAAGCACAATTATGGTTGTTATTTGACTGTTTTGTAATAATGAAAAATTAATTTAAAGACTCATGGGGCTTGAGAGATGGCTCAGTAGTTAAGAGCACTTGCTGCTCTTGCAGAGGACCTGAGTTCAGTTCTCAGCACCCACATGGCAGCTCACAACCATCTAGAGCTCCAGCTTCAGGGAGTCTGGTGCCCTCTTCTGTCCTCCACAGGTACCTGCACTCAGGTGCACATATCCACATACAGACACACATACACATAATTAAAAAATAACAAAAATAAATCTTTAAAAAAAGATGAAGGTTATTTACTTTTTAGTGCTGGGCCTCACCTACACCACTGAGTTCTATTCCTGGTCCTACTGTGCACTCTTCTAAAAGCCCTACCAGTGATTACTTAATTTAGATAATTAAGACATTCATTTTATTTTTAATTAAAAGTATGTGTGCATGTTTGTGTACACGAATGAAGGTGCCTGAGGAAGCCAGAGATGTTAGGTCTTCCTGTAGTTGGACTTATATCTCCCTCAGTGTTGGACCGCCTGACATGAGTGCTGGGAGCCAGTGTCCTCTGGGAGAGCCGCGAGGGTTTCTAATCACTGAGCCATCTCTCCAGCCTCTGAGAAAATACCTTTGCAAACCATTCGTATATTCCAATGGTGTCTGCCAAGAACTGCTTTCCTTTTCTACACAGATGTCCCCACATGGTCCCCATTTCAGGATGGTGCCTACCTATAGACATGCGTGTGGTCAGGTTGGTGGGGAGCCAGCAGAGGGTAGGTGCTCAGTTTCCATCTTACAGTGATTAGATTCCTTGACCAGCCTTTCTTCTAATCTCTTCCTGGTTACCACTCAGTTCCTACTACCAGTTGGAACAACCTGGGCTTTTCTGTCACCCCATCTCTGCATCTAAGCAGAGCAAACCATTGATTCTGCCTCCGTGCTGTCACCCCATCTCTGCATCTAAGCAGAGCAGACCATTGACTCTGCCTCCGTGCTGTCACCCCATCTCTGCATCTAAGCAGAGCAGACCATTGACTCTGCCTCCGTGCTATCACCCCATCTCTGCATCTAAGCAGAGCAAACCATTGATTCTGCCTCCGTGCTGTCACCCCATCTCTGCATCTAAGCAGAGCAGACCATTGACTCTGCCTCCGTGCTGTATGTAAGTTTCTCCCCTTGTTGCTGGGACCAAGCATGTGGCAAGAGGCACCTGAAGGCTGGAGGGGTTGTTGTGGTTGACAGTTTCAGAAGGGGACAGCCCATCAGGGCGGGACAGTGTGTCAGCAGGAGTGTGAGGCAGCTTGTCTGGTTGTGTGAGAAGCCAGGAAGCAGAGAAGGTCAGGAAGTGGAGGGAGGTATAAAACCTCGAGTTCTGTCCCTACCAACCCGCTTCCTCTACCACTTACAGGTTCCACAGTCTTCCCAACAGCTCATCACCAGGAGCTGGAGTGTTCAAATCTGTGAGGCTATGGGAGACATTTCATATTCAAACCACAGCCCATGGGTTCTGGAACTTGGCCCTTGAGGCCCTCTTGACTTACCAATTCTTCTTTTCCACATGAATGACCGCAATCTTCTTTCTCCATTTTCTCCCAAGCTCCTTCCTCCATGAGCTGTGCCAGAGCAATGGGCTGAAAATCCAAAACTTTCCTGATGAAATTCCTTCTCTAACTTCTCCTTCTCATTCCAACTTCATCTTCCACTAGCTTCCTCCACACATCCAGGGACACACAAGCGTTTTCCTGATTGGATGTCTTTCCTAGGTCTCTTTGTATGGTCCTAGAACCCTCTCCAGTTTTCCAGAACTCCTGTATCTTCTGTAAAGCTGCTAGAGTGGAGTTATTCCTCTTCTCTGTACTCCTAGCAGGAGATGACTTCACAGCGACATGCCGGGTTGCAATGGAGCCATTGCCAATGTCCTGTAGTCTTTATCCTCTGCTCTGTGAACTCTTGAGAACAAAACTCCCCCTCGTCATGGTCTCATTCACCCCTGGAACCCTTCCCCTGGTTCCCTGTCTAACATACAGTTAGCTCTCTGATTCGCCAGGGGGAGTCTTTCACCCAGCTCAGTGTAACAAGTAGTAGCTCTCTAAAAGTGTGACAGGACAATGACTGGATTTGTTCTGAATTCTGTACAATTGTTTGTGTTAATAATTAGGCATTACAGTTCTTAGTGATGCTTTCTTAATTGAGGTTAGGTTGATGAGATCAAATTTACTAATAGAACATCTTGTAATGGCTAAAGATTATCAGTGTCTCTGGCATAATGTAATACAGCCTAGAGTATGTATCAGTATAACTAGAGACATTTCATTCATATTCAAGGCAAAGTAATAAGTAAGAGGAAAGATTGCTTATTTGACTCTGGAAATCAATATTAGAACTCAGGTTCAATGGATACTTCTGTGCAGAAATAACTGAAAAATTAATCTTGTTGCAACTTTATAAAAAAACTCAGTGTGGTCGAATGGCTGTGAATTGGTGCACCATGCCTTAGGAGCATGTCAGTAAGACACCGAGGCTATTAGGCCTAAACTGAGCTGATGGATGGAAAGCTATTCTGCAGATACTGTCTGCATGCTATTGGATTCCCTATTACTAGAAGATTTAAGAGCCACTTTGGACTAACAGTTATTTACATTTCTAATTTCCTACATCCAATGGCGGAGTATGACTTTAAATACTGGCCTCTGGAACAAAGCATTGTAAAGGCACAAATCATCAGCCTTCTAGTGAGTGCTCCTCCTGTCCATGTAGACATAGGTCACTTAGTCACTTTGCTTCACCTTTTCCATGTGTCCTGTCCTCAGTTTCAACAAATAGAAGTGCACAGCTATTCTGAGATATTTTTCTTTGAGCATGTAACTGTCTACATGTACACAGGCACATATGGGTAATATACACAGACATTGGTACACAGTTGTTTTTAAAACATAAGCTTTTTATTGACATAGCATTTCTGCAAAGGGTGCTTAAAGCAGGCAACTGGGTGAATATTCACAGATGGAGTGGATGGCTGTGTATGCTCAGGAGGCAATCAGAAGCCTGATGCACCAATCCAGGCTTCAACCCAGGAAGAGAACCATGATCCTGCTCCTGTCAATCATCTGTGTGTGACACTTTGAGGGAGTGGCTACACTTCCACCAACATTTGTTTCTGTCAGTTAAATTTTTTTAGTGATTCCAGTGTGTGAATAATGAGATCTCATTTGGGTTTTAAGTTGTATTTTCTTGGTACTAATGGAGTCAAGTATGTTTTCATGTGTCTTTTGGAATGGTTTTTTTTTTTTTTTGGTAACGTTCCTTTTGCTTTTATTTCTGTTGTGCTGTTTTTAAAGTTCCCACTTAAACGTGTGTCCATATTTCTGTTGTGTTGTCTGTACTTTTAAAACAGGATTTATTCTACTTTTATTTATGTGTGTGTGTGTATGTGTCTGTGTGCACATGCTTGTGTGCACATGCGTGTAGGTGCTCTTGGAGGCCAGAAGAGGGCATTGAATCCTCTGGAGCTGGAGTTAGAGGCAGTTATGGATGCTGAGAACTAACCCGTTGTCCTTTGCAAAAGCAGCAAGCACTCTCCGTCTTAGCCACTCTCCATCTCTGTTCTGCCACTTTAATGAGTTATGTTTTCAAGTACACCTCAGTTCAATTTAAAATGTGTTGGTACAAAAGTGTTCATTATCCTTTTTGAATCGTAGTAATGTTGCACTGGTAAGATGACGTAGTGCGCCTGCCTCCAAGCCTGAAGACATGAGTTTCATCCCAAGGGTCCACATAGTGTAAGTGGGGAACCTGTTCCTGCAAGTGGTCCTCTGACCTCCACATACTCTGTTCAGTGTGTGTCTCCTTGCCTCACATGACACAAAATAAATAAAAATGTAATAAGCATTTAAAAATTATTCTTTGAAAAACTTTCTTGTGTTGGTAATTGATGTTCTCTGATTTTTTCATAATCAGTCTAATGTCTGTCTTTAATTTTTCTATGTTGTATGTTTTATTTTTCACAATTTCTGCCCTTACATTTTTTAAATTTTTAGTTTTATTTACTACTTGTTTAATTTTTAAAAGGCAAGCTCTCTCTGTGTATCCCTGGCTGGCCTTGGTGGTGTCTGGAGTGACTCACTTAGATTCTCTTGAGGACAGCTGTTTCAACAGCTTCTAGGTCAACACAGCAACCATGCATGACCATGTTCCGAAATCTGCTGTGTAAAATTCGCTGTCTCTGAATTAAAAGAGTAAAAGTGATTGACGGTAGAAACAGCAGTACAGGAAAACAGTCTCCTCTTGGACCACAAGTAGAATTCATTTGGGATTCACACTCATTCTCTAAATTTTATTTATTTATTTTTATTTATTTTAAACTAAAAGTTTAAAAAAGCACTTTATTGTAATGACTCACAAATAAAAACATGAAATACTTTAGGTTTTTGCTTGTTTGTTTTTTTTTTTAATTGAGACAGGGCCTCCTGTAGCCCAGGCTGCTTTCACTTCCTGTTCTTCCTGCTCCCACCCTGAGTACTGGGATGACAGGTGGGTATCTGTCACCACACCAGACTTGGGCTTCTCTTTTCTTTTCTGCATGTGCCCTCCTGCCTTGAAGGTTCTCTCAGAACTGTCCAGTTCTGCCTTGACAAAGGCAATTTGTAAAGGAGCAGGGTGGAATTTTAAATTCCAATTATGCAGTGCTCCCAGAGATTAATAACACTTTAGACCTGCTGGAGGCAGCTCCTCCTCCATGCCTCCCCCTCCTACGTTGCAGCGGTGACTTAGAAGCTCTAATCATAGACGTCCTGTTTGAGAAACTGCCTTGCCTTCTGCTGGGGGAGCTCTGCCCGCCGTCAGTCCTTCTCTTCTTGCAGTTTCCCAGGCATTTAAGTTGCCATTTTTTGCTTATCAGCAATGGTTCAAAAGATTTTCAACATGGAGCAATTAATATCTGTCAGTGGAAATAAATGACATTTTTCATTGCTTGTGACACATTCTTCAATGCTGTTTGAAAGTGTTGTAATTATGCGCCATCATGAGATGTAATTTCGGTACCTTGTGGAGCTGTGTTTTAGGGGTACGATTTATGGTTTCTGCTTTTTTTATGCTGAATTAATAGGAAAGTTGTAAGGGTTGGGCTATATGTTAGCAAATGACATTTTTGCAGAATAATTTGTGTTATTTTCATCCTTGTAAAGCAGCCTGTCTTTTAGACTTGCTCAGACATCTTACATATATTTGTGTATGCAAATTGTGTGTTATGAGTTTTACTACCAGGGCTTTGGTCTTCTAGTGCTAGAAACTGAATGCACAGGACAGGTATATGTTCAGAGTATATTTTTCATCGTGACAAGGAAGAAACACATACTATTTGCAGAACTTTTGCCTCTCTTTGGTTCTTGCCCATTAAGCATGGTGGGGCTGCCCATGTGCTTTTTCTTAACCAGAGTTAATTACTGGCCACAGAGAGGGTTTATGACACTCCCTGGGCCTGTACCACTCGCTTATCCTTGGTCCTGCCTCTTCTGCCTTGCAGCATGGACTAGGCAATCTGATTGGGGCTCTGGCCTTAGGGTACCTGTTTGGCTCTCCCCTGGCTTAATAGATTGCATCCTGCCCAGAGGCCCTTGCCTATTGCTTTTTGTAGCTTGCTCCCTACCTCTGTTAGGTTCAAGGAGAGATGGTAAGTCAAGAGGATGGAGCTGAGAGTCTGCTAGGAACTTGGGTAACGACCTGGGCAAGGCTGCCTGGGCATTTGTTTCTCTCCAAACCCAGAGCTGAGTGCAGTGTGTCTGAAGAACACAGTTGGATGAGGATTCGGCCTCACTTTACTCAACAGTTTGCTTTGTGATTTAACCCTTTGGTGGTTTGATTGAAATGCACACAGAGCTATAACGAGCTAGAAAACTAGAGTAAGGGAAGTTTTCAGTGATCACATCCTGCTTTAACTTGGAATGTCTGAAATGATGCCTTGAGGAAAGCCTTCTTCCTGTGAGTCACAGCAGACGATGCATCGCTGTTTGAAAGTCCTGGGAGAGGATCTGTTGAGCTTCCCCACTGAATTAAAAAAGAAGCATCATGGGGCATAGAGAACTGTCTTCCTACATCCCATGCCCAGATAAGACAGCAGCAATCTGCATTAGTTAAAGGGTCTCAGCCTGTCACACTCATATCTGTACAGACCCTGAGTAGCATATATCTTATTAATAATTAAGGAAGCATGAAAACAATATTTTAAACTATTTTTATTAATTCTTTGAAACTTCCATGTCTTTGGTGTTTTGGTCGTGTTTGTTCTTTAGTGCCTCCCTCTAACTTCAACCAGATCCGCTTCTCCTTCCTCCAGCTCCTCCCAACTTTGTATCCTTTCTGTGTCTCTGTGTCTCTGTCTCTCTCCCACATAACCCACAGAGCCCACTTGACGTTGCTCATAGACTCGTGGGTGTGGGGCCATCCACACTTTGAGAGAGTCATCATCTTAAACGGAGTCACATGACCACACCTTTCACTCTGTTCTTTGTGTAGGGCATCAGGAGAATGCTTAAGTGAACTACTTTAGAACGAGTGGCTCTTTTGAAGGCTGAGTTTTAACATTAATATATTAATTGAGTCAGAATAACAAAAGTCAGAGAGAGATTATAGTCACCTCATCTCTCTTCTACTGCTTTGCTAAAACAGATCCCCAAGTGATTAAATACAAAAAAGAAACTCAGGCGTCTCCAATACACTGATGGTGGTTGTGGCAGTGTTAGGTCCAATGGAATGTGAAGATTCATCTGACCTCATTTCTGACATTTCCCATTCAGCTCGGAATAACCATCTTAGTGATTCCCTGTTGAACTCCCATTTCAATTTAACACAGGCCAAGTTCACGTTGTAAAGTGTTTGTAGTTATTTTTAATTACTGTATCTTTAACGTGGGGCAGGTCAGCACATCTTTTTATATGGGCAAGGCATTATCAGCTAACAAACAGAGTACATGGCGTGTAGCTATAAACACATATTTCTGCCCTGGAGAGGATTGCAAATTAAAATTCACCTCTTAGTGTCTTAATATTCCAAAGGTCACAGAATGACCTTTGCTTAATCATACCTTCCCTGCCAGTTCCACTGGGCAGAGCAAATTGTGTCTGAAATACCAGCCCCTGCTGCTGACTGAGGGCCTCCTGTGTGCCGGCCGTGTGTGAAGCTCTTTCTGCATGTTGTGGAGTTTCATTTTCATAACAGTTTCACGAGGCAGGTGTTATCTCTATTTTATAAATAAGACATCTGGCAGTTGAGCAGGTGCAGCCCACCTGTCTTGAGTGTGAGGTTCTGTGTCTGTAAGTAAAGATATTGAGGTTTGTATGTGACACCCTGCTGCACAGAACTGCTCCATAAAGTGTCTCAATTAAAAACAAGGTTCAGGGCCTGGAGAGATGGCTCAGCAGTTAAGAGCACCTATTGCTCTTGCAGAGGAGCTGCGTTTGGTTCCTAGCACCCTCATTGTGAGATTTACCACCAGTAACAACTCTAACTCCAGCACCAGGGTATCTGTCGCCCTCTTCTGGCCTCCCTTGGCACTTGCATGCACGTGTACCTACCTGTATTCATACATATGCATATAATTTAAAAAATTAAATTTTTAAATAAAAAAGTGATGCTCAGAATTTTTGAGCAGATACTTAGTGTTGTTCTACCCCACACTTCACAGGACACTTTTATTTACCAGCACAGTGGCTGTTAGTATTGTTTTTCCACCCTGCAGGAGCTGAGCTCAGAGAGGTCGCTGAACATACTCAGATTCTGCAGCTAATCATGAGTAGGACTGAGCTTCAAAGATCACCCGGGCTTCGGAGCCCATTCCAACATACACTCTCTAACCTTCTCTCTTTTAAAGATCTCTTCTTGTGTGGGATAAAGCTGTGTAACTGTCTTAGTCTGGGTCATGTTGATATTCGAGAATGCCATAGGTAGAGCAATTTATAATGAGCAGAAATTCGTCTGGTTCCTGGTTTTGGGAGCTGTGAAGTCCAAGACCATGGCTCTGGCATCTTCTAAAGGTTTATGATAATGGAGTGGAAGGCATCATACGATGTGCATGGGGGTGGGGCATATAAAACCCATTCTTTATAAGGACTCAACTCCCATAGTACCCCAACCCCATAATAATGGCATTAGTCTATTTTTTGGTTTGTTTTTGTGACAAGGTCTTATGTTTAGTCAAGGCTAGCTTCACACTTGTGACTGTCCTCCTGCCCTAGCCTCTTGACAGGTGTGAATCAGTGACATTAATCTATTCCTGAGGATCCCACCTCTCAACAGATGGGTAGGGGATTAAACTTTCAACACGGGAAGTTTGGGAAAGGCATTCATACCATAGCATGGCATGCTTATTTGAATTGCAGGGAGACCAGCACCTATGTGTGGATGACTAGAGGGATTTGTCTGCAAGGTTCTCTCCAGCACTCTGCTTCCTCTTCATATCTTCCCCTGTCCACATCTCCAACTTCAGTGTTGTCTGTCTCTTGCTTCATACCCTCCCAATAAAGTGACATGTTCAGGGGATTTTCACAAGTTCCTTCCAGCATATTATAAAGGAGGCATTTGTTGGGTTAATTCCCGTGGAATTCCAGGAGGCTTTGGCTGGGGAGTGAGCTTTCTTTCTTTTCATTTTTATGTGTATGGGTGTTTTGCCTGCATATATGTATGTGCACCAGATGCGTGTCTGGTACTTACTGAGGCAGAAGATATTGGATCCCTTGGAGTTGGAGTTACAGAAGGTTGTGAACAGACATGTGGGTGCTGGGAATCGTCCTGGGTCCTCTGAAAGAACAGACAGTACTCTTAGCCACAGTCATCTCTACAGCTCCTTCTTTCTGTTTTGTTAGTTTGTTTTTGTTTTTTTTAACTGAAACTTTGTTTTTTGAGTCAGGGTCTCACTATGTAGCCCTAGCTGGCCTCAAACTCACAGAGGTCTGCCTGCCTTTGCCTCCTGAGTGCAAGGACTAAGATATGCACCACCATGCTACACCTTTAATTGAAATATTTTAAGTAGCAGATAAAAATCTTAATTCTATATACAAAAGAAAACAAGCAATATTTTTCTTTCTGCCTCTAGTTTCTTTCCGTTAGCGTGGTTTTCTCTGGCCTGGAGATTCTTGGGAGTCTTCCACATGCAGCCTGGGTTGTGTCTCTCCAGACACTGAGATCAGCCTGAGCTCAAGGAGGTGCTAAAGCGAGCCTAGTGTCATGTGTCACCCAAGTGCCTGTCTTGTTATTGTTCTATTGCTGTGAAGAGACACTTAGAAAAGAAAGAATTTAACTGGGGGCTCGCTTGCAGTTTCAGAGGGCAAGTCCATGACCATCAAGTGGGAAGCATGGTGCTGGAGCAGGAGTTGAGAGCTTACATCTGCTCCACAAGAGGGAGGGAGAGAGGGAGAGAGGGAGAGAGAGAGAGAGAGAGGCAGAGGGGAGGGGAAGGGTTGGGAGAGGAGAGGAGAGGAGACAAGACTCTGGGCCTTGCATGGGCTTTAGAAACCTCAAAGCCCACCTCCCAGTGATATACCTCCTCCAACAAGGCCACACATCTCAACCCTTTATAAACAGTGCCATTAAGTAGGGGCCAAGCATTCAAATGTATGAGCCTGTGGGTAGTGGTATGGGGTGTGGGGTGTTGGGGGGGGTGTTCTCAGACCACCACAATGCCAGCTCCTTTGTGTCAAGGCTTGAGTAGGCATTTCTCTAGAATGTCTGCATTGGCTTAGGCTCAGTCCATGGGGATTTTCTTCCCCTTGGAGCAGTTTTGTGGTTAATGTCTTATTTAGAGATTTCTTTACTACCTGAGTAGATAAATTGAAATTTTATCTTTTTACGTAATATGTGGTTAGAATTCTGATTCTCAAGGAACCTGGAGATACAATGGATTAGTTATGTTTCCTTTTGCTGTGACAGGAAAGCCTGTCAGGAACAGTGTGGGGAAGGAAGGGCTTGCTGTGGCTAACCGTGTGAGTGTGCAGTTCATTGTAGATGGAAGTGTGACTCAAGAGTGACAGGGAGCTGCTCACATGGAGGCTGGTGCTCAGGTCCCTTCCTCCTTTTTATTCATTATAAGACCTCAGGCCGTGGATGGTGCTATCCACGTTCATAGTGGGCCTTCTCACTTGAAACTCTTTGGAAACACCCCCAAACACACCCAGGATTGTGTTTCCCAGACCACTCTAAATCCAGTCAAGTTGACAGTGATGATTTAACCATCATAAATGCTAAGCTTTCTTGCCATTTTCTGGGCCAGGAGTCAGTTTTGAAGGCCACTTCAGGGCTGGGCATGTAATTTGGTAGGTAGAGTGCTTGCCTAGCATGCAGAAAGTCCTAGATTGGGTCCCAAGCATGGCATAAATGGGGTGTGGTGGTGTACATCTGCAACTACAGCACTCTGGAAGTTCAAGGTCAACCTGCATAAGTTTGCAGTCTGGGGGTGAGGGAGTCCACTCTCTAGAGATTTGGAACTTGTGAAATCACCCCAGGTTTATTCTGGGGTCCCCTTTCCAATGCTGTACCTGTGACATTACTTAGTTCCAAGGCTGAGAGATGACTCAGCAGTTAAGAGTACTTGCTGCTCTCTCAGAGGACCTGCTTTGATTCTCAGAACAACCCACATCAGGTGTCTTACAACTGCTAGTAACTCTAGCTCCGGGGATCTAATACCTTCCTCTGGCTTCTGAGGATACCCACACGTACACACATATGTAGGGCACGCACACACACACACACACACACACACACACACACACACACACACACACAGACACACACACACAGAGAGAGAGAGAGAGAGAGAGGGAGAGAGAGAGAGAGAGAGAGAGATCTGAAATCTTCGTTCCTAGCTCGCCAGTCCCTAAATCCTCAAAAGAGCCAATACTATCTGTCTTTTGAGCCGAACTCTGAAGGGAGCTCAGGAGTTCATGGTTTGCCTGTATTCTGTGTGTTTGTAGCAGGGGTGACCCACACCACCTTGGTTTTGTGACACTTTAGCCATATAAGAATAGGGATTCTATCAGAATTGGCAGGTAGAAGAAGAGAGCCTGGTCTGGGCACCCTGAGGGGCTGGAGGAGCTGGAAGAGGAGGCAGTGGCAGTTCTTAGGATGGGGAAGACAGAGGAAGGGCGTGAGGGCCTCAGAGAGGGAAGATGGAGGTGAGGTGCTTCTTCACACCCAGCCTCACTGGGATTCTGCCCACATCCTGAATTAGTTTTCGCTCATTGAGTGTGGTGACATTTACCAGACAGATCAAAGACAGACCGGCTGTGGCCTCAGAGGCAGCGCTCTGATCTTCCTCAGGGCTGAAAGGTCAGAGTAACTTCTGTTCATCTCCTGTAATTTCACAGAGAGGACATTTCCTTCTGTACTACCAGTGGTTTATTTTAAAATGAATCTCACACATTTTCTTTAAAAGAGAGTCTTTGATTAGCATTCTTGGCTCCAAGAATTTTATACTCAGTTGTATTTTCCTTTGGACAGTTGACTAAGCATACAGGAGGTTACCATTTATTAATTTCCTGTGGTGATGGTAAAAGCAGAACAAGATTGTTTGTTTATTTATTTAGTTAGTTTTTCTGAGACAAGGTCTCCTATGGCCCAGGCTGGGCTAAGGCTGGCCTTGAAATCTCAGTGCTCCTGCTTCAGTCTCTTTAGTACTGGGAGTCCATGCTTGCCCTCAGAAGAGTTTTGATCATTTAACAGCAATGTGGTCTATCCAGTTTGAGGTCCTCCAGATTATCTTCTGGACTGAGGCCATTGTCTCTGATTATCACTCACTCCTCACACAGACATGAGCTGGCTGCTCATCATGGATGCTCATCCAAGGTCTCTTGCATGGTCTTGGGGATGAGTCAGTGAGCTATGTTAAGCAGGAAACTGTCTTTTCAACTGTAGTTAGAAGACACTCAATGGACATGGATGCCAGAAGGAAGTAGTTTCTTCACTGGGATGATGGAGCAGGTGCTGAGGACACACTGTATCTTTTCTCTGGATCAATGTGCTCGTGGTGTCTCTCCCAGTCTCTGTTCTGATTGCCTGTCCCTGTCCACCCACACTCTTTCCATTTTCATTTCTGTGGTTGGGATCACCTCTCTCTGCTCGTCTGACCCCCCAAGCCCCTAAACTTCCCTCATTGTGTGGGGATCCTGCTCCTGGCATTTCTAAAGCTTGACATGGTCAGCCCTATTGCCAAGGACATCTTAATTCAGTTTGTGGCCACAGACCAGGCCCAGGTCTTTCTTCCATCCAAGTTCTCAGTGCCCCAGAAGCTGATACCCCTGGAGCAAAAGATAAGATGGGCCTCTCATCCTTTATTATCATCCTTCAACCAATGATAATAATAGTAATACAAAAACAGTGGTGGTAACAGTCTGTGCTTCTAACATGGCGGGTGCTGGTGTCTACACATTACATTAACTCACTTATGTCACTTTAATGGCCCCATGACCCTACGAGGTGACCCCTATTAGCCTCATCTTACTATGAGGAAACGGGCATAGTAGGGTTTGTTGATTTACCCCAAATAACTCAGCCAGTCCACGGTAGCGCCTGGACTCACCAGGGCACCTGACCGTCCAGATGTAAGCAGTCTCATCTCATTCTCATCCCTTGGCTGCACGAAGTGGCTATGCTTCCCGGCAGCTGTGGAGTTCCTCAGCTGCTGCCGTCTTCCAGGAGCTGGTGCACCCCAGCTTAGGGACCCAGTGCTTCGCTCCACTGTTCTTCTTTTCTGCCTTCAATTGCTGAGAGGTTTAACTCATTTCTGAGTCTGGTCTTCACTTTTACATTTCCCATTTTTTTACTCACTGCTGTGTTTGGACAGAAGAGGTACTTAAGAGGGTGGACACCTGGTTGTCTTGACTAGAAATCTCCAGGGTCTTCTCAGTGGGGCACTCATTTGGCATCTGCTAACTGGCTACCCGTATCAGGATTTTGTTGGAAGTCTGTGGTGTCCTTGGGGAGCTCAGAGTCCCATGGCAGAAGCTAGGTGTGCATTCAGATAGACACCATTGCAGAGGTCTGAGTTCCCTGGGGCTGGCCTGGGGATGCAGGGCAGGGAGATGTCAGGAGAAATCTTCCAGAAAAGTAGCTTTTGCAGCTAGTAAACCTTCCCTGTAGATGAACAGAGGACAGAGTCCAGGGGGAAGCAGAGTGTGCTTGAGCTCTGAGGTGTGGGGTGAAGTGAGTTGGGTGCATGATGTGATGTTTGAAAAAGGCCAAGGAGGAATCTGATTGTTTTTGGCTTTTGACTGTTAATTCTGTTTTAGTGATTATTTTTGATGATTGTATTTTATCTCACACATCTTTTCATCCTTTAGAACAACTCATTAAGATACAGGGAGACAGAAAGGAAATAACAGTTTTGGAGAATGGTGGGAGTGTGACCTATCTGAATAAGTTCTTTAATGGTTGTCCTGAGAGCTCTGGAAGTTTTTAAAAACACTGCCAGGCACAGTTAACCATTTCCCCAGAGAGCTTTTCATGAATATGGAAAAAATAAGTTTTTTTTTTTAATGGTTTTTCTTTTTCTGATTAGGGAATACTGCAGATGTTATTTTAAATTTCCAGAGGAAGCATGTATTTTAAAAATGTGATTCTCTACTTACTTTTCCTGCAAATATTTTAATTTTTAGTTCTTCACAGAAATCTTCCAATAAAAATACCAAACAAACAAACAAACAAACAAACAAACAATCTTCTGGTCCATGGGACCCTTTGTTGGTGGTGCACAGATAGCATCAGCTCTTGAAATGTTGAGGTCCAGTGGATCAAGGGTATGTGAACTATATTTGCTTCAAATGCCCTACACTTCCTCAGGCCTCATGCAGGAGATGATTGTATTGTGAGAGTTTAGGACTCACACAGATCACAAACCTAAAATGGTACCTAACTTGATTTGACCGTTATACTTCATATGCATATATTATTAACACTGTGCCCTGTAAGTGAATGCAATTAAAACAACGCTTAAAATGGATAAAAGGATTCAGTTCTTCTAAAAAAAGATTATTTTTATTTTTAATTATATGTATGCACATGTGTTGGGGTTATGTGCACATGAGTGCAATTACTGGAGGAGGCTAATAAAGGCATTGGCTCTTCTGATGCTGGAGTTATAGACAGTTGTGAGCTACCATGTTGGTGCTGGGAGCTGAGCTCAGGTCTTCTGCAATAGGAGCAAGTACTCTTAACCACTGGCCCAACCCTGTGGCCCAAGATTCAGTTCTTGCTTTCTTTTATGGCTATAGTCTTAAAAAGGCCTATAGAGGACTTCACAGTAAGCCACAGGCCATTTCCCCTTGCTGTGTTCATCTTGGTTAACAGTTTAATGACTCATCAGTAGCCCATTCTCCACCTTCAGCTTGTGTGTGTGTGTGTGTGTGTGTGTGTGTGTGTGTGTGTGTGTGTGTGTTGGGGTGGGTAGAGGGTGGGAGTCTCGAGGTTCAGAAACTGTAGATGAATTTCTAAACGGTCTTATTAAATAAAAAACACAGAGCCAGATATAGGGGTTAAAGCCTGAGAGAGATCAGAGGAATAGGAACAGCCACATTTAACCTCACCTCACAAACTCTGCAGCTTCCAAATGTGAGTGACTTCCTGTCTACCCATGCCTGTATGCCTTGCTGTTCTACCATCTGATTTGCTCTTTCTGTCCATCTATATCACTTCCTCTTCCTGCCCAGCTCTGTCACTTCCTGTCTGTCTATACAGACCTCCAGACCTCCATGGTTAACTAGTGTTGGAATTTAAGGTGTGTACCACCACACCTGGCTCTGTTTCCAGTGTGGCCTTGAACTCACAGAGATCCAGACAGATCCCTGCCTGCGAAGTGATAGGATTAAAGGTGTGTGCTAACATTGCATGACTTTTGTGTTTACTTATAATGGCTTGGTTTTTCCTCTGATCTCCAGGCAAGCTTTATTTATTAAAGCACAAATAAAATATCACCACATTTCAGCACAAATAAAATATCATCACAAGAAACAATGGGAACATTTTAGCCAGTGTTCTATTCCAAGAGGTGGCTTTTACTTTTCTTGTGATGTGAGGATCCAGTTCACGGGACAGTGGTACTAAGCACACCTACTAGACAGGACACACAGGTTTTCCATTTGTTTTGCTTATTGTGCGTGTGTGAGTGAGTGCTCATGTGCCATCAGGTGTGTGTGGAGGTCAGAGGACAATTTTGGGAATTCTCTCTTTCTACCACCTGTGTCCTAGGTATCAAACTCTGGTCTTGAGGCTTCATGGCAGGCACTTTTACCTGCTAAGCCGTTGTACCTGCACTTAATAAACACCTTTGTTTTCACTTACTTATTTGTCTATGTTTATCTGTATGCATGTGAAAGCTGTTTTGATATTAATACCATATTAATTACTTTCTCATTTTTGTGATCAACTTGAAAGAAGGAAGTTAAGGAAGGGAGGGATGGTGGTGGGAACAGCTCCCTGTGTGTGAGGCTGCCATCTCGGATCAGGCAGATTAAGAAGCAGGGCAGAGCTAGCGACCTTTAGTCCCACTGCTTCAGTGGCCCACTTCCTCCAGCAAGGCCTCACTTCCCAAGGGCTCCTCAACTTCCCCAACCCGTGCCACCATCCAGGAACCATTTGCTCAAACACATGAGGCTGTGGGACACTTCACACTCAACACAACAGAGGTCAAATGCTTTGTGAACCCGTGGATAGTTTACGCAGAAGTAGGAGCCCATTATCTGGTCACAACATTCCTATGCCCTTAATGGCAATGCAGACCCCTCCCCACTTCCCCAGGCTGTGGACACCCCAGGAAGACTGTAAACTCTGGGCTGCAGAGGGCCTTGCGGCTCTGCTTTCCCAGCCCAGCCTCTCTCCTTCCTGCCCTCAGCGGGAAGCTACTAATCACATTCTCAGAGAGACCTGCCACAGCAGGGATCTGATGAGCTTTCCTGGATTACTCCAGCCTTTTAAATTGACCAATCCAGAAGTCTGTAAGTCATTTATTCCAGCACTCCCGGTGATCAACATAATAACATTAATGATTTTCCACGACCTGATGTGAATTAACGGATAGAAATTTCATTGAAAAGCATTATGGCTGAGGAGGTCTGTTCTTACTTTGTTGACAAAATAATTTTGTTAAAGTCCACTAATTTTAAATTTAGCCCCAAATCTCAGTGGAAAAAGCTTTACAGTTCAATTAGCAGGAGATAAATTGCATGATGTGTGTGAGCAGAAAAACTGGCACAAACTTGATGTTCAATTACCACCTCCAACCTCTCCTACCTTCCAATGCAGCTCTTTAAAGCCACCGAGGATCCAAGGATGATAATTAATTTTTCGAGTGAGTTAAAATAAGCAACCTGGCTGCTTCTAAGCGGGCATTCATCAGCATACCCACCAGTCTCCTTCATGGTTTTCTAGAACTGACCAGTTGGTCACTTCACTGATTCTGGAACATTCTTTTTACTTTAAAAAACAATGCCACTTGTGATTTTTATGTATGTTTACCATTATGACCTTGTCTGTCATGTTGCTGAGTCTCCAACATGTTCGTAGTTGACCAAATGGAAGCACCCTATGTCTCCTCTTCCTGCCTCTCACACATCTCCATCAGCTTGAATTGGTGTTATTTCCTAAGTTTCCTTTTCTAGAATGATCTTACTATGTTTTAATTTTTGTTCAAAATGTCTTTGAAGATTGAAAAGAGAATGTTGGAATTGGGGATGTGGATCAATGGCAAAGCAATTGTCTAGCACATGCAAAGACCTGGCTTCTATCCCAGCTCTACAAAACACAGGAGAAAGAAAGGAAGGAAGAAAACAAAAGAGAAAAAAGAGTAGTATAGCCTGAGGTGGTCCTCTCAGGACCTGGGGCAGGGGCCTCTCAGTTTCGATCTTTTCAGCCCCTCAATTCCATCATTGTCCTTTATTGCACACGCATTTTTCTCCCGTCAACGGAGCATTTCCACACTTCAAAGGAAAAGGAGAGTAAGAAGGACTTCTTTTGACTTTAGGTGGAGAAACAAAACAAACAAACAAACAAAACCCCTCAAACCACCAGAAGGAAGGAATCTAATTGGCTCAGCTTAACACCACTCACTGGGTCACATGATCAAGTTAGAGATTCAGGTTGTTGTTAGAAGAAAGGAGAGCCATCTGTGAGTTAGGAGGTCACTCATGTCCCTGCCTGTAATAGAGAAGTTAAAGAGAGTGAAAGGCATAAGGTTTGGGCAAATATTGTAGAGACTTCCTTAAATGAGCTGTGTGATGATTTTATTTGGTAGTTATTATACTAAAGTGACTTTGTGCCTTTTTTTTTTTTGTAAAGAAGTTGAAATGAAGAAGAAACTGTGGTCTAACCCATCTCTGGCAGAAAATGAGGGAATGTGCTGAGGGAAGTGTGTGTCCATTAGGATGCTGGGGGAAATGTATGTCCATCGGGATGGTGGAGGAAGTGTGTGTCCATCAGGATGCTGAGGGAAAGGTGTGTCCATCAGGATGCTGAGGGAAAGGTGTGTCCATCAGGATGGTGGGGGAAGTGTGTGTTCATCAGGATGCTGAGGGAAAGGTGTGTCCATCAGGATGCTGGGGAAGTGTGTGTCCATCAGGGTGGTGAGGGAAAGGTGTGTCCACCAGGATGCTGGGGGAAGTGTGTGTCCATCAGGATGGTGGGGGAAACGTATGTCCTTCAGGATGCTGAGGGAAAGGTGTGTCCATCAGGATGCTGAGGGAAAGGTGTGTCCATCAGGGTGCTGAGGGAAAGGTGTGTCCATCAGGGTGCTGAGGGAAAGGTGTGTCCATCAGGATGCTGAAGGAAAGGTGTGTCCATCAGGATGCTGAAGGAAAGGTGTGTCCATCAGGATGGTGGGGGAAACGTGTGTCCTTCAGGACTCTGGGGGAAAGGTATATCCTTCAGGATGCAGGGAGAAGTGTGGGAAAACGTATGTATTTCAGGACTCTGGGTGAAGGGTGTGTCCTTCAGGATGCTGGTCCTAGCAGGAAGATTTTTTTTCCCTGTTCCTCTTTCAAAAAGAAATGCTAATCCTGTGGTTCCTTCAGGTTGATACATTCAGCCAGCCACCAGGTCACAGCCCTGAGTGACACTAGTTGGATTACACATGACTTTTATTCTAGAACTGGAAAAAAAAAAAGGCAAAGCAACTCTCCATAGAGGGCAGCAGGGCCTTTGCGCCTTCAGGGCACTCATGTCCACTCCCCACAGGTCTTCCCTTCCCACTGCTGCCCTGACAAGGTCCCTATTATGTGGCTTGTAATTTACTTCCTCTGTTGTTCACCCTTGACCTCAAATAGGGCTTTCTCATGTTTCTTGAGACAGGTATTGATGCTTGTCTCAGCCTTGCTTCAGGGAAGACTCACCAGGGTCTTTTCAACATCCCTCAACAAGAAGGGTCCTGGACTTCCCTTCCTGGGGACAGTCCACCTTCAAACATTAGGATGTGTCAGTGGCCACCCAATCTGAGGTGCTTAGAACAAAACATGAACAGCAGAGTGTAGCTTAGTTTGTGCATAATTTACCTTTCAGTGATCATGTCCCAGCATCTTAACTGGTGGTTTGGGAAGTGAAACTATGTCCTTAAAGGAAGCTTTATGTCAAATCTACTTTATATAATGAAGGGAAAAGATCCTGATTCGTTAAAGGGATCTTTGTAGGCAGGTAGGAACAGCCTACCCACCACATTCATGTTCGTTGTAATGACTACTGGAACGTTCTCATGAAATTCAGAGTATTTTGTTGCCTGTCTCAATGTGAAAAATATGTACTATTAAGTACGGTATTTCATTTTAAGTGGATGAAGTTCCAAGTTCCCAGACTTAATATAGATTATATTAAATTTAAGTACTATCAAATCTCACACTTATTTCATTATGAACACATGTCAAATCACACCTTTCTAGCCCATGATGAATTTCCTCCCTGTTTTCCTATTAAATTTAATTTCTTAATCTATATCCCAGCCTGTCAGGACCATTTTGTATTTTGATTCCTTTGCTACACTTTCCATCTACCAGAATCTAGACATTAGGTGAACGTGCTATCAGTACGTATATTTAAAGCAACTCTCCATTCCTCCAGTTTACCTTGTTTATATATAAATGCACTCACGTTGTACAGTGGATGCTCAGGACTTGTTGCATGTAGGAACTGGATGACATACAACAGCCAGACAAGGCAGTGCGTGAAAAAAGACACTGGCACACAGATTGATCAGGGTTTAAAGCTACTGTGCCCAACATCCCAAAGCTAAGTGTACTGCTTCTACTGCACAGCTTTCTATCTCAACAGATGTCACCCGTGTCTGCCTGTGCCTGCAACTGAAGCAGTCTTGGCTTTCCCCAGGTCCTTGCTGCTTGCTTCCAATTGTTTATCAGGTCTAATGACTTCATAACTGTAGGAAAGCACCTTAACTCATGACCCTCTCTGTTTCTCCTTCTCTCCGTGTGCGGTGCTGCTTTCTCTCTACAGGCAACAGTAACCTCAGGGTGCTTCCTCTGGTCTTTCCCCTGAGTTCTCTTTGCACTCGTTTCTAGTGCCATTTGTTCAAACCAAAAAGTGACTCTGTGGCTCACATGCTCTAGACCCACCGGCAGGTTCTGCCTCCCACAGACCAAGTCCAATATGGTATCCCGACTCATGATATGCCCCGTTTTATCAGCTGACAACGCCATACTGGGCTGGATATACTCACAACAGTAAATGGTTTGTAAGTTTGTCTACAAGCCATGTAATTTCTTGCCTCCCTTGAACTTCTGACTTGTTCTGCCAACCCCAATTTTTTTTTTTAAACTGAATTTTCAGACTCAGCTTGGGTGTGACCCTCTCCTAGGATATTCCCCAACCTCTTTTCTGTGGCTGTCTTCTTGCTGCAATCCAAGTCTAACTGATGTTTGCCTGTTTGTCCTTGTGCTTTTGCCTATCAGATCTTATAGTGATTCTTCACTGGAGGGTGGGTAGCTTAAAGATGGGATCTAACCTGGACTCCTTTTGGTGTGATTTGAACTCAGTGTGGCATTCAGCAGCCCATCAGCACTAATGCTTGTTGAGTGTATAATCATTTTATTTCCCAGCTTGAATTTCATTATCATGTAGACCCATGGGCTTGTGACTCCAATAGCTAGGGTGTTGAAATGTAATTTTTAGGGATGAGGGGGACAGGGTCTTAGTCTATAACCCAGGCTGGCCTGGAAATCATGGAAACCTTCCTGCCCCAGTTTCCCACATACTAGGATTGCAGCAGCAACCTACCATCTCAATAAGGTAAAATGCAGATATTTGATGTTGTGGCCATTTGCATAATCTGTCCAATGAGTAACCCTTTAGGGAAAGAAAGGAAGAAATTTTCTCATGAAAACATGGAGCCAGTGCCCTCAGGCTCCTTCCATTTCTGCCCCATTTCCTAAAGCACACAGCAGTTCAGAGAGAGGTGGGCTTCTCACTAAACTGCTCAGCTGGAGAGTGCTTTGTACCCAGCCTTTTCTTTTTGATAGTTTTAAATCATTAAAGGCGAAGTAAAATCACATAGATTATTGACTACTCTCCTTGACGCTTAAGACGTGGCTCCTAGACAAAGGTTTATAATTGTGTTGGGGGATGAAGTCGTGGACATGAAACAGGAAACAGTTCTACAGCTGATATAACACACAAGGGGTGAAGCATTAAAGAACCGTGTGGATTACAGGTGTTCAGCACTGTCATCACACAGATGATTTGCATGGAGAACAAATGCCCACACCACATAGCAATGAGCAGGGACAGCAGCAGGTAGATCATGCAAGGTGCTGATGGGGGGAGTCAGACGGTGTGCCAGGGACCAGAGATGCTCTTGCTTTTATGTTAAGCTACTTGTGAGGCCAACAGTGTAAGACTAGAAATGAATGTAAAGCCCAATGAAATTTAGGTCAGGTAGTGGCCTATGTCTGTAATCCAACACTCATGAGGTGGAGACAGGAGGATCAGGAGTCTTAGATATGTAATGGATATATATTATATATTCTTGGATACACATATGCACATATATACATTACATACATATATAAATATATATAGGCTTGGATATATAATGAGTTCAAGGCCAAACTGGTATATATGAGACCCTGTCTTTTTTTTTTTTTCCAGACAATGCTGGCAACAGCACTTTATTATATTGTTGGTTGCTTTCCCTCATGAATGTAGGGCTGACTTGGGGCTGCAGCTCTGCAGCTCACCCCATGCTGAATCTCTAGAATCTTAGCACAAACCACTAGCCTGGGAAAAGATCAAATCAAGGGACATCTAGCATATCTCTTTGACATCTTCACAACACCATAAGGTAAACAAATCTTAAGTTAAACCATGGCAAGTGAGGAGAGTTCTGAGTGTGTCTGTCCAAATACAAGACCTCTGGGCCACCCCTCCCCTTTGCAGAAACTTAATCCTGAGAGAAGTGGCCCATAGTTCTTTGGAGGAAATCCCAGAAGACATTATATTGATAATGAAAGAAATAACAGAGATCTGTTAGATTTGTCTCCTTATTTCCAAATTCTGTCAAGTTGACAAGATAATCTAACACATCCCTGATCAGTGCTTTAAACCCAACTATAGACAAATTTCTAAGCAGTCTTATTAAATAAAGAACATGGAGCCAAATATAGGGGTGAAAGCCTTAGAGATCAGGGTAATAGTGAGAGCCACCAACCACTTTACCTCACCAGCTCTGTAGCTTCCAAAATGAGAGCTACTTCCTGTCTAACCTGTGCCTTTATTGCCTTGCTGTTCTGCCCTCTCATTGGCTCTTAGCCCAGCTACCTCACTTCCTTGTCACTGCCTATCTGTACAGACCTCCAGGTCTCTATGGTTGGTACTGGGATTAAAGGCGTGTATCACCATGCTTGGCTGTTCCCTAGTGTGTCCTTGAACACACAGAGACCCTGCCTGCCAAGTGATCAGATTAAGGACATGTGCTACCACTGCCTGACTGTTGTGTTAATGGCTTGCTATTTCCTCTGATCTCCAGGCAAATTTTATTTATTAACATACAAATAAAATATCACCACATTTCAGCACAAATAAAATATCACCACACTCAACTTTAGATGATAGGATGAGACAGGTCTGTTTCCTTTGATTTCCTCCCATTTCCTCTGCCTTCATTTCAAACTTCTCTGCATTAGATCTGTATTAGTTATTTTTCTTAGTGCTATAACAAAATCTTGACAAGGGAAACAAGAGCTGGACATGGTGGTGGATATCTGTAATTCTAGTAGTTGGGAAGTGGAGGTAGGAGACCCAGGAGTTCAAGGCTACTTCTTCATTATATGGCAAGTTCAAAGCCAACCTTAGTTAACTAAGAGCCCCATCCCATATGGATGAAATGCACTTCCTGTGAACAGCATGTGGCCAGCAGCCTCCTCACAGAAAGCATATTCATCCTTTCTTGGATTTTTTAGTTTTATTTTTCCATCCAAGACCTAAGCTCATAGACTAGTGCCCCCTGCTTTTAGGGTGGGTAGTCATGCCACTGTTGCTAGAGTTTTCCTGCCTGGCCCACAGTCAGGACAAATCTCTCTCACCTGCCAGTCCCAAGCCGCTCAAACCCGATCAAGTAAACACAGACACTTATATTGGTTTCAAACTGTATGGCCGTGGCAGGCTTCTTGCTAACTACAGCTTAAATTAATCCATTTCTATTAATCTATAACTTGCCACGTGGCTTGTGGCTTACCGGTACTTTACATCTTCCTTGTCCTGATGGCGGCTGGCAGTGTCTCTCCCACCCAGCTTCCTGTTCTCTCAGTTCTCCTCTCTGTTAGTCCCGCCTATACTTCCTGCCACAGTTAAACCTCTTTGGAAAAACTCTCATAGACAGCTCAGACATTTGTTTCCTGTTGTTTCCAAATCCTGTCCAGTTGACAAGATAAACCAACACCCTCTGATTGGTGCTTTAAACTCAACTTCAGATAGTAGGATGAGTCAGATTCTATTTCCTTTGATCCCCCTCCCCTTTCCCCTACCTTCACCCCAAACTCCTCTGCTCTCCTCTAGTTACAAATATCTCAACACATAACAAAATACAGGAGCAGTGGGATCTTCTTCATGTAGGAGGTGATTAGGTCATGAAACTACCAACCTGGAATGTAGGTGAGTGTTAACAGCTCTGGAGGGAAAGGTATCCTGACGGTTCTGGAAACCAGACTATACCTGAAGTTGTGGTGTGGTGGATGATTATCTTCCCACAGTATATAGCAATCCTGCTCTTCTCCTGGAGAGAACCACTACAGCTGAGCTTTGCTCACCCCCACCCCCCCATCTTAAGGGGGCTCCCCAGCAGAGCTCTGCCTTTTCTTCTCTCCAGCTCAAGATGTTGCTTCTTCAGCTTCACTTTTCTAAAGGGGAAACCCCTGCAGGAATGTAGCAATGTCCTCTGGCTCAGTTCCTTAAGGGACATCTCAGCAAGGTTCTTCTTTTCTGTGCCAGCAAAAGATCTTCATACCCAAGACTCTTTTGAGAAAGAGATTTATTTGGGAAGGAGGAGTCCAGGAGAGTGGCTGCCTCTTAAAAAATGCGATGGTATGCCCTCTATACTTAATTAAGCTGTCTGTTGAGTGTGTGACATGCATGTGGAGGTCAGAGGCCAATCGGTTCTCTCCTTCATCATGTGAAAAGTCATTAGGCGTTGGAAGCAAGCATCCTTATCTGCTGAGTCATCTCCTTAGTGTGGCTGTTACATTTAAATAGCAAGTCTGCGTCCCATTGCATGTTGCTCCTTGGGCGGCTCGCTGGCATCTCTCCGAGACCCTGTCTTGAAACAAAGATACATAGAAAAAAGTACTCAAATTTAAAAATTCTATATTTAGATAGATGCAAACTATTTTATAGAGCTTTCTGATGAAGTCCAATAGACATTTTACCTATTTGGTGTGTGTGTGTCCATCCACCCATGTATCTATCCATTTTAACCACATTTATCATATACTTATTGCAAACAGACTCTCTGGAAGGAACTACTATAGACAGTTTCATAGATGTTAAAGAAACATGATAAATTTGATATCTTCTATTCCAACTCTGCCTCAGATAGTATTTGTCTATTGATAGGTATAGTCTGTAAATGAAAGAGTACTGTAAGTGGGAGGGTCTGGTTTTGCCCTGAGCACATCACTCACAATTCTGTTCTCACAAGAGAAAAGAAAGGTTTGGATCCTTGACTCTCTCTGGTCCCTCAGGGCTTTAGAACACAGTGATCCAATTTGTTTTGATGGCTTCCCAGCTTACAGTTTGGGATTTGTGGCTTTCTTTAGTGTCGGACCATGCTGATTGACTCTTGAGACTTGAATTTCTGAAAACTAGTGCAAATGACTTGCTAATTTCCACAAGAAAGCATCCTTCCGTCTGTAAGAATGTCCGCACTCCTCCTCTGTAGGCACTAGAAAACTTAGTGAACTACTATTTATTACTCAGGAGGAGAGCAGTTCAATTTTTCTGCTCCTGGTTAATTGAGATGTGGTGCTTTGATTTTATGACATTTTATGTAATAATAAATCTTCTAACACGCTGCTTGAGAGCATGGATATTACTGACGTTCTAGCCACAGCATAACTATACATCTTTTTCTATCTGTTGCAGTGGATTAAATTGCTATATAAAGTTTAAACTGCTCCATCAACAAAATTGAACACTTTAGTTATATATATATGTATATGTGAAATTACCAAAGGCATGAAACAAATATTATCTCAAAGTCATTTTTGAAAGGGAGTAGGCTCTATGCGAATAGTGAATAATTTCTGTCTGCCTGAAAGCTACTGTTGCATCCTGGGAAATGTTCAGAGGAGAAGATAAAATTATTTAGATTTGCAACTTCTTGTCACAGGAGGTGAAAGCCTTTTTATTACCATTATTAATGTGATGGGAATAGTTTCAGTCACACCAAGTCTGTGCAGCACCCCAGGAAAAACCTTCAGATAAATAATTACACTTCCCTTTTTATAATGTCCCTGTCCCTTCCTGGTCTACACCTTTGAGAAAAATGGCACCCTCCCCCAGGTAAAAGTTTCTCTAAGCATTTTCAAGAATTTGACATTTGACAGGTATTGGTGAAATTATTAAGGCCACTCCACGTAGTTAAAAGGGAGGTTTATTTTGTGGGATAACTCACAAGTGAAGGGATAGAAAACAGGCTCTGGGAAGGGTGTAGCGCAGTCTGGTGGTGTTCTCTGTAGAACTCTGCTTGGTTTACCTCCAGCATCCAGGGTCCAGGAACCAAGAGAGCTGGTGCATCCAGATCTTGGGTCTTCAGGGTCCTCTCTTGGCCGGGCCTTGTAGGCGTGACAGTTACCGAAGTCTCAATGGGGGTTGGAACTTCCAGATCAAAGCTGGAATGGCTACCCACTACAGGGAGGAGTAGTGGTTAGGACAGGAGCGCCTCTGTCCCAGCAGGACACCTGCCTGAGCTGTCCCAAAGAGAGATGCCAGAGGCAGGTATGCGTTCCTTCAAAGAAAAGCCTCTCACATGTAGAAATGGCGGTATTGTTTTTCCAAAGAAAGCACCAGGTTCTTGCTTAATATTCTTTTCTTCCTCCTGGGCCTTCTTGTGACAGCAATGCTCTGGTCTGAACATCTGCATGGACTGGAATTCAGAGCCTATCCTAAGCCAGAGGCCTGCTGAAATCAGGCAGTGAATGTTCTCACACGGGAGGCAGGCAATAAGCAAAGGAACACTAAGAAATAAGGCAAGGTCAGATGGCAGAGGTGTGGAAAAGAAAGGAGGGAGGTAGTGTTTCCTGAGCACAGTCTGGCCTCTGTCCAGACGACTGTCTGGAGGGCTAGTCATAAATCAGCCAAAGTGTGCCTTGCCTATGCATTCCTCCCTCTCAGGGATGACTTTGAGCTTCTCTGGTGCTGACTCCCACCATTATTTCACAGACTTCCATAAATGGATAAAAAATGGCCTATTGGAGCTGCTTAGTCATTAAAAATAAGATTTGTTTTATTTAATTGTGTATATATATGTGTACATGAAAGTGTGCACGTATGTGCATGTGTGCACATGAGTTGTGTGTGCACATTTGTGTGTGTGTGTGTGCATGCATGTGTGTGTATGTCTGTATGTGTGCATGTATGTGTGTGTGTGGGGGGGAGGTGATACACACCTGTGCATGTGCAGAGGCCAGAAGAAGGTATCAAATCCCTCAGAACTGGAATCAGTTCTGTTCACCTGGCTTGTTGCATGGGTGCTGTGATTCAGATTCTGGTTGTCATCATTATGTAGCAAGTGCTAACCACCAGGTACCGTCTGCAGTCCTGTATTGACATTCTAAAAACGGACAAGAGAGACTCTTACAATGAAAATGAAGAGGCTGCAGAGGAGACTCATTAGTCCCCAGGCTTCCAAATGAGACTTCGGTATAATTTTCACAGGGCAGAGCTTAGGACTTCCTAATATTAATTTTTCCTGTCTGCTCACCTCAGGGCTTTTGTGCTTACTATCTACTTGGCTTGAACAATCTCCTTCCAGATATTAACTTTCATATTTTAAAGTTTTTATTTAAAGATTAACTTTTTTCAGAGGCCTGCCCTCACTACCCTATTGGAAACCACATCATTTTCCACATGCTCAACAAGACTCCCGATGGAGTATTCTTGTTTATTATTTTTATCTTCCTTGTTCCTCCTCTTCCACAAAAAAAGTCTATGAGGCCAGGAAGCTTTGCTTGTGTTTTCTTCTTCATTTCCTAGACCAGGGCCCAGTGCCTAGCACACAGTAGGTGCAGGGCCCAGTACCTAGCACACAGTAGGTGCAGGGCCGAGTGCCTAGCACACAGTAGGTGATCAGTAAAATTTGCTTAGTGAACAATGAAGAAACCTTCGCTTCTTTAGTGTATCATCTCTAAAGATAATATCCCTTGAAGGTGCTCACGTGGGGCAGGAAGGAGAGGGAACATGGATGACGCAGCAGGCTGGGTGTGTGAAGGAAGCAGAGGCTAGGTCACAGGTTTCCTGGAAAGGTCGCCGTGGGAGTTTGGGAGAGCCATTTTGATTTCCATAGCCCTGAGACCAGTCAGATGAAAGCATGGCCATAAAACACACCCTTAGGAAGGACACACTATAAAATAATGTGAGTGTGAAATGTTTTAAAATTTTGAGACAGGGCCTCGTTATATAGGCCAAGATGGCCTATAACTCATAATCTTCCTGCCTCTGCCTACCTGAGTTGGAGGTCTCTTCATCTTCTCCACGGTGGTTTAGAAGGCCTGAGCTCAAGTAGTCCTCTCCCCTGGGCTTGCTGAGCTGTTAGGACTATTGGCACATGAATATTTATTCTAGATTATATGAAGCTACAGTGTTTGGGATTAAAAATAATCATATTAGAATTTGAATGTTCTAGAAAGACAACTCTGCTGTGACTTAATGTGAAGTATTCCCCCCACCCCATATGTTTGAACCCTTGGTCCCCAGCTGTGGCACTGTTTTGGGCGGTTGTGAACCTTTTGGATTATCTGGGAGATGTTGGGCCGTAGGGACAGGGCTAGAGAGTTATAGGACAGCTTCCCATCCAGCCAGGCCTCTCTCCCCTCAAAGATGTGGCCAGTTCGGGCATCTGCTGCCACCACTGTGAGATGCTTCCACTACCATGATGGAACCTGTACCTTCAAGCCACGAGCCGAAGTCACTCAGGGATGTGGTCACGTATCAAGAAGAAAATCTAACACAAGCCCCTGCAGACTAAACCAACTCTTCTATTTGCCTTTTGTCTCAAAATCTCTACAGCAGTTTCCCGCTGTCTGCAGTAGGACTTTCCAGAGGTTCAGTTACCCATGGTAAAATAGTCCAAAAGCATTAAAAAAATAAAACAAAAACCCTTCCCAAACAGACAATTTGTGTTTTCAATTGCTTGTCATTCTGAAAAGTGTTATCTTGCCGGGCTGCTCCTTGCTCCATCCAGTCTGGGGTGGGTCTCATCTCTTGTCTGTCATATCCACACTGCACTGGGCATACGTACAGGAGCAACAGTTGTGTGCAGAGTTTGCTAACATTGGCAGTTTCCAGCATCCATTGGGGGGCTTGGAAAAATTCCCCAAGGAAAAGCAGGGATTCCTGTACTGTGAAAGTCGTTTGCATTTTCCCCCCTGAATGGCTTATTGGGGGACTTGTTAGGCAGAATAATGGCTCCCAAAGATCCGCACCCAAACCTAGACCCAGGTGTGAATGAATGCTAGGCTGCAAGGGGCAATAGAAGTTGCCAATCAGCTGACCCAAAATAAGGCAGTTACTGTGAATGACGGATGGATGTGAGTAATCCTGAGGGTTCTTTAATATGTGAAAAGGTCACTGGAGCAGGAGATCTGTTATGACCCCACACCACTCAGTGCTGGTTTTAAAGATGGAGAGGCCTGTGAGCCGAATAGTGCTGTGGCCAGAAATGACAAGTGGATGTAGGAATCCTTCAGAAGGGATCCCAGCTCCGTTAGCACTTCTAGTTAGCCCAGGACGGAACCTGGCAGACTCTGGCCTCCAGCTCTTTGAGGTGATGTATTACACAGTGGTAATGCTACAAAGGCTGTAGGGAACGAGTCTAGGTTCAGCGCAGGAGAGCTCGTGTGTCCTCAAGTGTTTAGCTGGCAGAGCTGTGATTTCCAGTATCTGTTCACAGAAGATTAAAAGTCAAAGGTGGTGGAGGTCTCCAATCGCCAAGGAAGACCGCGGCCACAGAGCACCTAACAGGGAGTCCGCTTCTCTCCAGAGACTGCCCTGAGGTTCATCTCTTCTCCATCGCCTAGGTGGAGTCTGGATGTTTAAGTTAGTGCACAATACAGTTCTCCTAGTTCTTCATTAGCAACTGTTTAAAAGTCAGCATTCTAGAATTAAACAGAAAAGCTTATAAATATGAATTTCCTACAATTTACATTTTATAAGCACTCCTATCAGCTGTATCACAGCTTGAAAAATACCAAAGACGCATTAGAAAAATCTTTTCTGTTTAAAACTAGATTGATCCCACATTTACATGGAAAAAGAAGGCCATTACGCGGCAGGCATTAAAAGCTTCATTTCAGAGAGCTTGGGGAAAAAAATCCTCAAAATAATCCACTTCTGCCCAGGCCATTTGACAACGCTTAGACTTTCCTTTACAAAATAAAAAGAAACTCCACCACCTGCTGCTAAAAATCTCCAATTAATGCTGTAAAAACTGCCTCCATTTAAGACGCCAATGGGTAAATTTCTTCAAGCTGGACACAGGCGCTTTTTTTTTTTTTCCACTTTAGATGGTAATCTTTTCCCCTGGCACATGGAAAGACTCTTCCACCCTGATTTTCACCTAATTACTGAGGTGCTGAATGCCTTTCTGTTTATTAGATCCAAGTCCGTAGAATCCGGAAAAGAGTGCACACTATCGGCTGGGTGCTGCTGTATGTGGTCAGTGGGAGCTGTGAAGGATGGGGACTCACACTCACAACCTTCTGCCTGCGACAGTACAAGGGTGTCTTGGCAGGGGCTTTGGGTGAGGCAGAGGCACATGGCAGGCTCCTCCAAGGGAGAGCTGGGAGGAGCGGGGTGGCTGCTCTGAGCACTTGGTCAGCAATGGTAAAGTCTGGTGTTTCCCGTCTCCCTTCTTGCTCAGGTCTCTGTGCATCTTTGGCATATCCCCCTTTCCCCCCACCTGCTTAAAAAGGGTCCGGTGAGCTAAGATGTCATTTATAACATGCACCTATTCTGGTCCCCCCTCTCCTGCCACCTGGGGTATCAGCCCAGGAGCTAGCATAGAAAGACCTGTCAAGAATGACTGTAGACAGCTCTTTAGAGATCGACAGCTATTAGCAGATGGGCTTTGTGGCTGTGGCCTGACCTGGCTTGGTCTGGAACGGTCTCACAATCTCAGTTCTTCTCTTAAGAAGCCCCACAACACGTTCTCACTTCATCCTCTCTGCTCCCCAGAATTCATTGTGGAAGACTGGTCCAACAGATTGCTTAGTGGTGGTTGCCTTTCCAATATTTCATACTTTAATTCCTACATGGAACATTTTACAGATGAGTATTTCTGCTCTGTTTTCTATATTGAAAGTGCGAGGTTCCCTGGGAACTGTAGTCTCTGCCGGAGTTGGTCTCATTCATTCACATTTGCTTACTGAGTGACAGAAGATTTTGCCGGTGGCATAGATGTTTGTTTTCGAAAGGCATCTGTGCTGCCTGGTGCCCTAACCAAATCAGTGCATTTTACCGCTATTTCCTGGATACCCTGGCGTCCTCTCAAAGGCTCCCCTGGGTTTTGTGATGCTCCTGCCTGCCACTCTCTCCCCTCTGTTGGGGACGACAGGACAGTCCATCTCTCTCACTAAGTGTAGTGTTCCTCAGGCCTGGGTCACAGGCTGGCATTTTCCTGTGTCTCTGCTCTCCCAGTCTTCCTTGGAGCACCAGTCTTACCCGACATGTCAGGATTTTCAAGGCTAAAGGATTCTGCGTTAGAACCATTCCCTATGGATGCTTTCCAGTGTTGACATCTTGTGTGGTCTGTGCAGATGTGGAAGTGGGAAGCCAGAGTCATGTCCAGCATGTTCCCGACTTGTTCTGATACATGGTTTGGCCTCTTTCCAGCTCATGCCTGGAGTTGGCTCACACTTGACTGTGTGAGGGCTGCCTAGGTCACACGACCCTCCCCCATGAGCTGTCCTGTTAAGGGTTTTGAGCCTCTGGTCCTGCTCTTCTTCTGCTGTCCTTGACATTGTCAGATAGGGTTCTCATACACAGATATGCTGCCAATATTTTCACTCTTAGTGCATGCCTTCACCATACTCTCTGGTGCAAATTGTGAACATAATCTACCTGAGTCCAGAAATGGTGACTTTTGCTCATTGTGTTCAAAATGTAGTGCAATACTTGATCTGGGTGCAGGAGATGGGTATCAGTCAAAGCCTGTCAATCACTGGATGCTTATAACCAAAGAGAACACAGACCTATTTTTAAAGTCAGTGTATAAAAATGGTTTTAGTATTATACACACATATATAGCTAGTAATAAAACACACGTGTGTGCAAACAGCGTGTGTGTGTGTGTGTGTGTGTGTGTGTGTGTGTGTGTGTGTGTGTGTGATTCTACTTTGTCCTTATCCATTTCTGTATCTACTATCTTGCCACATCCTCCTGACCACTTCTTGCAGGTACTTTTCCTAGCTAGAAATAGTCCCTTTTTCTGTTTTCTTGTCACATGCATTCCATTAGTTTTTCTTTTCCTTAACCTCCATTAAGATTTCTTCCTTTCTTTTTAAGATTCCCCTTCAACACGCACATGCAAACACACATGCATACATAATCTAGAGTCTGCATATGATAAAAAAGACAAACATATTTATCTTTCTGAGTCTGGCTTATTTCACTTAATGTAGCAATCTCCAGGTGTATCTGCTTCCCTCCAGATGCCATAATTTTTCTCTATGGCAGAATGAAGTTCTATTGCGCATAAGTACATCACTTTCCTTATCTATTCATTTGTTGATAGACATACAGGCTGATTCCATTTCTGCTATTGTAGATAACGCAGCAATGTGCAAGTATTTCTGTGGTAAGCTGACTTGGAGTACTTTGAATTTGTAACCAGGAGTTCTGTGGCTGGGTCATATGGGATTTCTGGTTTTAACTTTTTTTTTAAAGATTTATTTATTTTTAAAGATTTTATTATGTGTACAGTGTTCTGCCTGTATGTATCCCTGAAGGCCAGAATTGGGCACCGGATCTCAAGATAGATGGTTGTGAGCCACCATTTGGGTGCTGAGAATTGAACTCAGGACCTTTGCAAGAGCAGCCAGTGCTCTTGACCTCTGAGCCATCTCTCCAGCCCTTAACTTTTTTTTTGAAGAAAGTCTTCACTGACTTCTGTAGTGATTTATACAGTACAGAACACACATGTGACAAAGAATAAATACTTATTGATAAATGAATGATTCAGGATGTAAGTGAGAGGAAACACAGTATGAGTTTATGTGTGAAGTACCAAGTGTGAATGCCTGTGACAGTGTAGCAAGCTGCATGAAGTCTCAGTGGCATATGCTGACTGTGACTGTTTTGGTATTAGTGCCAGTAATGACACTAATGATGTTAAAGCAAGAAATCAATTTCCAAGTCTTTATTTTTTCAATATTCATTTAGTTTGAATAGGTAGTCAGATTAAAAGATAAAAATGAGTTTCAAACATCCCCAAGAGCTGGAGTTCTAGAACATTTTGTGTGTGTGTGTGTGTGTGTGTGTGTGTGTGTGTGTGTGTGTGTGTGTATGTATGTGTGTGTGTGTTTAACCACAGAGGTCAAACTTCATATCCGAGGCAGTCATGGCTGACTAGGATTAGTTATTTTACATCACTGAGTTACAGGATATGCCTGATTGACATCGGGGACTAAGGAAAGGAGAGCCAATTAGTGTAGTCAGAATGGTGGATAAAGTCATCAGAGGCTGAGATTTAGTTTTTAGGGATCCATCTTCATATATATTTATGTCTTTCTCTAAGGGTTTGCATGCCCCCCCCCCTCTCTCTCTCTGTGTTATGTTTATCCAGTGATAAACTGCATGTTTTTCTAGTCAGGGATAAACTTGTTCATTTATTACTTGTGTCTGTTTCTAAACTGGATTGTTCACATATGTAACACGAATTGCTAAACAGTTTTATTAATAAAAAAAAAAAACATGGACCCAGATATTGGGGTGAATTCTGAAAGATCAGAGAAATAGAACAAGCCACAGCCAACCTCACCTTGCCAACTCCTCAGCTGATCCTGTTTCCTCAGACTGAAAGCCTCTGAGTCCTCACCGGGAAGGGATCTCAGCTGAACCGCGTAAAAGCCTCTAGTTCCTGGTCCTCACGCCTCATATACCTTTCTGCTTCCTGCCATCACTTCCTGGGATTAAAGGCCTATGTCCTTCCCAAGCAAAGACATGAGATCTCAAGTGCTGGGATTAAATGTGTGTGCCACCATGCCTGGCTCTGTTCCCAGTCTGGCCTTGAACTCACAGAGATGCAGACGGATCTGTGCCTCCCAAGTGATAGGATTAAGGGTACGTGCCACCTCTGTCTGACCTCTATATCTAATCTACTGGCTGGCTCTGTCCTCTGATCCCCGGATAAGTTTTATTTGTTAGAGCACAAATAAAATGTTACCACACACATCTAATAAGCTGTTGAACATGTGATACTCACAGATTATTGCTGACATCTTAATTATGTTTGCATTACACTGAAATGGTACACTTAGTTCCATTTTTTAAAATCAATAAAGCCCTTGGAATCCCACAGCAGCTATGAACTTCCAAAGGTTTGATGGGCACAGACCCGGTGGCCATTTAGGACAAGCGTTGGTGTGGGAGGAACCCCGAAATCTGCAGAGGAGCCTTGAAAGCAGAACAGACTCTGACAGCTTGCAAACAGAACCTCCCTTCCAGTTGCTTTCTGTGCCGTGTTCCTTGACATGGCTCCATGAGGCGTGTTTCCAGCACAGGTCAGAAGCTCGTCCACGGTCGTTCTAGTTCATGATTGCTCTAATAACCTATATCAGTTACTTTTCTTGTCACTGTGACAAAACCCCTGATGAGAGGAACTTCCAGGACAAAGGGGTTGTTTTGGCTCACAGTTTGAGTAGCTAAAATCCATTGGGGAAGATATTGGTGATGGGAGCATGTGGTGACTGTCCACACTGCACACCGAGTCAGGAAGCATAGAGAAATGAAGGCCAGTGCTGAGCTTGCTGTCTCTGTGTTTACAAATTAATCAGTTTTGTTCTTAGACAGTTTCATGCATGCATGTAACAACTTCTGAATACCTTCCCCTTTTTGCTTTTTTATTTAGCCTGGAAGCCTGGCCTATAGGATGGTGCCACCCACATTCAGGGTGAGCCTTCAACCTTCAGTTAAATCTCTCTGCAGATGCCCTCACAGACAGGCCCAGAGGCGTGTCTCCTAGTTGACCCTAAGTGGACCCTAAGTCCAGTCAGGTTGACCATGAAGACTAGCATCATAGGTGCTGAGAACACAAAGATGAGCAAGATGTAGTCTTTCCTTTGAAGGCATGGCATGCACACTCGGATGAGTTGATTAGTCTTTATAGTCCCTGGGTAAGGTAGAGGCAGAGCAGGGTGCAGTGGGTACACAGAGGAGGGATGGCCGACAGTGCATGGAGTGGCCAGGGGCTGTTGTGTTCCCACCTTTAGCAGCTGTTCTGACACCCCAGGACAACCCTCTCAAGCAGGGCTGCTAAGACCCTTCATCTTCTGACTTGTGGCATCTCAAAACTTCAAGCATCAGTACACACTCCTTATGTGTGTGCACATATGGCTGTATGCTTACACACACACACACACACACACACACACACACACACACACACACACACACACACCAGTGCTTCAGCTAAAGAGAGCAGAGAAGATCAGAGTAGCAATGGGTCCAATTTCATTGTTTGTTATAAAAGCAAACTCTACCTTTATATCTCGATTAAGCTATAGTTTATGGATTGACATGTTGGGCTCATTTTTAAGTTCTCAGGTCTCCAATGAAATGGCACAGCAGTGGTCACTCAAGGTCAAACCCAGCAGTCCCTGCAACTTCGTTTCACTTGTCCTCTTTGCTCCATGAGTTTTCTCTCTCATCTAGTGCTTATTTGTGTCTACCTCGATTCCTTCAGCTAGGAAACAGCAATACTGTTATTATTCCCTCTCACAGACCTGTGAGTACTGAGTTATCACTGTAGGGTCCCCAGCACAAAGCTCAGCTCCTCTCCTCACTCCTATAACTTTATTCCTACACTGGAAAGCTGACAATCCTCTTTAGTCCTTCCCGGCCCCCAAACTTCTCTCCCTGTGTATTCTTGACCTCTTCGTCGATACATTTATTTATTCCACCTCCTCCTTAGATACCAAGGTCTCATTTGCCCACTGACTTCTCAGGCTAACAGTCAGAGGGACCCACTGCTTCCCAGGTGTTTTCCGTACAGCTCAGATCTAAATTGCTTGTGAGGTCTTTTCAAAATGCAAATCTCAGCATTTTGTCCTCTGCTTAAAACCTTGCCATGACCTCCACTCTTGAGGACCAGCACCCTTCTTTGGTTTACAAAGCATCTTCCACTAGCTGATCCTTCCTTCCTGCCAGTCCTCACCTGCCATGGTCCCCTCTGTTCACTTCAGTGTTTGCCATGCACGGGGACCCTTGGTTGTCCTCATACCTGACCACGGGGCTCTGCAACCTGCATACCCTCAGCTTGGCTGGCTTCTTTCACACCAACTGTTACCCATCTCCCCTTTGCTTGTCTGGATGTTCTAGTATTGAGGGGTCTCTTCACCACTGCACCCCAAGGAGACGTCCTCAGATTGTGTGCCGATGTGTATACATAGCTGTTTCCCTAAAGTGCTTCCCCTTGGTGTTCCTGAGCTCAGAAGGAACCAGTGTGGTGGTTGTTACAGAGACAGTGAATCAGCGAATGAGTGAATGAAAGCACTAATAGATAGCAAAGCTGGAGGAGAGCCAGTTCCCGGTGAGTCCAGGTCCCTGCATTGCCCATCGGGAGAGCTCTTCTCCACTCCCTTTCCTTCCCCTTCTTCCCTTTCTTCTTCTTCCCCTTCTTCTTCCCTCTCTTCCCCCTCTCTCCCCTCTTCCCCCTCGTCCCCCTCTTCCCTCCCCTCCCCTTCCTTTTGATGCTGGTGGAATCGAGATACTTGTTGGGCATGGCTGCAGCCCTCTGTGTTAGAGGAGTCAGGACTACATCAGGTGGACTGATGCCCTGGAAGGGAGTTTCCTGCCTCTGGGGGGAAAGTGCGACGGACAGAATTTCCTCCTAAACTCTTCAATGAACTGAAATTGTACCATTTTCTCCCTCTGGCAGCTTGTCTTCTCTTTCCAAGGGCCACTTTGGTGGTTACATAGACAAGTATGGCAGTTTCTGCTAGCTGAAAACCCTCAGCACATGATAATTTATAAAGTGTCTTCTAGACAAGATCCCTGAGCCAAACAATTCATGGCTTATTTTTACAAGCTTATAAATTCAGGGAAGTAAGTCAAATGTGCAGAACATTTACGTGGACTGTTTACTTAACATGGACATGTCTTTGGGGCCTATCTGTCATCTATATATTCAGTCATTCACTCACCACTCTGTACATCTCTGACAAGTCAAAGGTCTTTCCAGAGTTAGGATGAAGGTGTGTACCCCACAAATGACTGGTAAAGTGGATAAACTCGGTAGATGAGAGATCGTATTTGATGTACGAAGCCTGAAGCATTCCCTTTCCCTGGTGTCTGCTGTGGCCCGTGTGCAGGAGTGCCAGCCCGTGCCCGAGCCTCCTTTCTAACCTCTGACGTCACTGCGTGGACTTTCATCATCTGCTTTCAAACCATTTAGCTTAACATGTAGTTAAGAACAACACGTGGTACAGTTAGATGAAACTGGACTGTGTGAATACACTTAGGACTGTGTTCATAGTGAAGTCACTTCAGTTTGACACGGTTTCAGTGACATTATAAGCTCCTCTTTGCTCAAGAGCTTTTCCCAAAAAGTTTTCTTACAGTTTGCCAATTCCCATTTAAACCCAGCTATGAAGTACATTAATGCATGCTAAATTCATTTGGCTGATGGCTTTGGAAAGGAGAAAAATCAGTTTTTGTATATATAGTCATATGAAAATGTACAGTTTAATCAGTCTTTAAAAAAAGCAAAACTTTAGCCTTTGCTCAAAAAAGGGAGACTATATTCAAATAAGTAGATATGATTGAAAATAAAAACAGCTTTGTGGTAGCGTTTTGTGACTTCATCGTGGAAGCAGCTGTTCAATGCTTTGATGGTTTAATTCTGTATTCTAGTTTATTCTATTGCACATAGATCCTGCTACAATTGTATCTATAGGTCAACTTGTTCTTCTCTCCTTGTTTTAACTGGTCTTTCTATGAGCCCACACGAGCGAGCGTAGACTGGCCAAGGAAGCGTGCGGGTATTCAGCATTTGCCCTGAAATGAATCCCCCTGGCCTTCACTTCTGAGGAAAGAATGGGAGGAAGACCGCCTCATGCTGTGCGTTAGTTATGTTATGTTCATGTCCCCCACTGAAGTTTGCACTCCCCCTGGGATTCCTGATAGAATCAGGCATTAAAACTGCAGTGATTCTGGCAAATCCATTCCACTTTATATGGAAGGATCCCAAAAGCTAAAATGTAAGTTAGGAAGAAGTATAATTTGGCTTCATCTGGAAGAAAAATTATCCTAAAAGATGGTTAGATGATTTAACAAAAAGTTAAAATATTTTTTTAAAAGCTCTGTTGAAATTTCTTGACTTCCTGTCCATTAAAGCCAAAAACAGACGAACCTTTTTTCTCTGGCTTCCTTCAAGGCACACGCCAGATCGACACACTTGCTTCCTTCTTGTGTCTGAGTTCACCAGAAAGTTCTAATTGACACTTCTCTGCTCCTTTTTGCTGCAATTCTTACCCAACTGTACAATTTTGATGGATTTTAAGGAATATTCTTTCTCTATATTTTTCTCATTTGTGTTGCCCACATGAATTTAGAATTATTAATGCCCTAGCTCTACCCACTGCCCAGTTGCTGTCTCCGGACTTAAAGTTTGGATTTGTTTCTTTTCATCTATAACTTAGGAGTGAGCCTGGAAAATACTACCCTCCCACAACTCGCACTGACTGACTGACGCCTATGAAGCTGATGTCTCCATACATTGATGGTCGTGCTTGTCAGAGTAAAAAATGTGGCTGGGTGGTGGTGGCACACGCCTTTAATCTCAGAACTCCAGAGGCAGAGGTAGGCAGATCTCTTTGAGTTCAAGGCTAGCCTGGTCTACAGAGCAAGTTCCAGGACAGCAGGGCTACACAGAGAAACTTTGTCTCAAAAAAAAAAACCAAACCAAATCAACTAGCCAACCAACCAAACCAACAAATGTGTCAGAGTTATGAAAAATGTAGACTCCTATGTCAGATTCCTGGACCTGAATCATGTTCCCAGCACTGGTGATGAACTCAGTGTCCCCATTTCTCATCTATAGGAGGCAGCCGTGTGTGACTCCTTGGGGAGGTTTGAGCAAGTATCTATTAGCTCCAGATAAGGCACCACTGACAGACCAAAGAAACAGCCCCACCCAGGTCAGGCTTATGGGTTAGAGAAGCGTGAGTGAGCGGGGTGACGCAAAGGCAGCAGCACCGCTGGAAAGCCCACCCGCGTGTGTGATAACTCACCCCTGGAGTGCCCCAGCCAGCCCACAGGAAGCTCCACTGAAGAGCCTCCCTACCCTCTCAGCTGTCGGTTAGTTACACAGCTGAGGAGGGATCTCATCTCACTCGTTCTTTAACTTCCTGAGTTCTCTGAGCCTTGTATATTTCCTTAACTTCCTGGATCTAATGCACCTCCTACCTTGCAGGAGGGAAGGGAGTGTTTAATCCAGAGGAAATCATTGTGCAAAGGAGGTAGTGATAGTTCTTTCATGAAGTCATTGTGGATAGATAGTAAATGAGCTAATATATGTAATACAAGTAACTGTTAGATAATCACTGTTATCATGACTAATGTTGCTTTATTTTTATTACTATTATTAATTTACATGTCACTCTAGATAAATGCTGATGGAGAAACATTTCTTGGCTATGATCAGCATGTCTACTTGAAAATAGATACCTTTCTAGGTTTCCCAATATTTATGTCTTATTTTATCTGGAAGTATATAAAATATAATGACTAGATAAAAATTAATTCATGCTATACTTAACACAATTGAAACATTAAAAACTACAGAGTTTGAGAAAAATCCAATAAAGGATTGCTCTATTTCTTTCCCCAAAGATGAAAATAAGTCGATAATTATTGCTTCTCAATGATCAGGTAAGAGAGAAATCAGGGCATCTAAGAGACCATTCCTGAACTTTCTAAACACCAGCCTCACTCCTGATGGGAAGAAATGATCACATGAGGACTCCCTGTCCTGAGTGACATGCCAAGAAGCAGTACCCACTCCTCAGGCTGCTCCTTGTTAGGGTCTGCCACTTTATGCTAATCACCTTAAAACTGACTTCATGGAATTATTGAAATGCATTTATCTCAGTCCATTTTGAATAAAAGTTGGTGCAAGGTGGGTGATATTGCAGAAAAAATACCCCGTGAAGGATTCTGTAAGCCACTCACTGACCACTGCTCCTTGTCTCCACGCATGTTCAAATCAGATGCTAAATTGAATGCATTACAACTTCCACTTTATGTTAAGATGGAAGATTAACCACTAATCAGAGCTAAATTATATTGCTAGCAAGGCATCAACTCTGAAAAAATTTCATCCTCTCCATAAATTACTCTGGCTATTTCATAAACACCCGAAACACAGCCGTTCACAAGGTCTCACTTGATTGTCTAAAGCAGGTGGAAGTACACTTACCAATGAACTGCTGATGCACAGAAGCTGAAGATGCGTTAACTCAGACTTAATGAGACTTCCAGTGCGTTACCCGTGTCAGCTAGGTCGGGTGGGAGGCAGCCCCTCTCCTCGGGATGGCTGACATGCTCAGAACTGCTCATTTTCACTGCCCCTGCCCCTTGAGCGAGGGCCTCATTTCCCAGCAGCACCTGCCTCGGAAAGCAGTTAGTTGCTTTGTACTGACAGTGGTGTTGGCATTGTGAATGGGGTTTTAAAGCATGTGGACACTAATTGTTCACAGTGAAAGCTGGAGCCTTAGAATGTTAAAACTACAACTCAGCAATAATCGGGGTAACTTTTGAAAACACACTGTAATGGTTCATCTTCCTTGACTGGATTCGGAATTGCCTGAGAGACACACCTCAGAGAGCATGAACTGAGGAGGAAAGAGCTACTTTGAAATTGAGTGGCACCAGGCCATAGCTGGGGTCTGTGACTGAATGTGTGTGTGTGTGTGTGTGTATGTGTGTGTGTGTGTGTGAGAGAGAGAGAGAGACAGACAGAGAGACAGAGAGAGACAGAGACAGAGACAGAGAGACGGAAAAATGACGCCACCAGCTGAACCCTGGCATTTCTCTTTCTTTGCTTCCCCATCTGCCCAGATATAAGAACACAGCCCTGCTCCAGCAGCCTTGGCTACAAGCAGCTGCCATCTCGCTTCCACATGGCGGGCTGTACCTTCAACCATGAACCCAAACAAACCCTTCCTCCTTGAAGGTGCTTCTTGTCAGGCATTTACAACAGCCAGCAACAAGAAAAGTATTACACACACATTCAATCCACCTGCATAGTGGGGCAGTGTCTTTAACCCTTGAAGTCCACACGGGATGTATAATTTATATATCATTATAAGTCGTTATTGAATTGCAGCAACCTCCTACGGTAACCTGCAGACAGAGTTTCAAAATGTATGATCCCAGGCTTTCCTTAGCTTCTGTTTATTTTCCAGATTTCTCATATGAATTTTCAACAGTCTACTGAAGCTAAATGGTCCTTCTTCTTAGGTGACTGCCACTGACCATTCTAAGAAGAATGCATTGTCATGTAGGCTGACCTGTGGCTGGGGCTGTTGCCACCCTGCAAATTTCTCCTCTTTTTCTCTCGACCCCGAGGCTTCCACCCACGGCACTGGATTGCTGTGGTACAATCCATTGGAGCAGTTTAGCTCATGGTTACATACCAATAAATATCTGTATAAAGGGATGGTGGATGTGTACATGAAATAGAGCTCTGGTTACATTTGTCCTTTCAAGATGAATTGCTTTGATTTAATTTGGCCATGAGTGAGTGGGGATTGTTTGAGTTTCTGTGAGAGTGTTTGGATTTTCTGATACATACTTGTGCACTGGGGACTCAGGCTGAGCAACAGCTTTATGGTGCTGTGATGAATTCCCTGGAAGGCTGGAGTCAGAAGAGATGGGGTCTAACCCCTTCTCAGCCCTCCCAGACTCCCTGGTCCTCTGAGTTAGGTTTCCCAGAACTGTGGTCTTTGCTTCACAGCCAGTGATCTTAAAGAGTGTCTACACTGCGTGTCCTCCTTCCTCATCTCCTCTTTGTACTGCATTCGGTACCATCCAATTTTCACTCCTTACTAAAATTTGTCCCACTTAGATGACCACTGAGATGCGAGAACTGGGGAGGTTTTAATACTGATGACCCCATTCTTGATTTTCCAGAGCCTTCATGAAAGCCCACTCTGATCTGTTCCTCTTGTTGCTGTTCCTTTTAAATCTTGGGGACTTCTGCCTATCACAGCAGTACTGCATGGCAGAATTTGCTCTTAAGCTAGCTCCTATTCTTTTTTTTTTTTTTTTTTTTTGGTTTTTCGAGACAGGGTTTCTCCATGTAGCTTTGCGCCTTTCCTGGAACTCACTTGGTAGCCCAGGCTGGCCTCGAACTCACAGAGATCCGCCTGGCTCTGCCTCCCGAGTGCTGGGATTAAAGGCGTGCGCCACCACCACCCGGCCTAGCTTCTATTCTTATCCCAAGTTCTTTACGTAGACACTTGATTTTATCTACCAACTGTATTCTTTTTTTTTAAGTTAATTGTATTTTTCGAGAACTTCATACATGGGCACTGTGTCTACATCACTCCTGCCCCTCCCTTTCCCCCTCCAACTCCTCCTGTAACCCCACAAATTCATGATCTCTTCTTTAAGTATTACTGGTTCATGTATACAAATTCACTCACATATATGTACACATCTGTCTATATAACCTACTGAATCCATTTAGCTTTGCTCATAGGTACATGTGTGTAAGGCTGACCACTTTAGATTAGCTAACCTGTGTAGTGGAAGCTTGTCCCTGCAGGAGACTGATTCTCCCCCAGCAGGAATTGATCACCTGTAACTCTTCATCTAGGGTGAGATTATGTAGAATTTTCCCTGTCTTTATTGGTGTGTCAACTGGTATTGTCATTATGTTAATCTTGTTTAGGAAAACACATTGTTGAAAATTCATGGTCTCAGCTTCCCTACCATATATAAAAGACACTCCTTGGTACCCTATTACAGTCCTTCTTCCCCCTCCTCCCTTTTGTGATTTTTCCCTGAGCCTTAGGTGCTAGGGTTGTACTATAGATGTTTCAGTTGGGGTTGGCCACCCCTCAGTCACTTATTCTCTGCATTTTGACTGGTTGGGAATCTCTGCAATAGTCTCCATCTGATGCAGAAAGACTTCTTCCATGAGGGAGGGAGCTACACTTACAAGGATAAGTATCTAGAATACAGTTAGAAACTGTGTTGGTTTAAGAAAGTGGCTGAATTAGGTTTTCCTTTAAGGTCTATGACCTCTCTAGCCACAGGGAGTTGGCTAGGTTACAGTACCAGGCAGGGATTCCCTCCCATCGAGCAGCCCTAAGTCCAGGTAGATGGCTTTTGCTTGCCCACAAGAGCAGAGTGCTGCTGTCACACCACTCTGGCTGTCTTGCCAGCCCAGTCATTGTTGTCACTCATAGATATTACAACCAGGTAGGACTACTGATTTCTTCTCCCCCTTAGTGGTCTTCGTAGCACCTTCCTATACCATGACACCCAGTTCTGCCTGGAGGCAGCTTCCAGGTCAGTACCAGATCAGTCCTCCAAGTCTTGTGCCCAAAGTATGTGGTGTCATCAGCAATAGAGTCTTAACCTTCAAGTTCCAGAAGGCAATCAAGGACAACAGTTCTAGCTGATACTGTCTTGGAAATCTCTCGGACCTCCTGACTCTGGCTTTTCCAGTCCCTCCCTCTAGGACTCTTCATCTGCCCTCTCTCCCTCTCCATCAGTGTTTTCTTCTCCCCTCCCCCACACAGAGTTTCCTCTCCTTTTTCCCGTTTCCCTTTCATAGCTCCTATTTCTTCCATCTCCTGTGCAGGCCCTTTTCCAGGTGGTGCAGGCCACGGCACAAGGGATAGCTTGAGTCCTGAGGTGGAGGACACTGCTGGACAAAGTTCCAGTGAAACGTCACCAAGAGATTCAGTCACCAGCGTGCTGGCTTCTGTTTTCACTGTTAGGAGCAGTTGTTTGCCTAACAGGGAGTTTTCTGCTTATGCAGCCCCTGGGGAAATGTCTCCGTGTTCTGGAGAGAAAGCTTCGGAGACAGGGGTCTTGACCTGAAAGGGGGCTATAGTAGAAAGAGTTCTCCTTGTGCCCAAGGATTGCGGTGCTGATAGGGCAGATTCTGAGAAATTTTTTGCTCAGCTCTGGATACAAGATGTCACAAGTATATCCGTTGTCCTGTACTTTAGCCTATATAGAGAGAGTAAGAATTGTGGGTTGATGGAAAAAGAGTGAGATATCAGAATCTTCCTTTCTGGGAGCTTATGGAAACAACAGCTCCCTACTATAAAACTGAGGACCAGAAAATGCTATAATCAGCCAGTTAAATGCCTATTTTGAGATATTTTGTAAAGCTTGCATTTTAGAAAATATCAAATAATTCTACATGTAACTTGGTTAAGGTAAAAATAGTTTCAGACTGTGTAACGTATTATAACCCCATGAGCAGCCACCCTAGACACAGGTTGTAAAAACAGAAGGTCCTATGCTTTACAGACCCTGAGGAATTTGTAACTTCCTGATTTGACAGATGCTTGTAGGTGGAGATTTTCGTCAGGACCACCAGCTCCCCTAATAACCACACAGAGGCTTATTAATTATAAATGATCAGCTAATAGCTTTGGCTTGTTACTAACTAGCTCTTTCAATTTAAATTAACGAATATTTCTTATCTATGCTCTACCATGTGGCGGTACCTGTCTTCAATGTGGCATGTTCATCTGCTTCCTCTGCATCTCGCTGGTGACTCCACCCCCACTTCTTCCCAGCATTCTCTCAGTTTGGCTCTTCTGCCTTACCTCTTCCTGCTGAGCTATTGTCCAGTCAGCTCTTTAGTAACAATGAGAGCAACACATCTTCACAGTGTACAAAAGACTTATTCCACAACAGATGCTGTCTAAAGATGTTGTTTCAGATAAGACTGTCTGTTTTGCACTTTGTTTTTTTCACCATAGACATTTGATGGGGAAATAAAAAAGAGATCCAGAGCTCCGATGCTTGCCAAATGACTTATGTAGTAAATATGTTATATAAATAAAGAGTCTCTCTCTGAGAGAGAGAGAGAGAGAGAGAGAGCAAGCAGCTGAACCCTCAGATTGTGCATTTGTCCCTTTCTTCCTCCACAGACTCCACATCTTCTCTTTGGGACCTGAACCCCGCTGAAGCTAGACTTCAGCACCCAGGGATCTCTTTTTACTTTCCTGATTTCTATGGTTACTCTAGTCCTTTGGGCATATACCAAGGAGTGGTATAGCTGGCTATACAGTATATATACATTTAGTTTTTTGTGAATTCTCCACACTGATTTTCAGAGTAGCTGCACCAATGTGCAGTTCGCCAACAGTGACTGAAGCTTCCCCTTTCCCTGCATGCTCTCCAGCATTTGTTGTCCATCCCCACCCCCATCTTAGTGGTTCTGACTAGGGGGAAACAAAATCTCAAAGTAGTTCTGATTTGCATTTCCCAAATTGCTAAGGATGCTGCATACTTTTTGTGACATTTCTTAGACATGTTTATTTCTCCTTTGAGAGCTCTTTGTTTAGACCCATAGCTCATTTTTAAAATTGGGTTGTTTTCTTTTTCTTTTTTTAATTACAAGAATTTTTAGATTAACTTTATTTTATGTATAGTGTTTTACCTGCATGTATGTATGTCCACCACACATGTGCCTGGTGCTTGAGGATGTGGGAAGACGGTATTAGATACCCTGGAACTGGAATTATAGATGGTGTGTGTGGAATATTCCTTTGGACTGTGTGAATATATGTCACTGTGGTTGATTTAATAAAGAAGCTGACTAGCCTATAGCTAGGCAGGATAAGGCTAGGCAGGAGAACCATGCTAAGAGAATGCTGGGAAGAAGCAGCAGGAAGAGTCCCAGGGATCACCAGCGATACTCGGAAGAAGAAATGAAAAGTACATAGATGAGGTAAATGAGCCTGGGGCAGCACATAGATGAACAGAAATGGGTTAGTTTAAGTTGTAAGAACTAGTTAAAAACAAGTCTAAAGCTGTTGGATGAACCTTCATAATTAATAATAAGTCTTTGTGTGGTTATTTGGGAGCTGGCTGGCAGGACAGAAAAGTCTCCCCACAGTTGTGAGCCCCCATGTGAGACTGAACCTGGGTCTTCTGTAAGAGAAACAAGTGCTCAGAGCCATCCCTCCAGCTCCATTTGTTTTCTTGACTCCTTTTTAGATGCTAATCCTGTATCGTGTATGCCTGGAAAGGAACCCCTCCCACTCTGTGGGCTTCCTCCACACTGGGTTGGTTGTTCCCTTTTTTGTACAGAAACTTTTCAGTTTTACAAGCTCCTGTTTGTCAGTTGTTGTCTTCAGTTACTGAGCAAATGGAGGCCTATTCAGAGAGTCCTTTCCTACCTCTATTTTGTAGGGTGCTAACTATGTTTTTGTTTCTTAGCAGTTTCAGGTTTTCCATTGACATTTGTGAATCCCATTGATTTGTGAAAGGTGACAGATATGGGTCTAATTTCATTCTACACATGAGCATCATGTTTTCCAGCACATTTGTTGAAGATGTTGTCTTTTCTCTAGTATGTATTTTTGCCATCTTTTCTCCTATGATCTACATGCCTGGTTTTTGCCAACATGGGCCTGATTTTGTTACTATGGCCCCATAGTTAGTTTGAGATCTGGTGTTGTGATCCTTCAGCATTGTTCTTTTTGCTCAGTATTGCTTTAGCACCTGGGGCCATTTTCAGTTTCATATGAATTTTAGGACCTTTTCCTATTTCTTTGAAGAATGTATTGGGAATTTTGATTGGGAATGAATTGAACCTATACATTGCTTTTGGTAGGATGGTCATTTTCACTCTATTAATTCTACCAATCCAGGAGCAAGAATTTTCTAACTTTGACTTCCTCAGTCTCCTTCTTCAGAGGCTTGACATTTTCATTGTAGAGATCTGTTAACTCTTTTTTAGGTTTGTTCTTAGTTTATTTTTTGAGTATATTGTGAATGGGAGTGTGTCCATGGTCTCTTTCTCAGCATGACTGTTGTTGGTATACAGAACAGCTACTCATTTTTTTAGTTGATTTTGTATCCCATTACTTTGTAGAAAGTGTTGGTCACTTACAGAAGTTTTCCAGTGAAATCTTTGGGATTGTCCTATGCATAATATTGTATCATCTACAAACAGGGGTAATTTGACTGCTTATTTGCATTGCTTCTCTTGTCTTATTGCTCTGTCTAATGCTTCAAATACTATACTGAAAACAAGTGGGGATAGTGGACAGTCCTGTCTCATTTCTGATTTTAATGACGATTTTTTGAGTTTTTCTCCATTTTAGATAATGTTGCCTGTGGGTTTGTCATATATACCCTTTATTATGTTGAGGTGTGTTTACTCTAGTCCTGCTCTCTCTAGGACTTTTATCATGAAGGCATGTTGGAGTCTGTCAAAGGCCTTTTCTGCATCTATTGAGATGATCATGTGATTTTTGTTTTTAAGTACATTTATATGGTTTATTTTATTTTACTTTTTCCTTTTATTGAAAATATATTTTTTCTTACATAATATATCCTGACTATGGTTTCCCCTCACTTTACACCTCCCAGTGCCCCCCCCCCCCATCTCTCCTCTCATCTGGATCTACCCCCTTCCTGTCTGTCTTTAGAAAACAAACAGGTTTCTATGGGATGATAATAATAAAATAAAATATAAGATAAAACAAAAACTAAAACATTGGAATTGAACAAAACAAGCAAACAGAATTTGGAAAAAAGCCCACAAGATGGCCTAAGAAACAGACTCATTTATTCACACGCTCAGGAATCCTATGGAAACACTAAACTAGAAGCCATAATAGAGACACAAAGGACATGTAGGGTAAAAAGAGAGCAGAAAAAATATAAATAAAATAAAAACCAATAAGATTAGAAAAACCAAAAAGACAAACAAGGACAAAGTTCTGACCTGACATTATGAGACAAGGAATCTTCAGATACACCATTGAATTTGTTTTCTATTGGCCGTCTACTGCTGAGTATACAGCCTACCCGTGAGAATAGTTTGTTTCCCCAGCAAGGCTTCCCTCGGAAGTCTTCCCTTCATTTCTAAGTGGTTATCAGTTAGAGATTACTTCTGGGTTAGGGATGACGGCGTGTGTCCGCTTCTCCTTTCAGCTCTAGGGCCCCATCTGGTGTGGACCTGTGCAGGCCCTGTGCATGCCGCCTCGGTCCCTGTGCATGCCACCTCGGTCCCTGTGCATGCCACCTCGGGCCCTGTGCATGCCACCTCGGGCCCTGTGAGTTCCTGTGTGTGGATCCTGATGATTTACGGGCTTTGTTAACTTGCTGTCCTTTATCTCCTCTAGCTCTTACACTCCCTTCTTCTCTTCTGCAGAATCCCCTGACCCCTGAGAGGAGGAATTTGATGGAGATACCCCATCTGGGGATGAGTGTTCCAAGATCTCTCACTCTCCATAATGTCTTGCTGTGGGTGTCTGTATTTGTTCCCAGGTTTTCTGATGATGGCTGAGCAGGGCACTGATCTATGAGTATATATGAGTATAGCAGAATATCTCTAGGAGTCATTTTATTGCTACATTTTTTAAAAAAGAACAGTAGTATTTGGTTTTCCTCTAGGTCGGGTTCTTTTTTTTTTTTTTAAGATTTATTTTATTATGTATACAGGGTTCTGTCTGCATATATTCCTGCACACCAGAAGAGGACACTAGATCTCATCATAGATGGTTGTGAGCCACTATGTGGTTTCTGGGAATTGAACTCAGGACTCTGGAAGAGCAGCCAGTGCTCTGAGCCATCTCTCCAGCTCTAATTTTAAGTTCTTGATCACACAAGCAATGTAGGGTGTAGGCATGGGTTCTATCTCATGGAGTGGGCCTTAAATCAAATCAGATATTGGTTGATGATATCCCCAAACTTTGTGCCAACATTACACTTTATATCTTGCATGCAGGTACCATTGTAGATCAAAGGTTTTCTGGCTGGGTTGGTGTTTATGTTTCTGCTTGGGTAGCATGCAGAGTACCTCCTTCTACCAAAGATACTAGCACATAGGGGTGAGAGCTCTATGTAGGCACCAACTTGCCTTCTTCGTGTTCATTGAGTTGTATGGGTATTGTATTTAGCAATGGTGCCTTGCCATCAGTTTGTGGAGAATAACCTATAGTTTGGGCAACAGCCTGGGTTATTTGGAAGTTTCTATGGGACCCCTTTTGCCAACAACTCAATTAAATGTGTTCGAGTCATGGTACTAAAAGTATCATTTGGTGATAAGAGATACCCAGTTGGGACTCTGTGTCCCACCTTATTTGGTGATTTTATTTGTATCATCTTCATATATGTATTTATTTTAGGAAGCTTCTACTATATTAGGTTTCCATACTACCCCTCAAATGAACTTTAATTTTAGCTGTCTCTCACTGTATTTCTTCCCTTGTCTCTCTCTTCACTCCCCCTCTCCACTTATCTTCTTATTCTAGTCTCTCCTGCCCTACCCATCATATATATATATATATATATATATATATATATATATATATATATATATATATATATGTTCTATTTCCATTTCCTAGGAAGATCTACCTATTCCCCCTACCCCAGTCCCTTACTCTATGTCTAACCTTTGTGGTTCTGTGGATTATAGCTTGGTTATCATTGACTTAACAGTTAATAACATAATATAGGCAAATACATACCGTATTTGTCTTTATGAGTCTAGGACCTCATTGAGGATGACTTTTTGCTGGTTCCACCCATTTAGCTATGAATTACACAATTTCATTATTGTGAACAGTTGAGTAACAAATACTCCATTCTTTTATTGAAGGACACTAGGTTGTTTCCAATTCCTGGCTATTATGAATAGAGTGGCTGTGAACATTTAAGCAAGTGTCTCTGTGGTAGGATGAAGTGACCTTTGGGTATAGGTCCAAGAGTGGTATAACTGGGTGTTGAGGTAGATCTAATCCTATCTTCCTGAGGAAGCTGATTTCCTTAGTGGCTGTACAATTGTGCAATCTTATCAGCAATGGATGAGTGTTTCCCTTTTTTCACATCCTAGTCAGCATGAGTTGTCACTTGTTTTGTTGATCTTAGTCATTCTGATAGATGTAAGATGGCATCTCAAAGTAATTTTGATTTGCATTTCCCTAATGACTAAGGATGTTGAACATTTCTTTTAGTGTTTCTCAGCCCTTTGAGTTTTCTTTTTTGAGAATTTTCTGCTTAGGTCTGTACCCCATTTTTAAAATTGGTTCATTTGTTTTCTTGATAACTAGTTTCTGAGTTATTTATATATTTTGTATAATAGCCCTCTATCAGATATATAGTTGAAAAAAGCCAGAGAAATGCTGGAGATCTCTCCCTGGTCTTGAGGACGGGGCAGAGCTGGCAGGCTGACCAACCCTGTGATTACCCAGGTCCAGAACCAGGATTATGAATTGGCCCACCCCAACATCCACCTCATCTATGATCTGCAGGAGCACATGAAGGGGCCAGTCCTGCAAACCCAAAGCTGCAGTATTTCCACAACACAGGGCACCAACAGGATAAACAAGAGGAGTCCCAGTGAGGGCCCAGCATCAATAGTGTAGCAGAATCCAGAGGTCTTGAACCAGACCAATGACTCTGCAATGAACACTTGCAAGTAAAGTTATATGGATAAAAGGGTTTACTGTGTGATTCACTGTGTCACACTACAGCTTCCAGGATGAGATTTTTCCTTTTCTTTTTTTCCCTTAAATTTTATTTTATTTTAGGAGAGGGTTGTAGGGCAGAGGGCAGATACGAAGGGACAGGGAAATGAATGGGATGGAGATGCATGATGTGAAAGACACAAAAAATAAATAAAAAGAAAGTTAATAATAATGATAATAATAAATGTTTCCTATTCTGTAGGCTGCAGCTTTGTCTGAATGATAGTGTTCTTTGCTATATAGACACATTTCAGTTTCATGAGGTCCCATTTATTAATTGTTGATAATAAATTAATAAATTGTTGAAATAAATAGTAAGTACCTGTACTAATGGTATTCAAAAAGTGTTTTCCTGTGCTAATTTGTTCAAGGCTATTCCCCAGTTTCTCTTCTATCTGGTTTTATGTTGAGGTCCTTGATCCACTTGGAGTTTTGTGTTTTGTACAGTGTGGTAAGTAGAGCTATTTGGATTCATGTACATGTGGTCATCTAGTTTGACCAGCACCATTTGTTGAAGATGCTGCCTTTCTCTAGTGTGTATTTTTGACTTCTTTTTCAAAGATCAGGTGTCCATATGTGTGTGAATTTATGTCCAGGTCTTCAATTCAATTTCATTGATCAAAATTTCTGTTTTTGTGCTAATATCATGTCGTTTTTATTACTATAGCTCTGTAGTAAAATTTGAAATTGGGGATGATGATATTCTTCATAGTAATCCTTTATTATTCAGTTATCCAATAGTTAATTATTGTTTTAGCTAGCCTGGGTTTTATGTGTTTCCATATAGAGCTGAAATTTTTCCTTTTAGTTTCTGTGAAGAATTGTGTTGGAATTTTGATGGGGATTGCATTGTATCTGTAGATGGCCAGTTTTACTATATTAATGCTACCAATCTGTGAGCACGAGAGAGCTTTTCACCTTCCTACATCTTTTTCAATTTCTTTCTTCAATGTCTTAAAGTTTTTATCATACAGGTCTTTCACTTGCTTGGTTAGAGTTACTCTAAGATATTTTATATTATTTGAGGCTATTGTGAAATGCGTTATTTCCCTGATTTCTTTCTCAGTCTGTTTGTCATTTTTATATAGGCAGGCTACTGATTTTTGTGTGTTAATTTTGTACCCAGCTATTTTGCTGAAAGTGTTTATCAGCTGTTGGAGTTTCTTGGTGAAAATTTTAGGGCCATTTATATATATAATACATCGTCTGCAAATAGTGATACTTTAACTTCTTCCTTTCCAATTTGTATCCCCTTGATCTCCTTCAGTTGTTTTATTGCTCTAGTTAAGACTTAAAGTACTATATTGAGTTGGTATGAAGAGAGTGGACAACCTGTCTTGTTCCTGATTTTAGTGGAATTGCTTTGAGTTTCTATCCTTTTAAATTGCTGTTGGCTATGGGCTTGCTGTAAACTGCCTTTATTATGTTAAGGTATATCCCTTGTATCCCTAATCTCTCCAGGACTTTTTATCATGAAGGGGTGTTGAATTTGGTCAAAGATGTTTTCTGCATCTATTGAGATGACCATGTGTTTTTTGTCTTCCAGTTTGTTTTTGTGGTGGATTACCTGTTTGCTGGCCTCCTTACTTCTCTGTCATGCTTGGCTCCCAGAGAACGCCTGCTAGAGTTGTGGGTTGGGATAACAGGATGAGTGTAGAGGAAATTTGGAGAAGATCATCTGGATCCATTGGAGATGGGGGCAGAGAGTAGGAGAAGGCTGCAGCAGGTGTTATGCTATAGAGATGAAGTTGAGACTGGAGGATTGGATTTGGAGGAGAGGAGGGAAGGGTGAATATCTGTAGTCAGGCTACCTGCTTCACTGGCTGGGGTGGCCTGTGGGTTCCCATAGAATGCTGCTGGAGTTGGTGGTGACTGTCATGAAGTGATATGTGGTGGGAAGAAAATTTGGAGGCAAAGAGTGACTTGTTCCAACAGAGATCAGGATGGGGGTGCGGGTTGGGGGTGAGGCAAGACTGTAGCAGGTGGTGGGCTACAGAGCTGGGAGTGCAGAAAGATTGGATTTGGAGGAGAGTAGAGAGAGGTGAAGATCCCCACCTGCCTGTTTTCCTGGTTTGTGAGGCTGGAGTGTTCCCAGGGAATGTCTGCTGGTGTTGGAGGCTGGGATAATGGGATGAGTAGGGAGAAGGAGGGTTGTTGGAGAAGGTCTAGATCCATTGTAGATGGGCATCAGAGAGGATCAAGAGGCCTCAGTAGGTGTTCCTCTACAGAGCTGGGATAAGACTGTGAATTGGACTTGGAGGAAGGGAGGAAGTGGTGAAGATTTGCAGTTAACCTACCTGCTTTCCTGCCTAGAGTGTCCTGTGGGTTCTCAGGGAATGCCTGTTGGAGTTGGGGCTCGGATAAAATAATGCGTCTGTGGAGGGATGTCTGTAGGGGAAGATCTGTGTGATCTACTAGAAATGCAGGTGTGTGTGTGTGTGTGTGTGTGTGTGTGTGTGTGTGTGTGTGTGTGTGTATGTGTGAAAGGAGGTTGCATCAGGGATGAAACTGGGGGATTGGATTTGAAGGACTAGAGGGAGAAGAGGTTAAGATCTGCAGTTAGTCTACTTGCTTCCCTGGCTGGAATCCATTTATATGGTTTATTACATTTATCGACTTAATGTATGTTAAACCATTCTTGCATCTCTGGTATAAAGCCAACTCGATCATGGAGATAATCTTTGTGACATATATTTGTATTCAAGTTTGCAAATGTTTTATTGAAGATTTTTGCATCTATGTTCATAAGGAATATTGATCTGTATTTTATTCTCTTTGTGTGTATATCTTTACCTGGTTTTGGTGAAGGGTAATACGAGCTTTGTAGAAGGAAGGGCTCCTTCTTTTATGTATGTGTGTAAATATATATATATATATATATATATATATATGTAAATATACATGCATGTGTGTGTAGACAAGTATTAGTTGTAGATTTTCTTTGAAAATCTGGTAAAATTCTACTGTGAATTCTTCTGGACCTGGGCTTCTTTTAGCTAGAAGGCTTTTTATTATTCTTTCAACTCCCTTATTTTTTATGGATCTGTGTAAATGGTTGATCTCTTGTTTTAACTTGCTGGTTTGGATGAATCTAAACACTCCCTCATTTCTTTTAGATTTTCTAATTTAATGGATTGTAGGTCTTTAACTTACTCCCTTATGATAGTCTGATTTTCTTCTATGTCTCTTGTACCATTTACCTGTTCATTTTTGAGTCTATTAACTTGGATTCTCTGTTTCTTTTGGTGGTTGGACCAGGGTTTGTGGATCAAACAAGACCTTATCAAAGAATCAGTTCTTAGATTTGTTGATTCTTTGTATTATTTGTTTTATCGCCATTTCATTGACTTTTGCTCTGATTTTTATTATTTTTTCCCATCTGCTTTATTTGGGCTTTGTTGTTGTTGTTGTTGTTTTTTTTTTTTTTTTTTTTTTTCCAAATTCTTGAGTGGTAACATGAAGTCGTTTTCCATGATCTTCCTGAGTTTTTTTTTTTAATTTTTTATTTTTATTTTGCAATACAATTCAGTTCTACATATCAGCCACGAATTCCCTTGTTCTCCCCCCTCCGGCCCCCCTCATTTTCCCCCCAGCCCACCCCCCATTCCCACCTCCTCCAGGGCAAAGCCTCCCTGAGGACTGAGATCAACCTGGTAGACTCAGTCCAGGTAGGTCCAGTCCCCTCCTCCCAGGCCGAGCCAAGCGACCCTGCATAGGCCCCAGGTTTCAAACAGCCAACTCATGCAATGAGCACAGGACCTGGTCCCACTGCCTGGATGCCTCCCAAACAGATCAAGCCAATCAACTGTCTCACCCATTCAGAGGGCCTGATCCAGTTGGTGACCCCTCAGCCATTGGTTCATAGTTCATGTGTTTCCATTGATCTTCCTGAATTTTTATGTAGGTGTTTACAGTGTTGAATTTCCACCATAAGCCTGCTTTTAGTGTTTCTCAGGAGTTTTGTTGTTTTCATTTTGCTTAGTTCTAGGAATTTAATATGTTCTTTCTTGATTTTTTTCTTTGACTCATTCATCATTTAGTAATGCATTATTTATTCTATACAAGATTATATACTTACTAGAGATTTGTTTGCTGTTTATTTTAAGTTGTATTGCATTGTGCTCAGTAAGGATACCTGGAATTATTTCAATTTTTATGAATTTATTAAGATTCATTTCATGTCCCAGGATGTGGTCTGTGGTGGAGAATCATCCATGGACTGCTGAGTGGAATGTGCTACTTGGGCTAGTTCTGGGGACTGGGGAGGGTGCAGGTGGGCTACGATCAGGTAGACTCATCAGGCAAGGCTGGAGCACAGGGTATATGGCCCTGCCTGGGTCTGGGGGTTGGGTATAGCATAGGTCCAACAGACTTAACAGGCTGGGCTGGCTCACAGGATCCCAACTATATTCTGACAGTTCTCAAGTTTACATCTTAGAACTTCATCTGAATTAAGATTTATATTTACAGCCATTTAGTGGACATGTCTATTGGGATTTTTCTTTTTGGCAATGCTGGGGATGGAAGTCAATGCCCCCTTTCACGTGAGAAGCTAGCTCCCTATCATGGACTCACACCCCTACCTCTCTATGAAGATTTCTTTAAAAATGATCTTATTATTTAATTTTAGATTTATGTCTGTTTTGCCTACAGGTGTGTCTGTGTGCCAGGTACATGCCTTGTGCTATGGAGGCCAGAAGAGGGCATCAGATGCCCTGGAACTGAAGTGACAGCATTGTGAGCTGCCGCGTGGGTGCTAGGAATTGAACCTGGGTCCTCTATGAGAATTCTCAATGTGTCTTAAACCAATATCGACTGTCCAAGACTTACCATATGGCTTTTTGACTTCACAAGGGTGCAGAAGCTATATACATTTAGTAGAAATTAAACTTCAGGCTTTGAACTTTGATCTCCTGGACTTATAGCATGCAGTGCAGCCATTCCCTTGCCTTGCTAGGCAGTAGTAATTCTCACTCTCAGTCACCCTGAGGTCACAAGGGAAACCACAGGCAGTCTACACTGGACATGTAGTGCACTGGAGTACACAGCTATACTGTGATGCTGTGATACTTGTCAGGTTATGTACATCAAATACACCCAGATGCAGTATATTCAACATATGATGAGCTTATCAGGACTCACCCCGTCACACAGCAGGGGCATCTGATGTCAGAACCAGAACTTGCAGCCTCCTTTCCAGACTCTTCCTTTCCTTGTCTCTGCAGTTTTGATGAATAACACAATTAGCCAGAAAGCACAGGGCTTAGAGTCCTCTTCCAACCCTTTTCTGTCCTTTTTGTCTCATACCCAGTGGTGAGGGAGTTCTGACATTAAAGCTTCTAGAATCTGGTTCTAGTCTGTTGATCCTGCTTCCAGACCCGTTGTATCCAGGACAGGACTGGTCCCACAAGGCCAGCTACCCCCTCCCCCCAATAGGGATGGGTGCTGCATGCAGATTAGGATGGGAAGCTCTGCACTCACCCAGCAGTGAGTCATCTCATTTTCCATTTCTTCCACCTGTCTTGGTTACCAGCCCCACTGCTCTCCCTCTTGCGTGTTGACTCAGGTGGCTCCCATCAGACGCACATTCCAGGCTTCCTTTCCCAATCTTCTCACTCTGACCTGTCTTCCCACCTAGCACTGTCGCCGTAGGGAGTCGTAAGTGATGTCTTCCATGTCATCCTCCACATATAGCCTGTAAAGGAATCTCTCCCCTATCTGCGTAGATGGCCCTACCTCAAGGACACATCCATCTCTACCCTAGTCTTGTTCATCCCACCTCCTGCATTAAAGCCCCTTAGCTGCTTTTCATAATCTTCGTGGTCAAGTTCAAAATCCTGGTGATGTCAGACAAGGTTTTCTAACACATTACCTTCTTCTCTTGCCAGCCATATAACCTGCTGTCCTCAGTATCGCAGCCTTGCTGCAGCTGTGTGAGCTACCTACAGCTTCTGAAATAAAGTACATAGCCTCCCAGCCTTTGAATATTCAGACTTTCTGTTCAGAGTGCTGTCCTCTGCTCATCAATGGCCAATTCTGCTTGTCTTTCGATTTGCAGCTCCTGTCTGCCACACGCCAACTCTGACTGTCTCTCCTTGGTTGTTCCCACCTCTCCATACCCTCTAAACAGCCATTGTAGCACTTAACACATACACATCACCCTGCACTATGGATTTTCCCACGTAACTCCCGTGGAGGTAATAAGCACCTTGAGGTCAAGCCTTGTCCATTATTCTGGCGCTGGCTCGGCATGTTAGCATAACCAGCAAGTGAATGCACGGACATCTGAAAGAATGCTGTGGCTTCCTTCACAGGGAGTGAGCACTCAGCTGCCATGATGGACTTTGAGAGTGCAAATGCTGTCAGTATTGACATTTTTCAGACTGGAATTTCCAAGGTCATTTGGTGGGAGTTGGACCAGCCAGAATTATGGATAGGAATTGTGAATTTTAGGTCACTTACTAGGTAATTTCAGTTGCTGAGGTTGAAAGAGAAGAACAATTCAGTAATTCTGATGAATTAAAACTGATTTTCAGGATAGTTTAAGGCTAGAAATGAAAAAGTAAAGCTTTGCATATCTGCTAGTTTAGGCAAACCTACTCAGAAGTAATTTATTATCCAGAGTCACACATATCTGTCAGAGATTTCAAAAATTTTATAAAAACTTATACAGTTTATAAAGTAAGACATCACAAATTGTATATGTTAGAAATAAATGCTTTAATTTTATATTCTGAAAACTTCTGATTTTGAGGAAAATGTAAAACATCTGCATCTAAGAAGAACAAAATATAAATGCAGACATAAGAACAAAATTACCCATGTTTTAGAGAAATCAATGATAATAATCTTTTGCCTTCTATCTACACTCAGGATATTTTGTTACATTTATTTAAAGTTAAGACAAAATGCATGTGGTTAAAATCAATTCTATGCAAATATTTGATAGTCAAATCTGTACATAATTTCATAGCTGATGATAGTTAATACTCTGCAGTGGGAGTCAGAGAGCAGAAAGAAGCCAGATATTTCAAGCTAGAGATATAAAAACCCAGCCTGTGTAAGTGTGTGAAGTTATTTTCATGTCACTTTATAAATGGCTGAAGGAAAGTAGGACTTGTGATGTTCCTGTCTTTGTGGAGATTTTGGGCTTGAGTTATGAGATGTGATGAGGCATACTGAGAAGATTCGTGACCGAAACATTTCAGTTATATTCCTGCACGAGTTAGATGGTCTCAGAACATTTGCTCTCCGTGGTGACTTTCAGTTTTTCTTGTGATGAGTCGTGTTAATTTAGTGGTGTGTGTGTGTGTGTGTGTGTGTGTGTGTGTGTGTGTGTGTGTGTGTGTTGGTGCATGTCTGTGCACACATGTCTGAGTCATGTGGGATACCTTGGCCTCTGTAAGGGTCTGAGGAGAGCTGGCTGACCTCTATAAGGAAGCAATATCCCACAGGTGCCTTCCTTTCTGCCCCTGTGTTTGCTATCCCTCACAGGGACTGCTTCTTCCTGGACCACCTCCCTGGGTGGGCTTTAATTTTCAGTAGTACATTGTGATGTCAACAATCTGTTTATGAAGAGCCATATGGAAATTCAGTATATTTCACATATTCAGGTACTAATATTAAGCTGATGGAAACTGCTTTTGTTTCAATTTGTGAATTTTCGTTTAAATTCTGTCTCTGCTGACTGATGTGATGCATAGATGATTTCTTTATAAATGGTCGGCATTCTTGTCTTAGTGTATTGTTTTATGTATTCAGAGCTGGAAACTCTTCTTTCCCTACATTGTTCCAGTAATCTACTAGGTTTAATAAGCTGCACTTAAAACTTAACACTTTGTTTTAAATTTAACATTTTTTTTGTTTTTGTTTTTTGAGACAGGGTTTCTCTGTGTAGCTTTGCGCCTTTCCTGGATCTTGCTCTGTAGACCAGGCTGGCCTCAAACTCACAAAGATCCGCCTGCCTCTGCCTCCCGAGTGCTGGGATTAAAGGCATGAGCCACCACTGCCCAGCAAATTTAACATTTTATCAGGCAATCATAGTAGTATATTGGAAGAAAATATTCATAGCCATCAGAATTTTCTTCATATAGCTTTTAGTTAACAAATACCTAAAGTTTTCATGAAATGTTTAAGACTGGCCATCAGGATATTTCTTCTAATTCATCCTGATATCTGGTTTGTCTTAAGTATTAAATGATGGGGTATATAATGCTACTTAAGAATAATTTTAAACAATTCTGTTGATAGGCCAAGGAGATGGCTCTATGGGTAAGAGTGCTTCTTGCAAAAGTACGAGGCCATGAGTTCCAATCCCTAGTGCTCACAATAAAAGTTGGATATAGCTGTGTACAGCTGTAACCTCAGCATTGTGTGGAGATCTTTGAGAAATCCTGTTTTAGAGAGGAGGTGATGGAGTAGGTCTCTCTCTGACCTCCTTACATGCATGTGTGTGCTCACCTGTATATACATGTGCACATTGACCACACACACACACACATACACACACACACAGATGAGAGACAGAGAGACAGAGACAGAGAGAGACAGAGAGACAGACAGAGAGGAGAGAGACAGACAGACAGACAGAGAGGAGAGAGAATGAGTAAATAAACATGTAAGTAGGCAAAAATATCTCTGTTGAGAAAAGATGGTTGGCCCTGAGGGACTGATTGTCACCAGTTACAGGACTGAATCACAGCTTATCAATTCTTCGCCTACCTTGTTTATTTGAGGATGGTAATGAGCTGAAATCCAAGGGCCTTGGAGTCAGAGAGGCTTTCATCTCAGCTGTGGTCACTGGAAGCTTGGGAGTCACTATCATTCCTTTCATTTTCAACAGGAGGAACAGATTCATATTTATTTTGAACAACACGACCATGAGATGAGATGCCGTCCATACCTCAGCAGCTCTGTTTTTGTATTTTAGGCAATAAAACGCATAAGAGATAAGTGAAAAATAATTGAGGAGCATTTCTATTTTTCCTGGAGTGTTTGTTATTGCTTTATGGTGTAATATGCACTAAAATGTCCATTCATGATACAAAGAGAAAAGATGAGAGCTGGACTCGGGTGAAGTGTGCATCCAAGCATTGAATTTGATCCTCGGTGTAGTAATTGAATGAGAGCAGTATTGTGTATCGAGTTCATCCTTGCTCCTTAGTTTCTCAGCAAACAGCTTTTATTACAAAGGTTTCAGGCAGAGGGAGCATTAAAATATTGGATCCCTTTTATTCTGGCAGTTGTTTGTGCTGGGGGATGGTGGTGATGACATTTGCATGCTGTAGGGGAGGGAGAAAGGCTGACAATAAATGCCCTGGGAGGAAAAAAGACCAGTGGCTCCAGGAAGGGTTTGTGCCCACTGTCTCCTGGGTAAGAGATGGAGAAGGGGTCGGCATCTCCTACACTTGTCTTTGCACAGCAGGTTTCTGCTGGAGTTAGAAGGGGGCTGTTCTCTCTGCACCATTAATTTTGGACCTGTGATGTATTAGCTACCTCTGAGTGCTATAACAAATGACTCTATGGTTGTCCCACAACATCACAAGGGCATAGCTCTAGAAGCCAGACTTCCAACACAGACCTCATTGGGCTCAAAATCAAAGGGGGAACTGTGCCCTGGCTGTCCTGGTTCCCAGAGGTGGTGTGTCTTTGCCAGTGATGGTACCAGGTCCTGTCTCACTTTCTGCCCCATTCTCTGGCTCCCCCTTCACCTTCAGGCATCATTGTAACTGTTTTGGATCCACATCAGGCTTAGCTGGTGAACTCTTATTTCTCTGGACCACACAGAGTAAGGAGGCCGCAGTTTCCCAGTATTCTGATGGGGGCATCTCTGCGGGACTACTATTCAGGCTTCCACACATAAACAATTTATCCATCCCAATCGAGGCGGTACTTCAGTCTTCTTGTTCCTCGAGTGCTTTTGTTCTTCTGCCCCATCTCTATTCAAACACTGTACTGCTAGCTGTGGGCAGCTTGGGGGCAAAGGTCCTGTAAGAACAGAGAAGGAAATAAGTGTGTTTACAAGCTGTTGGCTACACACACACACACACACACACACACACACACACACACACACACACGTGCCACCGTGTCAAGTTGTTCTTTTCTGATGGTCTCTGTGCTGGGTTCTGTTCACTGCTAGAGGCAGGAGTGAACGAGGTGGACACATCCCTGCTCTGCTTTGGGAGAAAGTGGTGGACAGGAAGTTACCAAACAAACCAGCACCAGGCAGAGAATGACAGGAGACACCGAGTGAGTGGAGGCTGCTGGCATCAGAGTGAAGAGTACTTTTCTGAGAACTGAAAGCCAAGGAGTGGTGAATTGTGTGAAAAGGGCAGAGGGTGTGGGAAGTAAAAAGTTACATGATACAAGTGAGTTTCTGTTGGGAACAGAGTGAAGGTCAGTGAAGCGGTTGTACAGGAAAGGGAAGAAGTGTGCTGCCTAATCTCAGTTCTTTACATCATGTGAAGAACTTGTGTTCTAAGGCATGATGGAAAGATGTTGGAGGGTTTCTAGACTTTGGGATGAATTAGATTGTGTGTGTGTGTGTGTGTGTGTGTGTGTGTGTGTGTGTGTGTGTGTGTGTAGAGGCCAGAGACTGACCTCTGGTGTCTTCCTCAATCATTGTCCACCTTGTCTTTTGAGACAGGGTCTCTCACTGAACCTGGAGCTCTCTGATTTGGCTAACTGGCTGGGCAGTAAGACCCGGGGATCTTCTTGTGTCTGCTACACCTGCCTGTTGCTGCTCTCCTCCTCCTCCTCCTCCTCTTTTTAACATGGGTGCTGGAATTTGATTTCAGTTTCCCATGTTTGTGTAGACCTAGCCATGTATTCAGCCCAAATTAAATAGTTTTTGTTTTATTCTTTTAATCAAAACTTTATTTTGGAGAACTTGTAAAAAAAAAAATTCAGTGAGATTAGCCAATCTCAAAGTCTACACATGTCAATGAACTTCTGTATAGACAGAACAGCCATTCTGAAGCCATGGAGCTTCCCTTTGGATCATACACTTGGACTATCATTTATATTGTTATGTACTTATCGACTTCCCTCCCACAACATGAGACAAATACACAACAGAGTTAAAAGTAGAAAAGCAGTCAGTTTTGTATCCCTGTTTATGACATGTGTCTTTACCTGCATTACATTGGTGTCTCCAAATGTAGCTTCCCTCTTTTGGAGGCTAGCATGGCACCTTCTGGTACCATGAAATCTAGTCTTCAAGACTTTGACCAGCAATTTCAAAGGGGATTCTCATGCCTGGTGTTAGGGTTTTTGTTAGATAGTTTGTGACTCTTGGGGGAATATTGTCATCCCAGATGAGCGGAATTCTTTAAACTATGAGGAGAATAAAAGTGTACCAGTGACTCAAAGGTAGAAACAGGGTGAGGGGAACTTCAATTGGGAAGAGGTAGGGAGATAAATACAGGAGAAAGGCAGGGGTTTAAACTATTAGTAAAGATATCTAAAAAAGTCATAAAGCATTATATTATTCTCTACTTAAAATTACATATATACGTATATATATATATAGTTTGATGAGTATACTTTTGGACACCACATGGACTCCTGATCTTGGTGACAGGCACTTGTACACTGAAATTCTGTTATAGATAACATTTATAGATAATGGCAAGAGTTTGATGTTTGTGTAGTACTTGGTACTGTCAGTTCAGCTTTACAAACATTTTCTCAAAACCTGTTCGGAGGCAGCCATTGTGCCATACACAGGACTGGCAAAGACCAAAGCTGTGGTCTACACCGGAAGGACTTGTAGAACAGCAGGGAGCAAGACAGAGTAAGTCATAGAAATTGATAAGTGAAACAGTACTCTATGAATAAACAAAGACAGTGGGATGATGAGTGCTGAGAGGAATGACTGGTTTTGTTTGGCTGTGTGGTCTGGCGTGAGACTGCACGTGATCTTTATAGAGTATTAATATTGACTGCGATTTGAACTGAGAGTTAGACCCCACCAGGAGTTCTTCAAGGACAAGAGAGAGAACACGAAATAGAAATGCTGATGTAGGCATGGGCTATGAAACAACACAAGGCGCGCATTACTAGCGTGCATTGCTTTGGACAGGAGATGAAGATTTGGTTCTGTCAGTGGAGTAGGAAGTAGGAGAGATGCAGAATGTGTGGGCTGGGAGATCTGGTGCTCCTGTGGGCATCATTGCTCAGATGGTAAAAGATGGGAGGGAAGGAGATAGGAAGGTGAGATTTCCTTACTCAAGAGGTAGGAGAGGCATCCAGTGAGATACTGAGCAGGTAAACGATATAATTGTGTCCAAACCAGGAAGTCAGTGTGTGCAGAAGCTAGTATGGAAAGGAAGAACTAAACACCCACAAGGTGTCTGGAGCAGCCGAACATGAGGAGGGCGCAAAAGGAGGAAGGGAATTGATGTGTGAGAAAGAGAGTAAACCTGGGGTTTGTTTCCACCTTATTTCCAATAAATGTTTGCTGTAAACTTGCTGAGTACAGCACTCCAGGCATGGAAACAAGGATTCAGAAGACAGATATGTGCTTCTGCTGTGTACACAGAGGGAGGTAACACTTGCCTCTGGGATCTCCCTCCACCAGGGCTGAGCCTCCAGGACCCTCTTCCTGCTTCCAGAGCGGCAATTCTTCACTAATCTCATGCAGTTACACATCAATCAACTTCTTACAATGTGCCCCATCCATTCAAAAAGCCAATCTTCATTACTCAGTAGTGTCTATTAGTTATGGCACAGCAACATCATATTTTAGTATTTTCAGGTAATATGTAATGGCTTGATAAATGCTCATGATATAATTTTAAAGTAAATAGTGACTTGTAAATCTCAAGTTTTATTTGTTTAAGAGAGAGAGACAGAGACAGAGAGAGACAGAGAGACAGAGACAGAGAGACAGAGAGGAGAAATGACAGGAGGAGTAACAGGAAGAGGGGGAGTTGGTGACAGCTGTCTGTGGGCCATGAGATATTGGAAGGGTGTTTATTTCCTTCATCTTCTAACTTTTCTAAACTGCAAACATGTTATATCAAAATGAATAACAAGACTACTTTTGAAAGATGCTTTCTCTAAGAATGAAGGGCCTTTAACCTTTAACCTTAGTAGCATTATAGTGAGACTGAATTGGCATCCCAGTGGGTTCTCTTTTTTCCTTCTAGCTTTGGTTTCTTTTGACTATGGTGAATCTTTCACTCCACTCCAGTCTTCTTCCCTGATGCCAGAGGGAACAGCTTCAGCATCTCCACTCACTGAGGAATGAGCTCCCAGCCTCACCCAGGCAAACACTTTCATGGTTGTACCCTCTGTGTGTCTCTTTCATGTCAAGGTGGATCATGCTGACTTGTCATTCTGATGTCTGTTCTTAAGATTGATGCTTGCTATCCAAGGACCATTTCGATTTGACATTATCATTCTTTTTGGTTTTTTTTGAGACAGGGTTTCTCTGTGTAGCTTTGCGCCTTTCCTGGGACTCACTTGGTAGTCCAGGCTGGCCTCGAACTCACAGAGATCCGCCTGGCTCTGCCTCCCGAGTGCTGGGATTAAAGGCGTGCGCCACCACCGCCCGGCGACATTATCATTCTTGAGACAGTATCACATATGTCCCAGGCTGACCTCAAATTCATAATGTAGTCAAAGATGACCTTGAACTTCTGATCTATCTGCCTCCACCTTCTGAGTGCTGGGATTACAGGGGTATATTACTTTGACAAGTTTATGCATTGTTGGGGGTGGAGCTCATGACTTACACGCAATAGGCAAGCACTCCACCAACTGAGCTACATCCCCAGCCTCACTTGTTAGTACCAAATGTGCTTTTTCTATCTGGCGGGACACCTTTTCTAAAATACATCTGTTGACAATTCATAGCTCTGCTTTGCAGAGGTAGACATTGACAATGACTGTTAGTTCTGAGAACACATCCTGCTGGTATCAATAAATTATAGAGCATTCCCTGTGTTGTCTTTTTGTAAGTAAGCCCCGTATTTGGAGTAAGTCATAGCTACACTCTACTGTGTCTGTCATCTCACTGTTCTGTAATTGAAAAAAAGAATATGAGTCATGCCTGAGTTTTCACCCCTCCACTTCCTCCCTCTTCCTTCCCGGTGTCTTTCCCTGGCTCTATCATCTCCACTTTCCCTACTTTGCTGTAGTTTGCCTAGGAGATCCCTGACCTCTGAGCACCTTGTGGAGGTCAGTTTCTCTCTGCTTTGTTGGGCTCTAAGCAGCCACATGGAGCAGATGACATTTGTGAGTGCTCTACCACTGACCTGTGTCCCAGCCCGGGTACTGCATCTCATTCATACCTTAGACTGTTGTGTTGGTGCCTTAAGTATGATTGTTCCTCAATAAATGTAAACATGCATTTTGCATGCAGCTAAGGTTGACCTTGGAGCTTTAGCAATGTGTCATGTTGTGTGGCATGTATCAAGTAATTTTTCTAGCAAACATGCCTTTGTTACAGAAATAGAGGTGACTTGAAGACAAAAGAGAAGCAGTTCTAGATTGTAGGGGTAATCAAACACTGGAGTAGAATACCAGTAAAGGAGGTAAAGTTTCCATCCCTGGAGAGCCTTAAAAATTGAGACAGAGCAGACATCTGTGAGGGTGGCTGCAGCAGTAAATCTGTCTGGAAGCAAATAGATAGACAGAATGACAGATGGCTCTGGGATTTGATTATTTGGCCTGGAGAAGGGACGGCTGAGGGGAGACATTAAAAGTCTTTCAAATATGGGAAATGGAGACTGCTGCTTTGCAGAAGGAAGCAAGTGGAAGGAGCTTAGCCTAAATCCCTAGGGGCTTAGGTCTCCTCTGTTGTCAAGAGCTTAAAGCCACAGGTTGTGAAAATCCTGTAGAAATCTGCAAAACTAAAAGCCTGCTGATTTTCTGGAGGGTTTCGGGAAGTCCATTCTTTGAGCCTGTTGCAGTAAAAACAAGTTTCACTACTCTGAATAGAGAGAATTGTTTGCCTACATTATATTGAATGCATAGCATTCTCTGGGGAAATGGAAATTTTAAATGTTTTGTAAAGCAGGGAGCATTGTCACTGATTGCTGGCTAGGAGGGGGACTGGAGTTTAGCCAGGAGTCTTTTCCATCTCTGGCCACTGGTGCCACCCAGTTAGTAACAATGTGTGAGCCGCAACAATGTGAGAGCTCTGCTCTCCCAAGACAGCTTTATTGTGACCGCGGGACCTCTTCTCAGTTAAAATAGAAGACCTGCGGGCCAGGACATTAAAATCCTTGCTGTGAAAGAGGAACTGAATATATATATTCAGTTAATATATATATATTAACTGAAATCCCTTCAGACATTTCACTGTAATGTCAACTTTCAGCCACACGATGTCACGATTGGATTTTGATTTTTTTTCATCCGTGTTTGGCTCCACAGATGAAGGCATTTTCAAAGCTGGAGCAGAGAGATCTGAAACCAGGGGGGCAGCAGAAGTCCAAGAAGACGAAGACACACAGGTTGAGGTTCCAGTTGACCAGGTAATCCTCACACCTCGAAACATTTGTGGAAACAGGATCACAGCCATGGTTCCCCTCACACACTCAGGTGCTAAGGGTTCAAATGATCTTTGGAGTATAACACGGTACCCCTAGTTTTTCCCAGGACCCCTCCAGAGAACATTCACCTGTCTGTCTTTAATGTGGAAATGGTGTGTTCTTAATAAGCAGGCAAGACAAGAGGGAGCTCGATGTGAGCCAGAAGCTTGCAGAGAAAGTCTGATTTTAAAAAAGGAGCCTTAGCTGGGAATTTTAATCTAGGAAAAAAGTCATTTTCTGTTGAGAAAAAGAAGTGGTTTTAAAATGCTATGATATTCTCTCCTTCAGGGGCTTTGAAATTTCTGTGGTTAGTTTGTTTTTTTTTTTTTTTTTGAATTGCTCATATAAATACAGCTCAAATGTTTTCTCTGCGTGTAGTAATTTCTTTTCGTAGGCCGGGGGAACACTGTACTTATTTGTGTTTCAGGAAGGTGTGCTAACAGAAGAATTAAGTCTTGTTAATTCTGGCTAAATGCAAGAAGTAAGCCAGTTACCCAAGTGTTCGTGTGTGTGCGCACATATGCAAGTGTCTGCCTGCTTACACGTGAGTGTGTGTAGGTTAGAGGTAGGCATCAAGCATCTTCCTTGTTTTTCTATATCTTATTTCTGAGATGGGGTTTCTCACTGAATCTGGAGCTCACTGATTTGGCTAAACTAGCCAGCTAGCCAGTCCTCGGGACTCACCTGTCTCTGCCTTCTCAACACTGGATTGAAGATGTGTGCCATGCCTGGCTTTTCAGTGGCTTCTGGGCATCTGAAATCACTTCCTCATGCTTGAGAGCAGGTCTTTACTCACTGAGCCATCTCCCTAGACCCCATCACTATTTTTTTTTATTTACAGTAATTCTTGATTAAATATGAATAGCATTATGGGAATTATAGGATATTTTTCTTCCCTTCACTTTCTTAATTTTTACACTGAAAGGTTTTAGAGAGTTCATATTAGTGAAACAATGTACTTTTGAAGGCCTCCACTGTGTGTACCAGAATGAATTTACACACAAGAATCCACTTGCATTGTAAAGGAGATTATAAATAAGGTAGAAGCCTGCTTAACCAAACCATTGACCCTGGTACCATCCCGTGAACAGATTATAGATTATTCTGATACTTCTAAGCTTGGCTCCATATTGAAATAGTTTGGAGAACTTTAAAACGAAGTACTTGAAAAGACTCTCTATTACACTTTTTATTGCAGTCATTGCAGATCTCTCTGGAGGGTTGGCGTTTAGTGCCAGATTCTGGAGGAAGGGAGAGATGACTAGGAATTGCCACGTTCCTGTGACTATTATGTGCTATTTCCTCTTCTGAAAGCAAGTTTCACAATAGGGCAGATCCACGAGTGATCTTCCCACCCGTGCTTGTCTTAGGGCAGCAGTGAGCCTGACGCTTGATATTCCGCCATACTTTCTGCGCACACTGTCTTCCTGAGGAAAAGCCTGACGTGCTAAAATTCACAGATTTCAAAAATCCAATTTATTTTCTAGGATTTGTTCTCACTAATAATTTTTTTATAAACCCCAGTTATACTTAGTTTTTCCCTGGGAGAAAACAGAATTTTAGCTCTACTGTGAAACCATAATTAAATATTATGGTTTCAGACAGAGAAGAGTAATCATGTATATACAAAACTTATTAGTTGTAGAAGCCACGAGTAATTTATATTCTAAAGTCAAAACATCAAGAGAATACCACAGCATCACCAGTAAAGGAAATGTCTCTCCACTAATCACTTCTTAGGCAACCTGTGCAGTTTCGAGGGGCATCTGTTTGCTCAGGTGTTTTCTGATTCAGCGGGAGGGGCGTTGGGAGGGAGAACGGGTCTCTGATGTCACTGGACCAGCCTTCCGTCTGCAGTGCTTGATTTCTTATTGGATGTGTGAAGATCGCTGAATAAAATGCAGCTGAGCAGGAGCTACAGGTAAGCAGCAGGTGCTGGACAAGGACAGCATCAGCGACAGAACAACTGGGAGGGAAGAAAGCAGGGGGTGGAGGCTCTGCCTGCTCCCTTCCACTCTGTTCCACAAGGTGCTGGGATCCGTCCTGGGCACCAGGTGCTGGGGCTGGTCTTGGAGCCACTTTTGTGTCCTAAGTAGCCATGATCTGACCATTTTGTGAAGCCAGACGCAGGTGTGGAGAGATCCATTAGGTCCATAACAGCGAGAACAACGGTTCTGGAGAAGACATCCCTACATGGTCTGTATTAAGTAGCAGCTAGTTTATATCAGGGACATGCTGAGGGCCAGGAACTGCATGGCTCTTATCTTAAATAATTGTGGTGACAACCTGGCAGACAGGCCTTCCTTACTATCCTCACTTTCCATGTATACACACACATATACATATGTAAACATATATTTATATCTACACACACATACCTACATATGTGTATACATATACATATACGTGTGTGTGTGTGTGTGTGTGTGTGTGTGTGTGGACTGTTTTCACCCCAGTGATTAAGGTCTTCGGTCTTGACGGCAAGCACCTTTACCCACTGAGCCAGCTCACTGGCCATGAATGTCTTCTCAAAGATGTTTGTGTAATGAATGACCTTGGAGAGCAAAGGTAGTGACTTCCTCTAGGATATATAGTCACCCTCAATAGAGGCATTTTGGTCTCTAGAGGGATATTTGGCTATTTGTGGGGATGTTTAGTTGTCAAAACTTAGTGAGTTTTATTGGATTCTAGTGAGTAGTGGTCAAAAGTGCCATTAATTACCTGTAATGTACATAAGAACCCCCACCCCCAACAAAGATTATGTGGCCCAGAATGCCAACAGTGATAAGAGGCTAGGTCTGTTTATTGTCTTCTTCTTCTTCTTCTTCTTCTTCTTCTTCTTCTTCTTCTTCTTCTTCTTCTTCTTCTTCTTCTTCTTCTTCTTCTCCTCCTCCTCCTCCTCCTCCTCCTCCTCCTCCTCCTCCTCCTCCTTCTCTTTCTCCTTCTCCTTCTCCTCCTTCTTTGTCTTCTTCTAATAATAACAACAACAACAACAATAACAATAATAATAAAAAGGTAATGCCTCCTGTGGTTCAAAGCTCAGGATGGTTTACTGCCCACCATAACAATCTAATGCCATTGACTCACACACTTAAGATTGACTAAGAAGGTGAATTTTATGTAATGTATATTTTTTCATAATAAAAGTAATGAAAAAAGATTTGGGTTCCCCAGGCCTGGAGCTCTTTTTCTGGCAGGCAAACCACAGAGAGGTTATCATGCAGCCCTTTCCCATGTGGGAAAGGGTTTGAGCCACTCCCAACACTCTGGCTGTCTCTGTTGCTGTGAGCAGCAACTTGTTTTTGACCCTAGCATCCATGAAACTCTGGCAGATTAGCATGTTTGTGGTAAGGGAGGCAGAGCCTCTGGTTCTTCATGTCTTTCTGGCACCTCTAGCACATGTTCTCATGTGAAGGCATGCTATGGGTTTGTGTATCTATGTTATGGCAAATTTCAGCTAGGCGTCTGAGTTCCATCCCTAGATCCAGATTTGTCTTGTTAGTCAGAGACTAGCTGCTTGCTCTCTGTTGCTATGACCATAGCATCTGCTGGAGATAACTTAGGAGAAGAAAGGTTTTCTTTGTGTCGTGGTTTTGGTCCATCATTGTGTGGAATGAAGAACTGAATTCTGGTTGTGTGTGGTGAATCAGGAATTAGAGAGCAAGGCCAGAACCTGGGCCCATGCTAGAACCTTCAGAAGCTTCCAGCAGCAGGGCTTTACCTCCTAAAGGTTCCATGGCCTTTCAAAAGGTACCACCAGCTGGGGAGCAAGCACTGAAATCACAGTTCTGTGGGGGGAACGTTTTAGAGTCCAGCCATTGCAATGGTGGGCTCAGCTCAGCTTTGAAACACACAGGGAGACTCTGTATCTGGGAAGGCCAGACCAAATGACTTATTAGTGGAGAATTTAGGGCTAATAAGAATATGGCAGGCTGGGCAGTGGTGGTACTGGCCTTTAATCTCAGCACCCAGGAGGCAGAGTCAGGTGGATCTCTGAGTTTGAGGCCAGCCTAGTCTATAGAGTGAGTTCTAGGGCAGCCAAGGCTACACAGAGAAACCCTGTCTTGAAAAAAAAACATAAGGCCAGACTTAAAAAAATTTTGTTGTATGTATACTTCAAATCAACCTAGAGTGGCTGGACAAGAACCAGATTAGGTGATACCCAGCACTGGTGACCTGTGTGCCACTGTGAGACTTCAGAACACAATGCTTTTCCAAAGTCATGAGACAAGAAGTGAGTCTACTTCATATTTGTTGATTAAATTCCCTTTAGCCATTGAGGACCAGGAAGTAGAGGCCCTCCATCTGAGAGACACCAGCAAACAAGTACCATTAAAATACAACTAGATTCTCAGAAGGCAGAGATGGTACCTGACTCTACATCATCACAGTGTGGATGATGTATGGAATGGACCAAGGATCAGGTTGTTGGTAGCTTTACCCACAGGGCATAACTTACTTTGAGTAGTAAAATAATGTGAATTTCAAAATGCCTTTATGCTGAGTTGTTTTGTTAAATAGTGTAGAAGCACCATCCTGAATGTTGGAGCAGATAAAGTTTTATTTTGTTGTTTTAATTGGAGGTATGGCATGTTATTTTCTGATGCATTTATTTCATGTATATATTTCAGTCAAAGTTGTACATATAATACTTTCAAGTCAACCATTTCGACAAGGGTTATAGCAAAAATCACACCTCACCGTACTTCTCACCATCTCTGTTTCTCTTCCTGGGGTAACCAATTTGAATTAATTCATTTCACATTTTCTAAAATATATAATGCCCCAATTTAATACCTCTGAGATCTTTAAGTCTTACATGAGGGCATGTGGCATTTTAATAATTTTATTTTATAATCTTGTCACTTCAGATTTCATGGAAGTAATCTTTTGATTTTGCTTTTTACAGTTTAGGTGTTGTTTATTAAACCTTCTTCCTAATGACTGTGTGAGTTGGTTACTCTATCACTCATCCCTTCTCTCTCCCATTCATAATAAGTCAACACAATTTACAAACATACCCTTTCCCCTTTATTCTAATATTACTTATGATTATTTTTGCTGGTTAATTTGGAATCTGCAGGCTATCCTTACTATGTGTTTTCTCTTACTTGAATCTTTTCTTGTAGCCTCTAGTTACATTGTAACCTTCTTCCTCTGTCCCAGCTTGGCCCTTACTCATTGCTTTTCCCTTAGCTTAGCATTCTGTACACCTGCTCTGAAGCTGTGGGTCTCCATTTGACCCATTATGCACATTTTGTGAATATGCACTCTCTCTTGTCCCTTTCCCCAAGCCCTCCAGTTGCTGAGGCTGTCTAGTTTGTCTTCTTCAGCTTCTCAGATTGGCCTGGTTATTTTCCTTATCATTATTAGGGAATTCCCTTTGTTTCTCAGGGGATGGATCCTGGTATTCGGATTACATGTCTTCTTTCTCAGCTAAACCTTCATTAAAGGAAAGTTCCCCACACAAAATGAAGGTGTAATCAATTTTCCTTTAGTAGTTGCCAGAGAAATGCTCCATAGGAGGCACACTGTATGGGAGAGACTTTTCAGTAGTACTGGGGCTTGAACCTACGGCCTCATGCATACAGAGGCAAGTGGTCTACCACTGAAGTACAGCTCCAGTGAGAGGCTTTTCATATATGAAAGTGGCTTTGATTTCTCTACTCAAACCTGACTGTCATTATGGCTAGGTATAAAATTCTAGGGTCACCTGATTTCTCTCAGGACTTTGAAAACCCTGCTCAATTTTGCTTCCCATTCAGGAGAGCAATTGAGAAGTTTGGTAGCTTTGCCTTTCCTGAGCTTCTGTGATTAACACTTCCCTACCTCTGGGCTCACTTCTCTTTTCCTAGCATTTGGACAGTTTCTAAGTAGGCTCCTTGGCGTAGGTCTTTTTTTTTTTTTAAATCTTTTTTTTTAAATTCTTTTTCTTTTTTTAAAGATTTTATTATTTATTTATGTATATGAGTGCTTTATCTGCACGTACAACTTTATGCCAGAAGAGGGCATCAGATCCCACTAGAGATGGTTGTGAGCCACCATGTGGTTGCTGGGAGTTGAACTCAGGACCTCTGGAAGAGCAGGCAGTGCTCTTCACCACTGAGCCATCTCTCCAGACCCCAGTGTAGGTCTTTTTGCTTGCTGACTACTCCTTGTGCCTTTCTTATTCTAGTTCTGGAAGAAATGCTGAACTAGTTCTTTGATAATCTTTCTAGAACTTCAGTATTTGTACATAGGGCCTGCTATGCTAATCATCTCTTCTGCTTTGCATCTCTATGAATTGTTTCTTAGATTTTTTTAAAAAGTCAATTTATATCATATATGTATCTTACATATGTAACATCAAATATACAGGGTGTAAGTCACACTCACAAACACACTCTGTCAGGGATTGAGCTCAGTGCCTTGTGCTTGCTTGGCAGGGACTCTTCCAATGTCACATACTTTCAGCCATATCTATTGATATTATCACCTGGATTATCATATCTTCAAGCGCTAGATACTTTCATATTTTCTGAATGTTCATTCTGTGATTTGGTCTATGTGTGTATGTATATGTAGTGTGTACCTGATTGTATCTATGCGCACATGAATACATGTGCGTGTGTGTAGAAACCGGAGGTTTGACTTTGAGTGTCTTTATCACCCTTAACCCTATTTTTTGAGCAAAGGTGTCTCACTGAACCTGGAGCACCTTAGTTTGAATTAGTGAACCTCAGGAATTCTCCTGTCTCTGACTCCCCCTGCCCACAGTTCTAGGGTTAATGATGCATGGGAGCCTGGCTATTGAGCGGGTGCTAGGAATCTGAACTCAGCTCCTCATGCTTGTGCAGTAGTTACTCTACCAACTAAATCATCTCCTCAGCCCATGAGTGCTCTTTTTTTATGACATGCTGTTCTTGTTTCATGGATGTGACATCTTCCCTTCCCCAAATACTGATGCTCTGCTATTGAAAATTCCACTGTTTCTTATGAGTTTCTCTTTGTCTTTCTGTTTTGTTTTCTGCCTCTGTGCTAGGGAGACTTTTGTGAATCATTAAGGACAGTCCGTAGGCAGAGCTTATCAGGACAGATCCAGGGCAGGGCAATTGGTTTGCAGGACTCATGGGAGGAGTCCCTCTAGTTTTTGGTAGTTTTAGCATTGTTCTTCTGTTTGTTATGAGAAGACTCTTTGGCTGTTTTCTTTGTGGTCAACAGTCAGGACCTGCCTGTGAGAAGGGGACTTGGGACTCTTACCAAGAGACTTATTCTCTCTGGCTTCAGTACAAGGGTTGCACACACCCATTCTTTGGCTTCCCTTTCTGCAGGTTTGAGTTTGAGTTTTCTGACATCTACTCCTATTGGCTGGACAACTTTGGACTTTATTGTGCCCCAATTTTTGTTGCTATTACTTCCTATTCAGTCTTCAGTGTCTTTATGGATTCCTTTAAACATTCCTTTTTCTGATGCTTTGGAGGGACATTTGAAGGATGTCAGGGGGCAAAACAAACCCATCTGTTCAGTTTACAGTGTTCAACCAGAAGTCACTTTCATCCTAAACTGTCTTCATTTAATCTGTGCTGGAGATGGAGAACTGACTGCCTAGGAGAGGACTGTTAGTGGCCAAACCAGACTATACTGCACCTGTATCTGTTTGGCATAGCACAGATTCTTCAACTGCTTCTCCCTATTCTCTCACACTTGTCCCAAGTTAAGCATTTATATTGCTTGTCCAGCCCCTTGGGTAGTTAGTTTCAGCTGTGGCTACTACTACTTCAGATGTTTACATCTGCGGAACCCAATACCACTTCAAAGACTCTATGGCCATCCCAGAAGGTACAACCAGATAAGAGGAGTTTTGAAATTTGAACCCGCAGATTTTCCTGGCTTGTCAGTCTATCTCTGACTTTACCTGCTTCTTGGAGATGACCGGCAATCACCTGCCGCTTCTCTCAGAAACCCAGCAAGAGAAAGGTCCTCCAAGTGTCTGTTTTTCACATGCAATAACATAACTCCAACTCTGCTTCAATGAAATGTGCTTATTAAGCAGAAGTGTAAAACATTTAGAACCAAAGGAACCCTGGACTCGAGTCTTTTATTTTGTCACAGAAGAAACAAAATCCTCGTTAGAGAAAGTGGTTCTTCTGCAGAGATACCATTTGCTGATGGTGCTGTTGGCACAGGAGGAGTGCAGAGACCCTGGCTTCTGGTTTATGGCTGTCTTAGAACCCTTCCTGAAGGGCAGTGGAAAGCCCATAATTGGCCCTACCTGAGTACAGGGCCACTCAGCCTTCAATGCCTTCATCAAGGAGTGCGAACCAGCAGTTCATTGGCACTTTGTATTCCAGCCACAGGGACTTGGTGGGTCACATTCCTGCTAGTGCTGTGAGCATCACAGACAGCAGGGAGGGTCAGGGTGAGGCGACCAGTACTCCTGACCTCCCTATGCGCTCACCAGAAATTGGGCTTTTAGTGGCGTTGTGTTTGTAGATTTGTATTTAATTGAGAGAAATGCTGTTAAACATTAACATGGAGCCTGCAGAGATTTCAGTGAAAATAAAATCAACATTTCTTTTTAAAATGAGAAAACTTAGTGCCCCCCAATGATGACTTAATCCCATGCCATCCAGCTACTTACAAGAAACCGCATTTTCACATGGGTGTTACAGGAGCTGTCAGAGTTCTACAGGGCCTGGATGAAACACCACTGGCTGGTGGCAGCCTCAGCCTCACTTCCCATCTGTACCTGGGATCATGCCTCTGCATATAATCACCATTTCTCTGGTCGTTGTGCCCTCAGAGAATATCATCACCACCCCCCCCCCCCCCCCCCCCCCCCCGCCGCCCCCATGAAAGTGAGCCTTGGAAAGCCGAGAACAAAAAAGCAGTACTTTGCTATCATGAAAAATTGAAACTGATTATTTCAAAATACCTCATTCAACTTGGTAGGAGATGATTTTAGTTTCCATGGGAACAGAAATAAAAACAAGCACGATAATTTCTGTACCTTCAGTGCCAATGCCTCTGCCATAAAGTACAGAAATACCTTCCATTCCAGAGTCAACACCAAACCTGCACACATCCCTGTGTTACAGATGTAATGGGCAGTACCCATGGGCCCCTAGAAGGTCTGCCCACCTTTATTGACTCAGCTCTCCAGTTTCTAGGTGTGTTGTGTTTTCAGGATGGGAAGAATGCTGTGCAAGAAAGGGTGGTTAAGTAGTGTATCTTGACTAGGAAATTCTATGTATTTTAGATAGCTGGAGTCTTAGAACATAAAGATACATCCCTCAGGAATGGTGATGTTAATATAATAAATGAGGGCACTTTTTTCCTAAGTGGGCTGGGCACCAGCCATGGGCCTGGCTTAACTGTCTTCTGTTTCTAATTTTTGATGCTACTGTCAAAAGTGTGATGGGGCATTTCCTGCCTAAGTCATTTGGACAGCCCCATCTTGTTGCGAAGTCATCTTCCAAGTAACTGATTCTTTCAGTGTCTGGTGCCTTGTTTCCATATGATTTCAACATCCTATGTCCTTTACTCCTGGTACTCAGAAACCCTGAGTCCATCTTGGGGGCAGCACACATACTCTCTAAAAGACTTGAATGCTCCAAGGATGTAGCCAGTGTTAACAACTCCCAGACCGAGACTAAATAGCAAGATGTGATGTGGGCAGACCTGGACAAAATATACTCCAAATGCTATTGATGGTGTCGTATGAAAGAGGAAGTCTGCTTTAGCTTTTTAATAACAAATCTTAAGAGCAATTACTAAAATATATTATATATTGTAAAATACATGTTACTAATACATTATTTGCTTTTTAAAAGGCAAAAGTTGATTGTCATATGTAGAGCTCTATGCTTAAGTGTCTGTGGTGTGTGTGATTGTACACATGTGTATAATATGTACATGTCTCTAACCTACTAACCTCATGTGCTCTGGGTGAATGGCAAGGAGTCTGGAAGGCTGGAACTATAGAAGTTTAAATGACTTCTGCACAAGTGGTTATATTGTTATGTACATCAGCTTAATGCATATTTCAGATAGAGTACAATGAATACATTTTAAACTCCAGTAAAACAGAATTGTGTTTTATGTAGAGTGTAGTATTGTGTAATTACTCATAGGCAGGAGCTAGTCCTGACATTTCAGGATGTGGATACCCCTGGGAGAAACGATTTCTGTATGAAAACCTGTTCTCTGAGAATTTGAGTCACAAATTGATTAAAATTCGATGCAAGTACAGGGGAAGAGGACATGATCGTGGGTAAATGCTTTCCAAGTCACTACTTTGCAGATCTGCATTTCCTTTCTTATATATGATTTTAAAAACAACCGTAGATGGGTGGTGTGACTAGAATAAAGCTTCTTGACCCAAAATTAGCACCAACAGTCATCACTCGTATTTTCTTCCAGATTTCAACCAGTGGACTGACAGATTTTAAGATACAAATGTAGCATTCTTTTAAAGAGGCCTCATTACAGCCAAATGCCTTTTTAACGTGATATATTTGTGACCACGCTGCCCATCTGGTCTAGAACCCTGTGATGGCGGCATCCAATGGGATCCATCTGGGATGACGTCTGCACAGGAGGTGTCACCGGGTGCTGAGTGCTGAGGCTTTTGACTCAGAACCTGATGCTCAAGTTGTGGTAGTAACTGCTTGAGAGCAGAATTTTATTTTTCTCTCGAAACGCTTCATCCCAGGAAATGGTGGGAAAACTTACTAAATTCTATCTTCTTCAGTGTCTGCAAATTAGGATAATAGCAGTGTTATTTTCAAATCATTGTTGAAGGTTAATGTGAATGTCATTATGCGTATGAGATGCATAGACCATGACACCTGGTAGCAGGAGAGCGCTCGATAAATTGCATCTCCCTCCTCTCTATCAGTGCTTTCCCAAGGCACTTGTTACCCTTTGCCCTATTAAAGACTACAAATACCACTAGTCTGTGGCAGTGGACTTAGAGATGAATAAGAGAAGACCTCTCCTGAGGGATTTCCCGGGGTCTCCACAGAGAAGGCTGACATTTCCCCCATCACTCTATGCCAGTATTTATTTATTTATTTATTTATTTATTTATTTATTTATTTATTTATTTTTGTGGGGTGAGGGAGGCTCTGTTTTTGGTTAGTAGTTTGTGTGTACTAATTTTATATCACCTACAGTTAGGGGATTAGAGAGCCCCAAAGGAATTGGTACACAGTAAGGGTGCCTAGCAGCGAGTGATTCCACCTGAAGGAGCCAGGAGACTTCATGGAGTAGGTGGTGCTAATTATGGGAAAAGATGCACTCTCCATGCACAGACATAGGAGCAGCTTGGATACTGGCTGCACAGGGGAGTGGGCTAAGGGTATTTTTGTTTATTTCTTCCTCAGAAAGAATTCTCAGAGGATTTTCCTCACACCAAATTTCAGTCTGGGAGAGACTGCATTCAATTTCTCTTCCCTGCCACATTATATTATATGTTCAAGGATCTGTGTGTGTGTGTGTGTGTGTGTGTGTGTGTGTGTGTGTGTGTGCACGCTCATGCGCAGGGAAAGGAGTACTAGGGTAGTGGATGAGTGTACAAAGTCTGCTATGACAAAGAACTACAAGCTGAGTGACTTGAGCTGCAGGAATCTACTGTCCTCTTCTCCCCTGGTTTGGGAGGCTGCAAGTCTGAGATTAGGATGTTGGTGATTTTGTTGTCCTGAGGCCTCTCTCCTGGGCTTGCCATATGGCTGTCACCCTGGGGTCCTCATGTGGACTTACCTCAGTCTCTGCAATTACCCTCTTTCTTTAAGGACACCACTCACACAGAGCTCAGGACACTCACACAGAGCTCAGGACCACCAATGACATGGCTTTGACTTAGTCACCTCTTTAGAAACCGTCCCCAGTATAGTCATCTGCTGAGGTTTGGGGGCTGACATCAGTTTAGGAATTGCTGAGGGAGGCCAGCAAAACAGCTTAGTCTGAAACTGTGAGAAAATGGGGTCTATCTCTGACTTCATGCTCCTCAAAAGATCACAGTGCTAAGTGTGAGGAGTTGGAGTTAGGTTTTAATGGCTGCTTCTATACAAAGCATGATCAGTGAAGAGAAGCAGGGCAGAAGCAGAGACATGAGCGCTAGCTCTGTCCTTCAGAGGGAACTTGCATCTCTTTATCTTTTAGGATGTTGAAAGGCATTGCCGGTTGCTGATCCCAGCGAGCCAGGACACTTCCCTTCTGTCTCATTCTCTACCTCAGGGATAAACGTGCTTGCATGTTGGGAAGTGAAATACAAGAGCGCTGCCTGGGGCTGTGCCTCACTGGCCTCGCCAAGGTGGGGAACTGTGTCACCTGAGGCCCTGTTATTCTGAGAAGTTGTCTTTGCGCTTGTTTCCTGCCAGCCCATCTCCACGACTTTAGGAAGTGGACAGCAGTGGGGAAACAAATATGTTTTCTGATAGTAACTTTGTTGCCAAAAATGTATGCCCCGATAGTGAAAGCAAGGAATAACCACTGTTTCTGGGAGGGAGACTGATGAGCTTTGAAAATTGTGCGTAACCATTCCCAGGGGGCCTTAATCACATGCCAGCTTGCATTTTAGCTGTATAAACTCACAGGAAGAAAAACCACTAAGTGGCTTAATCTCTTTTTTTAATTACATTTAAAATTTTATTTTTATGTGTGTGCATGCACAAGTGTGTGCCACCGTACATGTGTAGAGATCAGAAAACTGCTTTTGGGAGTCAATTTTCTCCTTCTACCATATGGATTCTGGGATAGAACTTAAGTCCTCAGGCACCTTTATCGACTGAGCAACCTCACTGGTCCAAATGTCTTAATCTGAACGTTGCTTTGTCTCTATATGTGAAAGAAAACATACATAACTCTGTGAACCCTTAGGAAATGGTTTCATTCATACATTAGTGCAAGCCCTGTACTCCTGGTTATCCACCCTCATGTAGGGGGAGAGCATCTTTCTTTACAGGACCTTACCATCGTTTAGATTCTCTCTCTCTCTCTCTCTCCCTTCTCTCTCTCTCTCTCTCTCTCTCTCTCTCTCTCTCTCTCTCTCTCTCTCTCTCTCTCTCGTGTGTGTATGTGTGTGTGTGTGTGTGTGTGTGTGTGTGTGTGTGTGTGTGTGTATGTGTGTGTGTAAAGCTGAGTGTTCCTTCTGGGATGGTTTGATTGATGTATACACTAGAAACATCTTTAATAATTTAATGTCTGCTTCAAAGGCGTTTACACCAAAAAAAAGCACATTGCTTTTCACTTATTCATTACAGATCTGTCACAGCAGAGGTTTGATGTGTGTGTGTGTGTGTGTGTGTGTGTGTGTGTGTGTGTGTGTGTGTTTCCCTGAATGGTAGAGCCATGGTAATAGTAAGTTTTATTCCAGACTTGGGGTATTTTAAAGGATTATAAACCTTTTAACTAATGTTACCATCTTATTTAAATTGATCAAATTGCTATTTCAGTATCAAAATCCTGTGTCTTTTTAAGTTGTGCTTGGCAGCTGTGGCTTTATTTGATGACTACTAAGTAGCCATGCTGGGGAAGTCTAATTGAAATAATGAGATGAGAGCATAATGCTGATGGCTAGTGATGGTGATAATGGCAGTGAACCAGAGTGGAATTTGGAACTAGATGCTAAGAGATTAGGGAACACACCAGCCCACTGTAAAGAGGAAAAATTGAAAGCTTGAGAATTGGTCAAAGAAAGAGGTTAAGACTAAATGAGAATATAAAATCTAAAAACAAGGAAACATGTTCTCATTTACAATTAGTTATAAATCCAGATATCAGGAAAATAGATTTTTCCACTTACTTGTAACCATCTTAATAGACTTTAACAATCACTCAGAAAAGAGAAGACTGTATTTACATCCCTAAACAATTAAGTTATGAGCTTTTTCTTTATTTTTATGAATATATTATCTAGACACTCCCCTCCCCATGTAAGGGGGGGATTGTTCTGAAGCCCCAAGGCCGGGAAGTTGCCCATAGGGAAGAAGTGATAGAGAGCTGTCTTTGACCTTAGGAGGTTAGGTTGTTGATGCAGTAAGGCTTTAAAAAATAGTAAGATGTTCCAGCCAAAGCAATCTCACAAGCAGTGCACTCAAATAGCTTCTAAGCCACTGATGTGCAATTACTCCATTGCCTGAGAAAATCTGCAAGATCCAGCTCTTTTCAGTTGTGAGCACTGTAGTGTTCCTGCCTAATACTTCTTACAAAACTCTGCCCAACAGTTCTTACAATGTCCACCCCTGGATCATGCCAGGGGACTCTAGAAAAGGCACAGAAATGTTTGGTTTTCAGGTTGCCAATTCTTTAAACAGTGCAGTCAGTGAGGCATGGTGCAGATGTCACTTTCCTTGGCCACTAAAAGCACACATGAGTGTCTTCCTGGTGGCATTAAAGTGAGGGATACAGCCTCATTTTGTGATATTTGCTTAAGGTAGGATATCAGGACTTTGGGCCAGACTTTCTGGGCTCACCCCTCACCCAGCTTGGTCTTTTGCTACATGGTATTGTGGGCACTGAATTGGTCAGTATTTTTCTCACTCATATGATGGCGACAAGAAATGTACCATGTGGGACTTCTGTGTTGGCTTTTGCCCTAGTGAGAACTCTCTGACCCTGTAGATTCTGTTGGGAGGCATTGCTGTATTGTAGAATGTTATTTTAAGATGTGTTACATTTGCTTATGCTGTGGTACATTTGTTTTTAATGATGCAAAGATGTGTTACATTCTTTTATGTTGCATTTGTTTAACTCTGTGCAGCTGTGTTACTTTGCCTGTCTAAACCACCTGGTTGGTCTAATAAAGAGCTGAATGGCCAATAGCAAGGCAGGAGAAAGGATAGGTGGGGCTGGCAGGCAGAGAGAATAAATAGGAGGAGAAATCTGGGAGGAGAGGGTCAAAGAATGAGAAAAGGAAGAGAGGAGGATGCCAAGGCCAGCCACCCAGCCACCCAGCCAGACTTGGACTGAGAAGGAAAGAAAAGATATGCAGAAATAGGGCAAGGTAAAAGCCCAGAGGCAAAAGATAGATGGGATAATTTAAGTTAAGAAAAGCTGTCTAGAAATAAGCCAAGCTAAGACCGGACATTCATAAGTAGGAATAAGCCTCTGTGTATACTTACTTGGTAACTGGGTGGTGGCCCCCCCAAAAGAACAAAGAGTCAAAAAAGTAAAAAAAGCAACCAACAACATTGCTGTCTTGAGCCTGTGTTCTAAACTGTGAGTGTGGAACACACTTATGATCTTTAGTGTCTTTGAGCCCTGTTTCTAACTTTCATTATGTTTTTCATCATGTACAAGTTTTCCATCTCTTTGATTTATTTTATTTGTAAGTATTTTATTCTTTTAATGCTTCTATATATGGAATTGTTTTAGTAATTTCCTCTTCAGATTATTGTTAACATATAGAAACAATCGTTTTCACATGTAATGTATCTTTCTCTGTTTTGTTTATGTTTTCTGAGTCAGATCTTGCTATGTAGCCCTGGATGGCCTGGAACTTGTCATGTAGGTCAGGCTGGACTGGAACTTTTAGCTATCCTCATGCCTCTACTTCCTGAGTGCTGGGATTATAGGAACTTTTAGTGATCCACATGCCTCTACTTCCCGAGTGCTGGGGTTATAGATCTGCGCCACCCTCATGCCTCTGCTTCCCGAGTTCTGGGATTATAGATCTGTGCCACCACATCTGGGTCTCTGTTGTGTTTTGATGACAACGTTGCCTTCTCCTGGCCTCAAAGGTGTGTGTCTCAGTGGCTTACTCTGTTGGTTGTCTTTGGAGAAAGGTGAGCAGAGGGTGTGATGAGAAAATGGCAGCTGCTAGGTCTCTATGGAGACTGGAGTTCTGCTCCTCCTCAGTTACTGAGTCCACATACTTCCCAGTTTCACTTCCTGCCTGGCATTTGCCTCCTGTGGGTTTCCTCCTGGGCAGAACACTCAAGGTAGTTCATACTGAGTGTTGGTGTTTGACCTGAGCCTTGCTATTGAATCTGTATGATGACACATGCTATAGTTTTTACAGTCCCTAAAGAACACTGCATTTTTCTTCATTTTTAACTGCCCATTTAATATCATATAGCCAACTTGAAGTAGGAGAGTAGGCTTTTGATAGGATTGGGCGTCGTTAGTAGTATACATGTTTGAGCGTAGTTCTGTAGTGTGCAGTGGAGGGGCCCTGTCACACTTCTTTTACCCATTGTTTCTTTTCTTCCATAAGAGGCCAGCAGAAATAGTTGATGAGGAAGAAGACGGTGAGAAAACAAACAAAGATGTCAAGCAGAAAGAAGACTTCTCAGCGATGAATGGTGACGCTGAAGATGGAGAGGGTAGGGAAGCTGCTGATGGCCCTAAGCGAGAGGAGGAAATCCCAGAGCATGGAGAAGAGAAGGCAAGTTCCTCTCGGGTAAACGGTGTCACTGATGAAGAGAATGGTGAGGAAGTGGACCAGGTTACTGAGGAGCTTCAACCAGCAGTGGATGAGGAAGGAAAGACTGAAGGAGACAGCAGTGGACAAGATGAGGTACTTGTATTATTTTGGCTTGCTTGTGCATAAATCTGTGTGGGCACGTGTTTGCACGCACATGAACATGCTTAGGAAATTAGCTAAACACTTAGATTCTGCAGGAAAACTCTTTACTACCGGTAGAGTAAGAAACACTGAGCTCCATTTAATTTCATTTTTCTACTTATTTCAATCAATTAACAAGTACTGCCACGTACATTTGTTTCATGTTCTCATCCATCTTCCCACTTACCTATCCACTCACCCACCTACCCATCCATCAGTCTAGCTATTCACTCGCCCACCCACCCACCACTCATCCACTCACCAGGCTAAGACCAGGGAAGAACAAGCTAGAAAATGGTATCGAGCTCAGTGAGACATTGAACCCATTTAAAGAACATCATGGCCACTAACAGGACTTCTTTGTTCTTTAGATAAATTAAAGTCTAGTTGTTTAGCCCACGTTAAATAGATTAGTCAAACATTCAGCATACCGAGTACTGGTTTGTTTCACTGCAGCAAAGCACAAGAAAGTTTAACAGCAGAGTAGTGCAAAGTGTTCTCATGGCCAAGCTTCAACAGTCAGTCCCAATCTACCTGTATTCCACTATGCATTTCTATAAAGCATCTGTAACATGTAAAGGAAAACACTTGGTGTATCTCACATTTCATCTTTATGCAAGGTAAGATTTTCACAGTGTGGCTGTGTAAGACACACAGAACACAATTCCTCATACGGAGCTCAGCATAGTCCTCCTGGCTGTGTATGTAGCAACAATAGTGGTTTTCACAAAGCGCTCTGCTGATGTAGCTTTTGATGAAAGCTTACAACATGAAATCAAAGTGCAATTCTACATGGGGCTCAGTAGGAAGATCCTGGTGTGCAGTCTTCCGGTGGTAGGAAGATCCTGGTGTGCAGTCTTCTGGTGGTCTAGCTTAATTCAGTGTGTGACCTAGTTAGACTTCACAAAATGCGTGGTTTGTAAAATCTTCCTGTAATTTGCAACAACATGAATAAGATCAGAGGGCATTATGTTATGTGAAACAAACCCGACACAAATACTGTGTGAGCTCCGGCATATAAAAAGCTGAATTTATAGAAGCAGAGAGTAGAATGAAGGTTACCTGGGACTGAGGGCTGGGTCTGGGGAGGTGTTGGCCAAAGAACAGAACATTTCCATTCTGAAGAATAAGTTCTGGAGCTGTGTTGTCCGGCATAGTGACTATCCTAACAACGTGTTCTTATACTAGAGGAGTGTTCCTATTCTTACAGATAGAGAAGGAAACTGTGAGGTAATGCAGATGTTAATGAGTTCAAGTTAGCCATTCCACAATGCACATGTACTTTAGGACATTATATATTATGTCATAACTGTATTTTTCAATTAAAATAAATCCATTTAAAGACTAAAGTAAAAAAATAGGCTTTTGATAGGAATTGGGTACCACTTAAGTGTAGAGTTATATAACTTGGCAAGGGCCTGAAACATGAGTGTCTGTGGTATATAATGTCACTAGTAAGCCCAATTCTTGGGTGCTCAGGTAAGTGGCTCACTGGAGACTTTAAGGACCAATCAAATGTCCAAGATGGAGCAGGTACTCACAAGGAGATGGAGGCTTACATGATTGTCTCCTCTCTTTCAATGATTATGTATGTTATCTTTGTTTGCCCTCACACATTAATATACACCTACTCCAAGTGTACCAAGTGTATGAACATCTAAACTTGCATGTACTGTAGATTAGAGGTTAACAATGGACTTTTATCATATGTACCAGTTCTTGTGCAATGTGACAAATAAAAATAGCAAGAAACAGACAACAAATACACAGTAGCAACTGGCACTGTATGGAACAGCAGGAAATAGAGGACAAATTCACAATAGCAATTGCTATCTACTGAGACTATGAATTGATACTGTATTATGATAACATTTGAGATACTTCACAAGGAAGATATGTGAAATAAAATGCAGACCTGGAAACATACATACATAAACATATATAGGTACATACCTAAATATATATACATGCATATATACACATATAAGCATATACAGGCATATATTCATATATACATATTCACTGACATATATGCTTTCAGAGATACATATAAGCATTTTACATATACACACATATCTGTATACATGCACATATACATACATGCACACACATATATACACATATCTAGATATACACATGCACTCATACATATAAACATGCATGTATACTTACATGTGTATATATATACACATGCATTTCTGCACATATATGTACATGCACACATATATACTTGCGTGTTCACATGCATATATACATATATACATTCATCATACACACATACATACATATGTATGCACATGCACATATGTATTTCTTCTCTCTTTTTTAGCATAAATCATGCCTGTGGGGGTTAGTGATCTGGAGCTGTTCTTGTCCCAGAGACTGGGGGCCCTTGTGAGGCTGTGAAGCGTCCAGAATTTCATGGGCTATAGCTTGAAAACTGGCTGTTTCTCCTCTCACACCTTAGCAGCAGCCTAATGGGTAGATGAATTATAAATGAGATAACTGTCATTGATAACAGGAGATGTGCAAGGGACAATGGCTCTTCCTGGGGAAAAGCTGCCTCTATGCTTTGGTTTTATACCCTGCTCTTACCTACTAGACACTGGTACTCTCTGGCACTTGGCATCGTGCTATGAATCTGCAGATTCTGGTGGAAGAGGATCGTAGGGAGCTCAGTGGGTTAGTGAGACATGGAGGTGAAGCTGAGATGCTGTTTCTTCCCTCACTTTGGAAATACTTAACCGAAAAGTGTAATCTACCTTTAAACAGAAAAACTGAAAGAGACTCAGAGAAAGAGAGAAACCTTTGTAACCCTGTAACATAAGAGATGACACTCTGCTTTCATCTCATCTAGACAGGCTGCCTCAAACCTACTATGCAGTTGAGGGTGGCCTCGAACTCCTGATCTTCTGCCTCTGCCTCTAAAGTGCTGGGATTACGGACATGTGCTGCCACACCCTGATTGTAAAGCACATATTGGTCACATGAGGTGTCAGTCCAAATAAAGGGCTGAAATAGCAAGCTGGGGGAAATGACTGACTAAAAACAAGGGGCCAAGGGATGGTTTGTAGTGGAGTACTTACGTGGTTGAATGGGACATTTAAGTGAACTTTATTATCCTCATAAAACAAAGAGGTAATCATCTTTGTTTTGCTCTATTGTTCCTTCCAGGCTGACTTAGATGCTCAAAGACCACCAAGACCAGAAGTGACAGTCACCAGTCCTCAAGAAAACGTAGAGAATGAACAAAACAAGGACTCTTCTGCTGTGGCATAGATGTTTTTAAAGCAGGAACTAGATGGGATGTAAGAGCATGCAGGGATGTAATACTTGAGTAATGAACACAGCATCTCTGTTAGGCAGAATGTGTTAATATGGTGGGACACTACCTGCTGGATTTTAAAAATAGAGGCTAAATGGAAGGTTAGGTAATTTGTAGCTCAAAGCAGAATGACTTATGTTTATGACAGATGTTTAAAAAATTCTTTTAGAAGAATCAAATAAGAGAGACAGAGGGGATATGTACCTTAAGATAGTTGACAACCTGCATTTGTAAAGGAGAAAGACATGGGCTAGCTCCCATTAGATACTTTATTATAGACTTGGAAGCAAGAGTATTGGCAGCTTGTTCTAAAGCATTTATCTAGGAACATATAGACTTTTAAAGAATTGGTAATAGAAAAATATGTATTATGTTCTTAAAGCAATAAACTGTTGATTGAACCAATTGCAATTTAGTTTCAGAGATAATTTGGAGATGGCAATAGATCCAAACACTCTGAAGCTGTTGACATTCCTTTCTTCCTCCAGCCAAGGTCCACCTTGGTCAAAGTCCAAACACAGCCCAAGGTGACTCTGGAGGGAGGAAATGCTTCTCTAGGGCACTGGTGATTCACATCAGGTGTGTCTGCTAAGGCACACTCTCAGGCAAGAACCAGAGAGTGCGATACGGAAATCCTGTGATTTTCACTGGTCTAGTCTGTCTGTACCAGGAACAAACTTTCTGCCTCCTATATGCTGCTGGAAACCCAATATTGATTGAGATTGAATTCTTTCCAGGATTAAAAAAAGAGAACATTTTACTAAACACAAGGGAATAGAATAGGAAGCAACAAGTAGATTTCGGACACCCAATTCCTTCACTTCCTGCTGTGCTTCTGTCAGGATGCCATGGTTACATAGGGATATCATGTCTGTCCATCCATCTGTGCTTCCATCCATCCATCCATCCACCCATCCATCCATCCACCCATCCATCCACCCACCCATCCATCCATCCACCCATCCACCCATCCACCCATCCACCCATCCACCCATCCACCCATCCACCCATCCATCCATCCATCCATCCACCCATCCATCCATCCACCCATCCACCCATCCACCCATCCACACATCCACCCATCCACACATCCACCCATCCACCCATTCATCCATCCATCCATCCATCCATCCATCCATCCATCCATCCATCCAATCTCCTCACTTATTAAACTTTCAAGCAGATTTTTAGCCTTTTTTTTAGCCTTTCAAGCAGATTCTTTTCTATAAATTTAGATTCCATCTGATGGAAATTGGTGAGAAAAACTTAAAAATTTTCCATAGCTCCTGATTTCAGTTTGTGGATGGACTAAAGTAATGTGCCTTTACCTTGTGAGGTATAGATGAAGAAAAAAATAATTGCATTAGTTTGATGATCATAGTAGAGATGATGCGCCTCTTCCCTAAATATAGAAATATTATGTATTTCTCATTTTAAAGAATATGTTTTTACTCATATGGAAAATTTAAACTGGAAAATTTTAACTTCTAGTGCTTTTGTAAGATCCATTACGATTGTAAGTCTAAAAGATTATTTTCCTCTCCAGATTTCACAACCAACCATCTGGGATCAAAATAGTTTCAAGTTATATATACTAAAGTGATATAGAAAATAGATACATTTTCCCTCCATAGCTATTTTGATTTTTCCGTGAATAGAAAATATGAACAGAGCTTATGATGTCACAGTATTTGAGAGACATCATGACACAAGGCCTGGGAATCTGGGAGGATGATTTTAACTGGGACACAACCTGGGTTGTGCTTTCTCTGTACAAGCTTACTTTTCCAAATCTGACAGTATGAAACACATGGACTGCCAGCAACCATCTTGCCTGCTAGGGAAACAGAGAAGCTGGTCTTCTGATGTGAAATACTGGGGTCTGGGGTTGATGATTCAAATATTTTATAAAAATTGAATATAAGAAATTTAAACTAACTCTCAAACTGATTCTCTTTCTGGCAGTGATGGGCATTTCTCCTTAATGGAGCATCACTCTTTGTTCCCGCCTTTTCTCCATTTCACTGCGATTCTTAGACTCCAGGGTCCCTCTTGACAGCTGCCTTAATGAGGCACAACACTGACATTTTGCATGAGAAATAAACTGAGCTTTTAAGAACATTTCAAGAAGGTTACAGGCATAATAATGGCCACAAAATGTTGAAATAAATGAGGACATCATCTTCTCCTGTGCATGTATTTTAATACCTGGGACTCAAACATGTGACTCAAATCAAAATCATCTCTATATGTTGTCTAACAAAACATGGAATCAATTATCTATTGAGAATTAAAACTGTAGGCATAACTCTAAAGGTGACCTTAACAAAAGTTGCAGGTCCGTTCACCTCTCAAAAGTGGCAGTCTCCTCTACGGAAATTGGGTACCTATGATAGGTTAGGACCACAAGTAAGTGAGACTTACTGACAGATTTGGGAAGCATATATAGAGCATATGAATGAGGTCTTGGTAAAGGGTCATGCATTGTTTATAGAGAGGGCATTTGGACATATATCCAGTGTATTGCTTTGAGGTGTCAATTATTTGCAATTTCTTAGTTTTAATTTTATATCATTGCTGCCTTAGCCATATTTCAATTTTAAAGACATTTATGATCACTGGTTTGCTGGTGGAATTGGAACATTGGGAGTTTTGCACTTGACTGGAAGTGACTTTGACATCACCTTCAGGTGAGGGGTCTGTTACATGCTTGGCATCTGTTGAAATCACTGTTGCATGCCCATCAACTTCCTGCTACTGTCACTACAGGGCAGCCTCCTACTCTCTATGTTCTCCTGGGGTCTTGAGGAGACATGTTATTTAGGATGTTTTTCTTGTATTTTATGTTTTAATGTCAGAATGCCAGACTCATGGGAAGAGCATGACATGGTTATGTCTCCAGTTTTATTCTGAAAGGGTTAATTCTTGCTATGGTGTCTAAAGACATACCACATCATACATATGGCTTAGAATCAGTCACATATCTCTGTGGGCGTGTAGCTGTGAAGTGACACTGATAAGTTTTATGCTGTCTATCCTAGGGTAGGGCTCAAAACCCAGAAACCTCACAGTTTTCTCTAGAAGGCTGGAGAAATGGCTTAGCAGCTAAGGTGCTTGCTACCAAACCTGATGCCCTACACTGGCGTGCACATACACAAAGCTCCCCGCCCCCAACAGCTGAATAAATAAATGTAAATACATTGTTTTCTTTAGAACACCCTGCCTTATACACAGAGGTTGAATTTCACTAGTTTAGAGAAGATCAATGAGCTTAAAGCTGAGGCTGCAGTTGGGCACAAGAGGCTCACACCTGTAATCTCACAACTTGAGCGGGACGGAGAATCAAGAGTTAAAAGTCATCCTTGGCTACAAAGTGTGTTTGGGGCTAACCTTTGCAACTTGAAACCCTGTCTCAAAAACCCACCAATCAACCAACCCACCTACCTACCTGCTTAAGCTAAACTTGCCACTGCAGAAAAATCAGAAGGTATATTCATCACATTACCAGAAGGTACATTCAGCATGTTAGTCATGTCTTCTAAAGAATCAATTCTGCACTCTTATTGTTGTTGTTAAAGTAGCAAAGCAAAGTGAAAAGGTAAATGAATCACTGAGTAGAAAGCGCCTCATCTGAACTGGTGCCAATCAGAACAAAACAGAAAGCATAATGTAGATGCTGCATATCAGTACTTCGGCTGGTGCCGCCATGCACTTTCAGACATTAGGAAGGGCCTCCTCACTGATGGTCGTTTTAGCAAGGCTTTCACGTGGAGAGAAACCATGCTAGCAGTGTGAGAGCAAACACAGAGAGGCCACTGTTATCATGGTGTTTTAATATTGCTTTACTGAGACCAAGAGATATACTATTCTTCCCAAATAAGAAAGTTACCAGCATCATTTAAACTAGGCATGGTGGCACATGCCTGTTATCCCAGTGCTCTAGAGGTAGAGGCAGAGGGATCAGAAGTTCTAGGTCATTCTCAGCTACATAGCGAGTTCCAGGCCAGGCTGAGCTCTAAGCGATCTGCCTAAAACAAAAAAGGAAGAGATGCTAAAATTAGTTTTAGTCACAATTTAAAATGAGAGGTATCTATTTTGTTGCCTGAATTGATGGCAGACTACAGTTTGTGCAGCATCATAAAGTAGCATCTATACTATTTTGTGGGCAGGGAGAAAATCCAGGACTCTTCCTTGTGTCCAGAAACCAGATACAACATAGTGTGACTGTAATACAGTGTCACCCAGGGGTGGAACCAGTTTCTGAAGGTTAGTCTGTTTTTCTGACTGGAGACCCCTGGACTTTCTTGTTACTGAATGCCACATTCATAAACATCATAAGGCTTTGCTTTTGAAAAATACCCTAGTACACAGATAAGTCTGGCTTTTGCATTGTGTATTTTACCCCATCAAATATGAAAGACAGGTAGGGAATGAAAGAATGTCCATGTATGTTGAGGAGGAAATAAATTATTGTTTTTGAAGAGTCATAATGCTGGTAGAAGATCTGGAATTAGGAAAGAATTAAAAATAATAACAAAAAAGCACTTATAAAAACCAGCGGGGACTAGTGGGCTCTGGTCATCTAAGCCAATGGCTGCCTGGCTATGCTCTGTGATTGGGACCAAATGAATTCTGTGCAGGTTTATCAGCTTGAAGTGCATTGTTCAATGGACTGGTTCAGTTTTTGTCAAAAACTGGGAGTGGCCGTGACCAGCTTAGAAGACTGGGGGAGGCCCTGTTGCGTTTGGGCTTTCCTTGCATCGGAAATTGCTAACACGCACATAGTAATGGGCGGCTTTTAATGCTCTATGCAGAGATAAAGTTAAGCTCATCATTTCTGTAGCTTTTATTATATTTCAAATGTCTTTATGTCAGGAAAAGTACGTGTTTTGATCGAATTATGAGATGTACCTTTCTTTTCTGTATCAGAGCACATTCTAAAATGCTTGTGTACCCTGCCTGTCCTCTGAGTAGATGGGTGTTTTATGTCGTTAACATGCATGTTTAGCATTCCCATATGATATTATGTTGTTAATATTTCATGTGTGGATCACTTTTGTAGTATTTTCCAGGAACACAATATGTACACAAACTTATGTAGGCATTCAGCTCATTAGAGGATACTTCTGTTTGTATATAGCATAGACATTAAGCTGCATCATGTTATTTTTTTAAACTTCATATGCATGTTTATTTGATAAAAATTCAGATCTATTAAAATCGTTATTTCTTTATTTTATGAAATCTATTTAGAGATGCACAAGCCCAGAGGTTTTGTGATACTCATGACATGTATTTTGTATACAGACAACCACAGAAATAAATGTATAATTTTACAAAGAGTTTCATTTAAATTCAGTTTGTGGGATTGTTCACTGCTTCCTTTTATATAGTTTTATTTCCCCCTCCATGATTAAGAAACAGACAGTTAAGCACAAAATCTCCATGATTTGGACACTGTGACCACGGAGCATATACTTAAGCACCTCTTGGACACATTAGTTCACCTTGGTCATTGCACTGGATCAGAACAGCAAGCCCCAGCCGGGAAGCAGGTGTCTAAGCTACTAGAGGCAGGCTGCTTTGCAGACACGGTTAGTCAACATCAGACCCTTCCCCCAGCTGACACCAGTAGCCCCTCCACAAAGCACTGCAACATGGCCTGCGTGCATCTGTTATGTTACACTTGTTTATGAGAATAAACACACAGCTCTCTTGCAGGCTTCTGAGTGGATTTTTTTCCTCCTCTAATGGGGCTTCAGTCTATTAAATTGTTACACAGTCTCTCCAATGTGCTTGTAGTCAAACTCAATCTTCCATTAAGAAGACAAATGATGCAGGAATGCCTGGCACTTCTGGCTGATCTAACGAATTCATTGGTTTGGTAGTAAGAAAAGTGACATGAAAATGCAAGAAAAAAAAAGCAGAACAGTAAGTTTAAAACTAGATGGGGCAATGACCTCTCGTTTTCACTGTTCACTGTTTCACTCATTATTTATTTATGGGGCTTAATTGTTTTTATGTATGTGTGTCTGAGTGTATGCCACGTGTGTGCAGGTACCTTGGGGTGGCAAGAAGAAGGTGTCCGATTCCCTGGAGCTGGAGTTACAGGTGGTTGTGAGCTGATGTGCTGGGAACTGACTCTGGATCCTTACTGTGGAGTTGTCTCTTCAGCCCCTTTTTATTGTTGTTGTTTTCATTTGAAACAGGATCTCACTCTGTAGTCCTCAGTGGCCTGAAACTTACTGTGTAGTCCAGGTTGGTTTCACATTCACAACTATTCTTTTGCCTCAGCCTTCCACAGTGGGACCACAAGTGTAAGTTACCTTGCTTAGCAATCATTGTTCCTTTAAATTTTTATTTTATTTAAGAAAATTACGCTGGAGGTCAGGAGAGAGGTCAGCGGCTGCCCTTACTGGCTGAGACTTCTCATTTATTTCCTCAAGTTGCTCCTTTTGGCTACAGGTAAAAGTTAGGATTGTACTGGTTCTCCTAATTCTCTGCTCATTTGCCAACTTCTCATCCTTTCCTTTGAGTCCTTGAGGTCTCCCTGAGCAATCTCATTCGTACCTTAACAACCCCTAATGTGCTGTGACGTCCAAACTGATGACTACTAGCCAGGTTTCTCCCTGGGAACTCCAGACCTCAAAGCACAACTTCTGGCTGGGCATCTTGGTTCTTCAAAGTCAAGTGTTCTGTTCTTCGAAGACATGCTTCTACTCCCATGTTGCCAACCCTGGTTCATGGTACCAGATGCTATCTGAGGGGTTAGAGGGCTGTACCATCATGTCCACTTTATACGGTGCTGGGGTTCAAATCCAAGGCTTCCTGCCTGTTAGGCAAGCACTCTACCAACTGAGATATATCTTAGCTCTAATACAGTTTTGAAAACATTTTTTTTCTTATTTTGGGTACCACTTGTTTTCTGTTTAGTTACTGTCCTCCGTTCTTATCACTAATATTTCCTTCTGTTTCTCTGTTTGCTGTAACTCCTTCAGCTGAATGCCTCGCTAATTGCATTTGGCTTCTCCCATTTCTGACATATGCTTTTGAGGTTTTAAATGCACCAGCATGTTTCACACCAGCGAGAACAACAAGCTTTTTTATAAAATATTTGTGACTGCAGTTTGACTGTAAACAGTCTTTGTGAATTTCCCTATTCTTTGACTCATGGCCCAGGGGATGGGTCTGGGAATGCTTGGCCCTTCCAAGTCCCCTTTGATTGACTGGTGTATCCATCCACCTGCTGCTGTAAGCCCTGAGTGCTTGGACACCGCTCCTCAGTCAGAGGGACACTATAATGACCGAGAGGTTCAGTCCTGCATTATTGGCTTGCACCCAATGGCTGACTGGCATGGGAAGCAAATACCTTAGTATCTTGCTTCAGGTGGAACCAACTCTGGTGCAGTTTCTGTTCCAAAGCTGCTGATGGGTGCAGGCTGAAGGCACTTTTCAGTTGGGCCATATCTTTGTTTTCCTCCGTCTCTCCACTCCTGCTTCTCTCATACTTCTTAAGAATGCACCTTTATAAATCTATATAAGAACACCCATTTCAGTTCTGCTACTAGAATGCTCAACTTAAAATCGAGGAACCTAAATGCCATGGGCTTTGGAAGTAGATTTTTCAGAGTGGGCTGCTAGAGTTATATAATTTACTGGCTAAACAACAACACTCCATCCTCTGGGGGTATGTGAGGCTTTGAAAGGGTATACAGCCTGTGATTGCAGATTGTCTCCCGTGGTGGACTGTAATGGCATGGCGATGGAAAGGGATGTGTTATCATTAGCTGGTGCAGTGTCTGGGATTTGGAGGCATGTAGGAAAACACAACCCTAAGAAAGACTGTGGTGTTAGATAACTCTGAATATGCCTTAAAAAGTTGAAGTGAGAAGCCAAGACTAGTGGCTGATTGCCTATCTTTCAGCATTTGGGAGACAGAAGCAGGAATATTGCATGAGATTGAGGCCAAATTTACATCTAACTTTAATTATAGAGTAAGACCTCTCAATCCCACAGCTCTTCAAAATATTTGAAGGACATCTGTGTGGGTGTCCACTGAACCCTGATAGCCACCAATATCTGTATCAGTTAAACTACGTAGTTATGCCAGATTGGCATGGCAGACTGTGGAGGAAGGGACACACACATATTGATGCAGACATGCTTAAAGTGAGCCTCCTGGATAAGACAGGGGTGTTTGCCAGGCTTAGGATACAGACTGTTTATCAAGGTGATTAGTGCTCAGGAGGCACAGGATTTCACAGGTTGTGTCTGTAGGCTGGATGGAAAGTAGAAGCTTTGAAGAACGGGCTTCTGGAGCAGCGATAAAGATGTCCGGATCCCAGAATAGCACTGAGCCATCAGAAGCCAAATGAGATTAATTATTGTTATGGGTGGCTCCTGTGAGTCCTGATTTGTTATTTGTAAAGATGGTCCATCAAATATGTTACTTTAAAAGCTTTTAGGTGTGTGTGTGTGTGTGTGTGTGTGTGTGTGTGTGTGTGTGTGTGTGTGCGCGCGTGCGCGTGTGCAGGTCAGAGAAAGCTTTCAGGAGTCAGTTTTGCCCTCCCACCTTTATGTGGGTTCTGGGGGTGAATTCTCAGCTTCACCTGCTGAGTCATCTTTTGAGCCCCCAAATGTAGTATTTTTAATGATAAGACAGAGTAGAAGCTATCAAAGTATGTAATTGATGGAGTAGGGGCTGGAGAGATGGCTCAGTGGTGAAGAACATTTGATGCTCTTACAGAGGATCCTAGTTCAGTTCCCAGAATCAACATGGTGGCTCACAAACATCCATAACTCCAGTTCCGGAGACTCAAAGCCCTCTTCTGACATTCACAGGCACCAGGCATGTATGTGGAACACATACATGTAAGAAGAAACATTAAATTAAATCTATATATCATTCCTGGAGAAAGAATAATTGCTGACTAGAAAGTTAAAGGGTAGTGTCTCTATTAACAGTCAAAATATCTTTACTCTGTTCCAGGCAAATTGCTCTACTGCTGAATTATAGAACCAGATCCCTCTGAATTTTTGTTTGGAAGTGGCGTCACTGAGTTGCTCAAGCTGGCCTTGAACTTACACTGCAACCCAGGCAGATGCTGAACTTTCTATTCTCCTGCTGCTGCTTTCCAAATAGCTTGATTGACAGGCTTGAGTCATGAATCCTGACAGTCAAATTCTTTGCCTGGTTTTCAGCCTAATATACATTTAGTCCCCTCAACTGAGAAGACCTGGGGATCCCTATAGAAAAAGATCCTAAAACACCAGTCCGGGTGGCTTACCAGTGCCCCCACTTCTTGCCCAAAGCAATTTGTAAAGTTATTCATATGAGAGAAATGTGCACTAATGCCAGGCCCAGGCCTAGGCCCATGCCTTTTGACCACTGTTGGATAATAGTTCCACACTGACAATTGTTTGGAGGACTTAAAATGACATAGTGGTCTTCTCTAGGTTTTTAAGACCTTTTATGTGGGGCTGGAGAGATGGCTCGGTGGTGAAGAACACTGACTGCTTTTCCAGAAGACCCGAGTTCAATTCCTAGCACCCACATGGCGGCTCACAACTGTCTGTAACTCCAGTTCCAGGGGACTTGACACCCGTGGCAAAAACACCAACGGACATAAACAAACAAAAAACAATAACCCTGCAGAAAAAAAAACCCAAATCCTTTTTGGTTTTTTTTTTTTTTTTTTTTGGTTTTTCGAGACAGGGTTTCTCTGTGTAGCTTTGCGCCTTTCCTGGAACTCACTTGGTAGTCCAGGCTGGCCTCGAACTCACAGAGATCCGCCTGGCTCTGCCTCCCGAGTGCTGGGATTAAAGGCGTGCGCCACCACCGCCCGGCCCCCAAATCCTTTTTGTATTTATGGATGCCTTGCCTGCATGAATGTCTGTGTACTGTACATGTGCCTGGTACCTGCAGAGGACAGATGGGAGTGTAAGATCCACTAGATCTGGAGTTATGGATGGTTGTGAGAGGCCATGTCAGTGCTTGGAACTTCACCTGGGCCCTCTGAAAGAGCAGCCACTGCTTTTTAACCACTGAGCCCTCTCTCCAGACTCCAATAATGATCTCTTAGAGAAAGAGGGACACGGGAAGTGAGTGACAGATGAAGTGCTGGCCAAGGTGGGCCACATAATGAGTGCACTATGTCCACAGATGCACGCAGTGGTGATTTCCACTAAAAGCATAACAATGTCACTAACAGCAGCTGAGCTTAATCCCCTGTGCTGTAGAAGAAGAGCTATCAAGGAGGAAAAGCCAAGTGCAAGTCTTCGAGCCATCTCCTCCAATGTCAAGAAAATATCATAGTGAGGAAATGGCAGATATGACTACCGGTTTCACAGTCAGCAAGTATGCAGGAGTCAGGGGTCCTCATAACACATCAAAGAAACCAAGACTCCTGTTGGATCAACTGGCTGGATCCAAATGACAATAATATCTCACAAAGGGCTAGTTACTTCACTTAGTAATAGACTCAATTACAAAAGCCCATGTCAGGTGTGTTTTCTTAGAAAAGACTCGAAGCTCTCTGGCCATTGTGTGTGACCACTGAAATTACTAAGTGTTGGTTTAAATGCTGTCTCAACTCCATGTCTGTTTCCCTCCAACTCGTCCTAAATATAAATCAGAATTCAACTCCTTTGTCAAGTCTTGATCTCTTTTGTACTTTTCTGTGGCTCTTGCATTGTGGGTAATTATTTCGATTCCTATTTGTTTCTTTCATTTTGGTTTTTAAATTAAAGGTTACATCTGTTTTAATTTCCAGTGTTTGGGTCTTCTAAATTTGTTCTTTTGTCTGTTAAGAGTCATTGTTCTGACATTATGATTTCTATCCCTTCCTGCATGCGTTAGTGAGGGTTCTCCAGAGACAGGGAACTGATAGAATGAATATATATTAGATGATCATTTATTAGATTGGCTTACATGATTCAATCTGGATAGTGTAACAACTACTGCGTTTTTTTTGCGAGGGGCCCAGCAACTGCTAAGTCCAGGAGACTGGGGACCTCTGTAGTCCAGTTTGGCACCAAAGGCCTGGAGGATTCCTGAATGGTGACTGATTTTTGGTCCACACTGGAAGACTTAAGCATGTGGGTTCTGATGTCCGTGAAGAATAAAGGCAGCGGCGGTGCCAGCATCAGGACGACAAGCTTGCCAGGTATGAAGCCAAGCTTGCAAAAAGTGAAGCTCTCCCTGCCCGTACCTGAGTCACTGCCAGACAGAAAGTGGGTTTTCTCACTTCAGTTAACCTAATCAAGAAAACCCCTCATCCACAGAACCAGAGGTTATGTTTGTCCAGAGAATCTCTCTCAGGTGTTGCAAGAAGCTTATCTCCCCCATGAATCTAGATCCTTTCAAGACGAAAATCAGAACAAATAATAATATCATAACTTCGTGTTTAGATGTTTGATGACAAACACAGTTTTGAAGTGATTGTCTGCCTCCTGCCTGCTCATCTGATTGCACTGTTGTGTCTGCTCACGCTGTGAAGCGCCTGGCCTCGCATAGCTTGCACTTTGTAAATTGTGAGCTTATCTTTGCCTTTGTTATTTGCACGAGGCCCCTTATACTCTGGTGTGTGGCACTGGCTCAGGAGAAGCTTCACCTTTCATTTTGCCAGAGCCCTAGATGTTTCCTGGTCCCATTCCTTGCTGATAGAAGGAAGGCCCAGGTTGCCTCTGAAGGACTTTCAGGCTCCTGTCCTGAAACAAAGGGTTGAGCAGTCATATACTTGCTGCAAAATTGGAGACAGTTGACTGGAGGATACATGTCTGAGAGAGGAAGTGGACCAGAGCATGGGAGAGCTGAGCACAACAATGGCCCCAGTGAGCAGACTTGAAGCTTTGGCTCATGTAGGAAAGATGCCACAGAGCCGCTGTGTCTGGCTTGAATTCCAGAGTGATAGTACCCAGTCTTTGGACTACCTTTTGTTTAAAGTTAACGATTGTTGCCTTTTGTTTAAAGCCAGGGGTTCTTGCCTGAGTTCTTCCTGAAGGAATTTCAGAACCTTTGCAAAACTTAGTAATGGGAAGACCTGGCACACAAGGAGGTCTCTTGGCTGAGGATTGCTTAGGAAAATGGTTCTTTCAAACAACTCCAGATAAAAGGTTTTGATGTATGGAAATTGCTTGCTAAAGGTGTAAACTGTGTAATAATAAAGAGACCTTTTGTGACGTAATGGGCAGTTAGTTCATCAGAAGCTGATCCCCCTGCTGCTTTGGCTAAACCGAAAATTCACCTTGGAGTGACCCTTTTTCTTCCACCGACCCCTGCAAAGCAAAGCACCGGCAGCCTCACTTGCCTAGCACTGGCTTTCCTGCAATGCTCTGTTGTCTTACATACAGCTTCATGTGTTATGTCTCATCTGCATGTCCAATACTGTCCCAGAGGTTTGTGTTTTAGTGTTACAAGGAGCCATATTTGCTCTTGGACCCTCTGAATTTCTCTGCACCGGTGGTTCGAGTCTGTTTCGGTAGCCTCAGTTGGGGCTTTCCAGCTTTTTACTTTGCCTACTGGCTTTTCTCATATTTTATTTCTACACCCTTCCCATGATGCTTTCGAGATCTCACTGTCTGCCATATCCCCCACTTCAGCTCAAAGAACAACCTTTGGAATTCTTGTACTTGAGTAGTGTAAGCTTGAGACCTGCGTGTGGCAGTGTTGCACTTTGATTTTACACAGACTTATTTTTCATGAGAAAAATATTGGGGTGGGGGAGTTAAGAGAGACAGCTAGGTGGTTGAGAACACTTGTTACAGAGGGCCCAGGTTTGATTCCCAGCACACACATAGTGGCACACAACAGTCTATAATTCAGAGGCTCTGACACCCTCTTCTGACCTCTGTGTGCACCAGGCATGCATGTGGTTGCAGACACCCCCGCATGTAAACACTCAAAGACATTAAGTAAAAATAGATCTTAAAAAGGAAAAAAAGATTAGGATGGATACCAAGCTTTTCATGCTGCTTATAGGTGTCTATTATCAGGGTGTTTTGAATTCTTAGTTTATAAAACAGTTGTTATTGGAGGGATCCCATGATGGGAAGAAATCTATTTCCTTTCTGTCCTCTCTATCTTGAGTATTAATTATCAAGGTTCCAGGGCCTGAGGTGTTCCACAAAGACCTGCTCCTCCCTGAATTTGCCAGAGTAGTGGCCAAGTATTACTCTTTGGGATTATTCAGCAGCCAATGGTTTCCTAACAGCTAGGGCTGGAGAGATGTAAAATTATTCTGTTCCTACACAGATGAAAGAGGGATCTAGAACCTAGGTTTGCAGACACTTCCTAAGAACACTTGCTAGAAGAGAAGTTCACACCTTTGGGGAGAAGGAGGCATTTGTCTGTGCGAGCTTTTATCAGTTTGATGAGTGTGGCGGCTTGAATGAATATGCCCCCCGCCCCAGGCTCATAGGGAGTGGCACATAGTACTAAGTGTAGACTTCCTTATTGAAGGAAGTGTGTCACTGGTGTTGGGCTTTAAGGTTTCAGATGCCCTAGCCAGGACTGGTGGCTCACTCCCTATTCCTGCTGCCTGCCTATCCAGATGTGAAACTCTTGGCTACCTTTCCAGCACCATGTCTGCCTGTGTGCCACCATGCTTTCTGCCATGAGGACAATGGACTAAACCTCTGAACTGTAAGCCAGCTCCAATTAAATATTTTCCTTTGTAAGAGTTGCCATGGTCATGGCGTCTCTTCACAGCAATAGAAACCATAAGACAGAAGATATCAATGTGCTTACCACAGTTATCTCATGGTAGGTAACTGGTATTTGTTGATATGGGTAACATGTATTTAATTATTCTCTAACTATTGTGGCTTAAAGGCAAAATGTCTCCACAGACTCATTTTTAGCTGGTGATGTTGTTTGGGGGAGTTTATGGATCCTTTAGGAGGTGGAGCCTCACTGGAAAAGTGGCCAGTTGGGGGTTGGCCCTATGGGTTATAATCTGGCCCTAATTCCTACACCAGACTCTCTTTGCTTCCTGTTCCACCGGGAAGAGGACAAGCTGCCTATCCAATGGCTGATTGCTCATTCTCTTGGCGTTAGCTTTGGTTAGCGGTACAACACTGAATACAAACTGTTTACATATGAAGCTTGGTGGGAGGGCACTTATCTTTATGGCTACCCTAGAGCCTATATGATTATTCATCCCAACCTGTGCTGCTGGTGTTGAACAGCTACAAGTGATGTGACTGGCATGGTGGGTAATTCCTACCACATCTATGTGGTTATATGTGAAGGGGTCCTACGTGTACTAGTTAGTGGGAAACCCGATGCCTGTCTGGGTTTACATTACTGTAAAGTTTTAAAATTCATCGTCTTTGTCACTCATAAACTGTTGTTGGACTCTCTGTCTTGCAGAGCACCTGTGACCCCAACTGCCGGGACCTTCAGAGGGCTTTGTGTCCCAGCCATGCTGCTTCTACGTAGTGAAGGAGTTGCCAGAGGCACCTGCTCCCCAGCCTCAGCACCGCACTCTGCATTTCAGACCCACATTCTCAAATTACAAAGCAGAGCTGGGGTCAGATGATTGAGTCCTTGCGTGCAGAGTTGCAACAATGCTAATCTTCCTTTGAGGAGTCAAACTCTGAAGTCCACTAAGATTATTTCAATACCCCTGCTTGTCATGCCCACTCTTCAAAGATTTCTGCGGAAGAGTATTGGGTTACTTGTAGAAATTGCTTCCGTCTCTTTGGCTGGGAGCCACCATCCTAAGCTTATTTCTACTGTTCAACAGTGGAAAGCGGGACACTGTCATATGCTTCAGGTGATGGCAGAGCTGTGCTCAGAAACTTGGTTACTGGAGAAATAACCTCTGCCTACTTTAATATATTAAAAAACTAGGTCTGGGACTGGAGGAATAGCTCATGGGTTAGAGTGCTTGCTGCTCTTGGAGAGGAGTAGAGTTCAGTTCCCAGTACCCTCAAGCTCACAACCAACTGTGACTCCAGCTCCAAGGAATCTGACACTATCTTCTGCCTTCTGTGTGTGCCCATGTACACACACACACACACACAGAGAGAGAGAGAGAGAGAGAGAGAGAGAGAGAGAGAGAGAGAGAGAGAGAGAGAGAGTTAAAAATCAAAACCTAGATCATTTTTGGCAAAATTTCCACTCATTACTCATCATCAAAATAATTCTATTGAATATCAATCTCTGCTTGGCACTGGTAGTGAGCAGCAGGCCCCTGCCCCTCAGGAGCTTGTAACAACAGCAATGTCAAGGTTGGTGACAGCCAGCTCCAAGGATGATAGACAGCTGCAGCCACACAAGTGGCAGCACTGACATGACTCCCTGACTGTCTGACAGACGTTGTCTTTTAAGCCCTTTTCTTTTAAACGTCTCACAAAAGCCCTATGAAGAAGGGGCTGTCATCACATCCAAGTCCATTTTATTTAATGTGTGAGATGTGGAGTAAGTAATTAGCTTCAAGTTCCATAACTAGTGATTCAAAGATTGACTTTTCTCAGCTCCTCTGATTGGCCACTGTGATCTCAGCAGAAAACACCAGAAAGACTAGAGACCAAAACTATGAATGAGATGGTTCATTGGGTAAGAACAATTGCTTCCAAACCAGATGACCTGAATTTAATCCCTGGAACTCACGTGATGGGAAGGAGAGAACTGACTCTATTAAGTTATCCTCTAACACACACACACACACACACACACACACACACACACACACACACACACACACGCATGCACACGCGAATGTAAGTTTATTATTGCCACTAGAAAAAAAGTGCATTTTGCAGGCTCTCTTCCTGAAAAGGCAGCCTCTTTAAAGGAGGTTACCCATTGCATCTTGAATAAACGGTTAGGATCAAGCAGGCAAGGTTGTGCTTTAGAAATGGAAACAATGCAGTGGGCCAAGTTGGAAGTTGGGTGGCTGAACTTCTGGCTCATGGACTCTGACTTTGGTTGATAGGAAGAAAGGTCAGGCTGCAGGTCAGTCTTAGCTCCTCGGATCCTGGTGGTTTTAGCTCCCTCGGTAGACTCCACCTCACATAAAGAAGCAGCAGGGTGAGGTGTGAGCCTGATGTGCCTCCCCACGGCACACCGGCAGCCTTCTGCATGGCTCCAGGAGCAGGACAGTGAGCCTTCTGCATGGCTCCAGGAGCAGGACAGTGAGCCTTCTGCATGGCTCCAGGAGCAGGACAGTGAGCCTTCTGCATGGCTCCAGGAGCAGGACAGTATAAATTACCTCCCTCACTTGTTGATTCACTTTGTCCTGATGTTGTATCAACGTGGTCTGGCCGTGCAGACTCTGGTCTGGGAAGTCAATAAAGTCAGATTCTATTTCAGAGCTTTTCTGGGATAAGTAGCTGACTGGGAGTCACAGTCATTCTGAGCAGCCGAAAATAACTAACAAGACATTTTAATGAGTTAATAAATCTTTCTCACTGAACTACATGGGAAGACATGAAACATCACACTTAAGCTTCTTGCCAGCCTTAATTAAATTTGATGCTGAAAAGGTCAGTGCCCCGTCTGGCAGGTTCCAAATCACTTCAGTCTTCAATGGCAGGGGTGATGGTAGGGGTGAAATCAGATGTGTGCACAGGCAAATGGGAGCCTTCTATCTCCACCGAAATTGTAAACAGGTGCATTTTAAGTGGACCTCATCCCAGCTAATAACAACTGGCATTTATCTTGTCTTTGCTCCAAGTGCATCTGCTGTGTTATTAGCCCTTACCAACAACCCCAGGAACTCCTTGCTGCTACCCTTCCTGACAGATGAGGAAACCAAGGCACAGAACACTGTGGGAGCCAGTTTATAAACTGATAAAAGCAAGATTTGAATGCCCAGCTTCTGACTGCAGGGTTCTGTTGCCATTTTTAGCCAAGTATTGAACTGTGGATGAGTCTCCCATGAGCTACAAGCTAGTAACACTTGCCAGGAATTCTAGAAATTCTACCTAAGGATAGCTTGAAGTATGAAAGGCCTTTAGATACTTCATAGGATACAGGACTATTTGCATCCTGTAGGTTGGTGGAGGTCCTCTGGAGGTCTGGTTGGTTAAAACAGTCATAGCAGTTTCTTTTTATCTGTTTTTTAAAAAATTAATTGTTTTTCATACAATATATTTTGACCACGCTCTACCCTCCCCTTCCCAGATCCTCTCCATCTCCCCATCTACCTAGCTTTATGTTCTTCCCCCCCACCTCACTTTCAAAAATACTCCACAGAAACACTAAAACAAAACAAAACACAAAAATCCAGCAAGACAAAAAATGCCCAAACAAACAAAAACCCACAAACCAAACCAAAACCAAAACAACCAATCAAACATGGAGTTCATTTTGTGGTGGCCAACTATTCCTGGAATGAAGTTGACATACCCAGCGACACTCCATTGGAGAGAACTCACTGTTCTTTCACCAGCAGGTGTCAATTACAGAAAGAGCTTCTTGGTTGGGGGTGAGACTGTGTTCTCCTCCTTGCTCAGTGCTAGGACTCTGTCTGGCTTGAACCTATACAGCTCTTGTGCATGCTGCCACAACCTCTGTGAGTTCATATGTACATGAGTTCTATTGTGTCTAGAAAACACTATTTCCTTGAAGTCATCCATCACCTCTGGATTTTCGTCTTTCTGCCTCCTCTTCCCCATATATCCTTGAGCCTTGAGGGGAGGAGTTTGATGAAGACATTCTGTTTTAGGACTGAGTGCTCCAAGGTCTCTCACTCTGCACTTCCAGTCATGGGACTTGGTATTCACTCCCATCTACAGCAAGAAGAAGGTTCTTTGATGAGGGTTGAGTCAGGCACTGATCTATGGTTATAGTAATATGTCATTAGGAGAACTTTTATTGTTGTTTTAAGAGACTAATAGTAGTAGGTTTTTCTCTAGACCCACAAACTATCTGCTCTCAGGTTCTTGGCCCTTTACAGTGTTAGACATGGGTTTCATCTAATGGACTAGGCCTGAAAGCCAATAAAAAATGATGGGTTACTCTCACAACATTTGTGCCACTATTACACCATTAAATTTTGCAAATAGGTTGTAGCTGGGTGAGATTGCTGGTTACTTTTTTCCTCTGATAGTATACAGAATGGCTTCCAGTACCATGAATGCTAGTCAGTAGGATAAAGCTTCTAGTTAGACATCAGCTTGACTACTCTGTGTTTGACGACATAAGTAAGCACTGTCTTTAGTAAGAGGGCCTTACCGTCAGGTTGTGGAGCACAACCAATAGCTTTGGCAATGTGATGTTTTGGGAGGGGGCGGGTTCCATGTGACCTCTTTGACTAATGATGCAACAAGATATAGCCTATTCTTGGTACTGGGGATTTTATTTGGTGACATAAGATGTCTAGTTGGGGCATTGTCTTCCCCATGATATGGTGACCCTATTTTGAATAGGACACTGATAGCATAGACACTAAGACCAACAGTTAATAAATTGGACTATATGAGAATGAAAAGCTTCTGTATGGCAAAGGACATCATCATTTGGACAAAGCTGTCGTGGTATATTTATACACTGTGAAGGTGTATTGCTGTGATTGGTGTAATAAAAAGCTGAATGACCAATAGCTAGGCAGGAGATATAGGCAGCATTTCCAGGGAGAGAAAGGAAGAGGAAGAGGAATCTAGGCATGCAGGAGTCACCAGCAAGACATGGAGAGGAAACAGGAGGTGCAAGATGGTAGAGAGGTAACGCCACATGGCAGAACATAGATTAATATAAAGGGATTAATTTAAGTTGTAACAGCTATTTGAGACAAGCCTAAGCTGAAGACTGAGCCTTTGTAATTAATAAGAAGTCTCTGTGTTGTTATTTGGGAGCTGGTGGTACAGAGAAAGATTTGCTACGTAAAGCAGCAGTTACAGTCTTTATCAGTTATACATGAGATAAAGGATTAGTCTCTAGAATATATAAAGAACTATAAAAACTCAACATCAAGAAAACAACACAATTAAAAATGGGGTACAGAACTAAACAAAGAGTTCTCAAAAGAAGAAACTCAAATGCCTGAGAAACACATCAAGAAATGTTCAATATTCTTATCCATCAGGCAAATGCAAATTAAAACCACTTTGAGATTTCATCTTACCTAGTCAGAATGGCTGAGATACATACAACAATGACAGCACATGCTGGTGATGATGCAGAGAAAGGGGAACACTTGCTGGTGGGAGTATAAACTGGTCAGCACTGTGGAAATGCTGTACCACTCTTGGGCAACACCCAAAGGACTCTACATCTCACTACAGAGATACGTGCTCATCCATGTTCATTGTTGCTCATAGTAGCCAGAAATTGGAAGTTGCCTAGATGTCCATTAGCTGATGGATGGGTAATAAAAACATGGTACATTTACACATGGAATATTACTCAGCTGTTAAGAAAAAGAAAATTGTGAAAATTTCAGGTCAATGGATGGAGCTAGAAAAGTTGCACTTTCCTGAATCTGAAGACCTCAGGTGAACAATACCTTCATTGCCTTTCTTTCTGGGCTCTGGCTGTGCACATCTGGCTGCCTTTTGTCTCTCTCTTCCTACTGTCCTCTCCCTAACTCCTCCACAAATGAACAGAACAACACATCACACCAAGTTTCTTGTAAGCCACGATCACTGGGGGTTAAACTCTGCTCATCCTCAGCATCCTCTGGGTCCATCCCTGAACCTTAGCCAGCAGCGAACCCTTTAGGCATCCTCTAATGTGTAGATCCTCTTCTTTGTAGCATCAAGCACTCCTGAGATCTTCCTCATGCCCAGGTAAAGCCCACAGCAGCAGGGCTGTCATTAGGGATTTTCTCTCCTGGTCAGTAGATATGGTCCTGCTTTGAGCAGGCCTCTTCACACTTTCTCCAATTCTTCCAGTGGTGACTTCCACTTCTCAGTTTCCCACATTTACTGTTTCCAGATTGAAACGAGATGACTGACTGAGGGTTTCAGGAACTGCCCTACATCTATTTAATCCTCTCCTTCTTTATATCAATTGTTATGTTTTATTTTAGTTTTTTTAGTTGAGTATCTTTATAACTGTCTTCATATCTTTATAGCTTGTAAACATGAGCCATTATTCCTCACTATAAATCTCTAGACAGTCATTGCTACTGCTTGAATGTTTATGACCTATCAAAAGCAGTATGTTGAAACCTGTCTTCATCGTGGGGCTTTGGTGTCAGGGGTGGGGGTCAGGGTGAATGGATCATGAGGGTGGAACCTCATGAGTGGAATTTGTGCCTTCCTAAGGATCTGAAGAGGCCAGAGTTCAAGTTCTCTTCTTTTCCTATATGAAGCTACCATAAGAAACACCATTTGTGAACCAAAGAGTGAATCCTCACCAAACACTGGATCTATGGGATCCATGATCTTGGGCTTTGCAGTTTTTGGAAGTGTGAGGAATAGTTTGCTCATGTTTTCAGGCTATGCAGTTCCCAGTATTTGATTCTCGTAGCCCAAGCAACTGAGACACTTATTCTTAAATATATTTTTTAAACATTTTATTCTGTTTTTAATTATGTATATACATGTGTTTCTGTGTATGGATGTGTGCACATGAGTGCAGGTGCCCCTAGAGGACAGAAAATGGCTTCTGATCCCCTGGAGCTGGAGTTCCAGAAGGAATCACACTTGGGTCCTCTGCTAGATTAGTCTGTGTTGGCTTGTTTGTTGGTTTTTGAGGCGGAGGCTCACTGTGTAGCTTTTGCTGGCCTGGAATTTACTATGTCAGTCAAGCTGGCCTTGAAATCCTAGCAGCCAGCCTACCTCTGCCTCTCCAGTGCTGGGATTAAAGGCGTGGGCCACCATGGCCAACATAGTCTGTGTTCTTAAACACTGAGCCATCTTTGCAGCCCTAGGAGAGAATCATTCTCGACTCTTCATTAAGTAGATGAGAGTGTTAGGAACCCCACTCTCATCCTGCCCTCTTCGCTTTCAGTTTTCCACATTTTAATAGCTCAACATTCATTTTTATATCATCAGATGGGTATATTCAGTCCTTTTCATAATCAAGATTTAGATTTGCCTTTGGTTGTAGTCTGATTCTGAAAGCTGAAAGCAAGCATGTGGAGTGTATGTACTTTTGGCTTTGAAATGTTTGTCTTTGCAGAGACCAGAGTGCTTTGCCTCTGTGAGTTCAATGGTTTCAGCTCATAGAAATATAGGGTGCACCCAGTTGGAACACCAAGTTTCCAACGACTCCTTCTCTTCGATTTTCTCAGTTCTTCCCTCCCATGGCCCAAGCTTGCTTCCTATTTGGACTGTGGTTTCTTGGCACCACTTATCCAAACGTTCTCTTCCTGAAGTTTTGGCTGCTTTTCTTTTCTCTTTTTCCTCACTAAGAGCACCAGGTGTTTTCTATAGATTTAAAGCTACCTTATATTTATTACATGAAATCATCCTCCTTTTCCTCTCAGTATAATTTCAGCCCCTCTGTAGCTAGCTTGTTGTTGTTCTATCTGGCAGCTTTTTGGATTCTGTTTATCTTTGTATCAGAAATTCCACAAAAAATGTGTTTGACTTGAAAACAAAATCATAGAACCCAATATTTACTGAATTCATCTAATAGGAATGCTTCTACACAGCATAGCTTTATTTTTTCTTTTAGTATTTTATCTATTATTTATTATCTGTTTTTTTCTATTATCATTTTCTGATTTATTGGATATCTGTCTGTCTGTCTGTTGTCTATCTACTTGTCTATTGCTATATATATCTTTACCTTTCTCATATTTTTTATTGGCTTTATTTCTAGGAAATCCTTTCAATTTATTCTTTTACTAATTTGCCATTTTAAAGTACTTGGTATTCTTTTTGATAGTATTCTATTTTTATCTCATTCATGTAATTAGGTTCATGTAATTATAGTCCCTCTGTGATTTCTGAAGTCCTATTTCCTGTCTTCCCCCTCTCTGGTCTTGGACACTGTTTTTCCTCAGATGTCTGAAGATCCTGGTGTATTTTCACACCTGAAGAAGAACCCCTCACCCCCCATCCTGTGTCCCCCCACTATCAACCTGGAGCTCACTCACTCAGCTCTTGACTGGAAGTCTAGGTCTTGCTGTTTCTCCTATTGGGATGGGAAGTACAATTGGGAAGTGCGAGCTCATGAGCAAGGCTCTCAGCTGGGGATGTGGGTTTGGACATTATAATGACACACTAGCAGCAGCCTGGGCCTCCCCTCCCCAGTGTGGTGTGGAGGAGAGCTTGCCTCCAGAACCCCCACGTCTCTGATCTCATCCTTTGTCTTCTGGCTTGTCTATGAATGTTGGGTATTTGCTTCTGGGAGTTGGCAGAGCACCAGTCTTAGGCCTGTGTATGCAGGCTGACACTGTGGTGGCAGATTCTCTTCTGCTCTAAAGACCTGGCTCCTAACTATCCACTTTTGGTTTCTTTTAGATCTTGATTCGAGCAGTGAGCTGCTGTTTCATTGTGCGTACATGCACACACACACACACACACACACATTCACACAGAGGCGCACAGACAGACACACAGACATACACAGGTTCATACATACAGACAGACAGGCACACACACACAGACACACACAGAGACAGACAGAGAAACAGAGAGAGAGAGAGAGAGAGAGAGAGTGTGTGTGTGTGTGTGTGTGTGTGTGTGTGTGTGAGAGAGAGAGAGAGAGAGAGAGAGAGAGAGAGAGAGAGAGAGAGAGGGAAGGAGGGAGGCTAAAACTTCAGTGCTCCGTGAATCTCCCCTTTACATTGTGTAGTACAAGGTCAATGCTGGGCTCTTAAAAAACACTCAGTCATTGTTTTAAACGACTATACAATAGCCCCATAACACTTTTAGATATTTACTTTGGAGCATTTCATCACTCATTAAGATATGAACCTGGCACCCAGACAACTAATAGTCTAGCATAATGGACAAAATGGTTGTGTTAAGAAGTTACCATTTCCTTATGAAGGAAACGTTAGGTATGAACTAGAATGTGTGTGGGTGTGTGCATGTGTGCTTGAGAGAGACAGGAAGACAGACAGAGACAAACGATAGGGAACGGACAGAAAGACAACAAACAACTTTCGAAGCAAAAGAGCCTGTCTGCCCAAGTGCAGCCTCAGCGGGGAGCTGGCCTGGTCGAGCTGAAACTCTGCCGCTGCCGGACTGGTTACTTTTTCGTTGCTGTGTCCAAATCCCGAGAACCAACTGAAGGAGGGAAGGGTTTGTTTCGACCTATGGTTTAAGAATGGATACAACCTATCACGGCAAGGAAGGTATGGCAACAGAAGCGTGAGTGTATGAGTCACGGCTCTCCAGAGGAACGGAACTCATGGGGTGGATATATACATATATACACACATATATGTAAACTTATTAAGTCAACTCATATTAAAATATTGACGTGAGGTGAATCACACATAACAGGCTGACAACCTGGTTGTTGCTGGGTCCCCAAAGCTGGGTGGCTCAGCAGTAGTGTGGTCCCACAGTGGCTGTCTTCACTGGAGAGGCTGACAACCTCTCAATCCACAAGGCCGGATGCTTTGGCAGTCAGTTTCTCTGAAAACTGACAGGTTCCTGAGAGCCATTGTTCCTTACTCCATGATGGAACCCTGGAAACACTGGTTCTGGTATCAGTGAAGGATCACCACCACCACCACCACTACTACCAGCAGCAGCAGCAGCAGCAGCAGCAGCAGCAGCAGCAGCAGCTACAGATGAATCAACTCTATAGCAAGGTCAACCGAGCAACAGTCAAGTTAGGCTCATTCTGCCATACTCTTTTTATCTGGACCGCCATCAGAAGGTGCTATCACTTACAGTTGGGGTGGGTTGTCCTGAATCAATCAGGCAAGTTCTTCAGTTGAGGCTCATTACTCAGTAATTCTAATTTATAACAAGTTAACATTAAAACCAAACATAATGATGAGGCATCTGCTCGTATTGGGTCTACAATCATGAAGCAGAGAAGACAGGAAGTGTGGCCTAGCATTAAAACCTTAAGAACTGTCCCCCAGTAACTACTTCTTCTAGTGAGATCCCACCTCCCAAAGGATCCACAGGTTTCCAAAGCAGTGCCGCTAGCTGGGAACAAGTGTTCCAACACGTGAGTCAGTGGAGGACATTTCATGTTCACTCATCAGTCACTTACAGGTTATCCTTGCTGGAATTGGCTTCTTGTTGACTGTTTCTTCCCTACAAAATGGGCATATGATTAATAGTCCCTATTTCATGAAATTTATTTTGGCCAAGATGAAATGAATTAATGCACACAAACCCTTCAAAGGTGCCTCTTCTTAGCTCTTAGTATTATTACTAGCACTTCTTGGTGTGGCCTTAAGTAATGAGTTCTGTTGCCAGAGAAGGGGAATTTATGATTCCTGGGGAATCTGCACTGTGAGTGGAGGCAGTGGATCAAAAGTGCAGCCACACCAGGAAAGGGGGAAGGGCTGAGTGTCACGCAAAGGCAAGATTCTGGAGCATAGGCCAGAACAAAACAGAAGAGGAGTTGGGCCAGGCCTCAGCAGGTCAGCATGACCAGTACAGAGAGGAGCTGTTTGCATAGCTTCTGAACGCCAAAGCTATGGGTGGAGGTATCATGTGCATAGCCACACTGTTAACGAAGTTAGAACATCTCTAACATTTGTGAAACTTGGGTGGAGGAGGATTTGCCATTTAACAGATGACACAGATAAATTGGAACAATCAAGAACATAGGAAAATGTCTTCCCGAAGAAAAGGACCAAGGAGGTGGTGACAGGACTCAAAGAGATTCAGTAAACAAACTGTGTCTCTTGGGGCTTGGGGCCATTTGTCTGAGGAACCTTTTCTAATGAATGGGAGTGCTAGAAAAGCAGACTTTTCTTATAGATGTGTTTTTTAACCATGCAGAGCTAACATAGGGTATTGGTTTGCCCTGGGATGAAGCAGGGAAAGCCCAAGCGATGGGGGTGGCTTAGTCAGTAGATCAGTGCTGACCCAAGGAATTCTACCCAGGCAGCCACATTCTCTAAACCTTCTATCAACCGCAAGATCTCATGCTCATATGACCTCCAGGACAGATCCCATTTCTAATGTTCTTCAGACATTGTCTCAAACTCTTGTATCCCATTTCCCTCTAGAGCTGGAGGCCCATGAAAGTCCCACAGTTTCCAAAGTTTGTGTCACAGGGAAGATACAGTCAATGTAAACAGGCAGCTAGGACCAAAGCTCTCAGCCCATCCTCTGTTCTCTACAATCTAGGCATATGGCTAGCTTTAAGACAATCTTGTGTGTTGATATACACCTGCTGACAGCATATGCCTTGTGTCTTTACCTAATAGCTTCTGTCTTTCCCGCTGCCATTTGGTTTCAGTCTTCCCTCTGTGTTGCTCAATGACTCCTAATCTCTGCCTTGTGGTCTGTGGGGGTGCTTAGAGATGTCCACTTCTTTAGAGGTGGGGCTGAGCAGGGGTAGGGAACGTCAGGCGGCTGCTTAAGATGTAACTTCTATTTTATTCATTGTGGCTTTTACAAAGACTTTTATCTAAGAGATGAAGCTGCTTCTACACTCGGGTCTGTATGTTTCCAAGCTCCACCAACTATTAGTTTTCATTCTAGAGCCTAATAAAAGTCAAACTCATTCTCCAATGTTCATTTGTACTGAGACAGAAGCAAGCACCAGAAAGGTGTTCACCACAGATGTTTGGGGACCTTGTGTAAGCCTTCAAAGAATGAAATTAAAGTGGTGTTTCCATGGGAAGGTAGAGCGCGGGAGGAAACCAGAGCAATTTCTCTAAAACCTGGTGGATGAGCCCCACTGAGGATGCTGATTGCCCTGTGTGTTATGCTGCAGGGTGCAAAATAAACACCACACACAAAGACCACTAATTACTTCGTTTATTCCTCCATTTAGTCAGGGAAACATCAGGGCTTATTCAGTCTCAGAATGGAAAATTACATGTTGGAAAGAAAAGAGCCATGTTCGGCGGATGACAGTGTGGTTCTGGTCCGGCCCATTCACATGTTTGGTTTACCCTTTAAAGGAAGAATATGTACACATATAATGACAAAGCTTTAAGGAGCACAGCTGAGAGAATGCCAAAGTCATACCTTTCCCTTTCCTCAGTCTAATCTACACTTGCAGATTAAATGGAAATGCGAGGGACAAGGGGCACGTCTTGGAGACCATGGGATTTGGGGCTCAGTTTCTCCTATTTGAGGATGAAACCCCTTTTTAAGTTTAACATCAGCCTAGGGCTTGTTATTTAAGGCTAGATTACTCGTCTCTATGAATGCAAGGCAGTGTCATCCAGCCTCGTGGGTTGGATAATTAAGGTAAATACTATAAAGTCTGCAGAGTCGGAGACTCCAGGAGTCCATTTCTGAAAAATACCCTCAACACAAGACCATCACAAATATCCACAGGAAAGAGACTTGGTGACACATGGCTGAAAAAAAAAATTCCATATACTTGATCAGGGAATGTTCTTAAAGCCTCGTATGTAAGTTGGGGAACTGAGGACTGGAGGACAGTTGTTTGTTTGTTTGTTTGCTTGTTTATTTATTTATTTATTTATTTATTTATTTATTTATTTATTTATTTATTTCTGCAAAGTCAAATGGCAAAGTTAGTGGCAGGAAGTCAAGCTCCCCAGCTGTTAACAGTTGTCAGATACTGCATAAATATATACTTCTAATATTATTATTGTTGCTGGTTTTACCAAGATTCCCAAATTGGCAATTTTACCCCTTTAAGTGAAAAAAAAAATCCTGGAGAAAACACAACGATTTATGTGGAATGCTGATAAATTTCTATTCATTCCTAAGACTTTTATGCTAAGATAGAGTTAAAAGTCTAACATCTGGATCAAAATCAGGAAACTGCATTTCTATGAACACATAATGATGATCCACACACAGAGACAGGCTTGGAAGACAGTACTACCCGGGAGGATCAGAAAAACCAATTAGAAGATGAAGTGGATCACGTTGTTGACTAGTAGGCTGGTCTAGTCTGCTCAGTGCTTTCAACTATCACAGAAAAGAGCACAATGTAGAGAGACCAGAGAAATTAGCTCCAGAGGGGCTGGGGGAACCAATCAGAAGTGGGTGCAGATTGACACATAACATTCACTGTCACTTGAACTAAGCCTGTGTGACACTGTGTCCAGTCCCACATGGCTCTCGGGATAGGTCACTGCCAAATGCATGTCACCTCAAAAACTGGCTACCTTTTTTTTTTTTTTTAATGATGATGCATGTGAATCAGAGAGGGGTGGCCTGAGGTGGCAGATGTTTCAAGTGGCTGATAGAGGCTGCACATTCTGAACTCTGGACAAGGTGACTGGGATCTTGGTGTCTCCTGGGCCTGGAGCTTTAGTGATGGGCTGGGTATGGGCTTTAATGTCTGCGATGCGCTCTTTAAACTTCTGTTGAAGGAACTTTTCTTCTTTGGAATAGCTCTTGGCAAACACGGACATCAGCAGGCACCCTGCCATGGATGTGCCCCCAATGCAGAAGAGCACAGCCCCCGCTAGCTTGCACGTGTCCAGGGCACCGTTGAACTGCACGGCATGTGTGTCGACCACCATGAAATCAGCTTCACCAAAAGCTTCGATTTTGGGGGGCACAAGAAAGCCCACTGCCAGGACGGTTAGTCCGAGAATCACAAAGACAGTGCCTGAGATGAGTCCGACCTAGAGAGACAGGACAGAAGCAGGAGACAGTGAGCAGCTGCCCCTTTCCATTTCCATTTGGCCACAAGGGCACCACTCATTTCTTCCGAGTTCAGGCTCTTTCCAGCCACCCTCAACCTGCATGAGAAACAGACTTAATTGTATATCTGAAGTGGAAGGTGAGAGGGAATGCCAGCTCACTGGGTATTGGGGAAGAGAGAAGCTGCCCTGATGCCCAGAAACTGGCCTGACTCTGCCCCTTGATGTCCCCAGAAGCTGCCCTATCCTAGGATGCTATGTCAAGTACAACACATCTCACAGAGTGCCAGCTCAGACACGCTCAACCTGTGACCATGATGGAAGAAGACAAGACCAGGCCTCTACATGGCTGTGTCACAGCTTTTACAAAACTGGGCCATCATGCAGACTGCTCCTCCCAGCCAGTAGGCCCATCCGCTTTTCCTTTTTCCACCGTGGTTGTCCTCTCCTGTAGTCTGCCTTCCTTATAGACTAGCTTAAGCAGAGACATGTCTAGACAATACGGAGTGTCCCACTGCTTCCGAGTCTCCTCCCAGAAGCTCCTAACCAAAGCCACACCCGATAACTCATTCTTTCTAACTCCCTCATGCAGTGAAGTGTCGTTATCTTTGCTGCAATGGGTGACAAACCCACATGCTCAACTGACAGACATGGTCCTGGTGTTTGGAGCCTGAGAACACCAACCATCCTTATCAGCGCTAATGCCTTTCGAAAGTAAGGAGGGAAGTATCTATACCAGAAGGTAAAGATGTGGAGCCTCTAGAAGGTCAGTCCTCTAGCAAAAAATAGACCCACCACAGAGACAGGGCCTGGCAGCCATACAGGTGACCCCAGACCCATGCTCTGTTTCTTTTCACATGTAATTGAACGGAACTTGTGCAGATGTCAACATGTTAGAGCAACAGATGGAAGGATAAACTGCTTTCTTAAGGGCAACACAGTTATGCTAGGCTCTCACTTACATAACCAAATGCCTGGTCACAGAAACTTAAGTGAGGAAGGGTTTGTTTGGGTTCAAGGAGATACAGTCCATCATAGTGTGGAAGGCATGTCTGGAGCAGTTCCATGGCTGTGAAAGCACAGGGTGATGCTTGCTTGCATTTCATCAGGTCAGGAAACATAGGTAGTCAATGGGTGTGACAGCTAATCTTGGTTGTCAACTTGACTACATCTGGAATCAACTAAAACTCATGCAGCTGAGCAAGCCTGGGAGGGATTTTCTTGATTGGATGGTCATTTAAGGTGGGAAGACACACCCTAAATCTGGGCCACACCTTCTGGTGTCAGTCCACATAAAAGGGTGTGGAAGAAGGAAGCTTCCCCTTTGTAGCCTGCTTGCTTTCACTCTCACTGACGAGCTCACCCAACCAACCTATTGCTGAGGCATTCATGTGCTGTTACTAGAATGTATTTATTTGGCATTCCAAGGTAGACTCAAGACCAGCAGCTCTCTAGGAATCCTCTGGGACTCTAGCACCAGACTGAGACGGCTGAGACATCCAGCCTCATGGACTGAACAACTACTGAATCCTTAGCCTTTTGGTCAGGAGACAGCCATGGCTAGACTACCCTGATCATAGCCCGTAAGCAACTCCAATACTCTCCCATATATCTATATATCTTTATAGCTATATATCTATGTATTCATTCTATCAGTTCTGTTCCTTTAGAGAACCCTGATGGATACAGTTGCTGTTCTCTTTTCCTTTACAGTCATTCTGGGACCCCAGTTCATGGGATGGTGCTTTCCATATTCAGGGAGGAGCTGCCCTCAGTTAGTCCTCTGTGGAATTATCTTCACAGGTATTCTAAAGAAAGTTTCCCTAGTGTCCTAGGAGTTTCTTAATGTAACCAAATTGACAATGAAAATTAATCAGCAAAAAGCAGAGAGGCAAAGTGATGTGCCACATGGTGATTAGAGCCCAGGAGGCATAGGTAGACTCACCTTGGGCTCCCATCCTGCAACTTGTACTGGAATCATAGAAGCAAAGTTACTTGAATGTTTGTATCACCATTTTCCATATTTATGGAATGACAAACAATTATAGTATCCACATTATGATACTGTGAAGGTTAAATATGACTGTGTTCAAAAGCACTTCACTTTGTATTTGGTAAGTAACAAACTCTGATGAATAGCTATTATGTGGAAAAAAAACTTTGGTTAACAATATTAAAACAGTTACTTCTCAGTTGGAAAAAGGATTATTTAACACAGCTACACATTTTTTAAACATCGTTTTTTATTTCCTCCCATTCCTAATTGCTTTAAGTTGTAGTAAAGGGTCAGAAAAGTAAACAAATATATAATCCTACCTAATCTTGGAATTTAAAGTGTGTTTATTTAGCTGTCAAATTTTAGAGTTGATTCATTGATTGAGGGGGCCTGGCTAACAGAAGGAAAACACCCCCTCAACCTGTGACCTTGGCAAGGTCATCACTGCTGTTCAGCATCAGGTACGGTCCAGACACCATGCTAGATGCATGTGTGTTTAATACAGATGCTTACACAAAGCAGATATTATTATAATCGCCATCGGAAGCTGCAGCTCATAGGGTCGAAGAAGCCTATTTCAAGCTTCTGTAGTTAGTATATCTGAACCTGTGTGATCCCCCACTTTCCTTATGCCCACAATATGCTACCAATTACTATTTTGCATATTCCCTGCCTATTATTTTAATTTCAAAAGAGTTTTATCCACTTCATATGGACACATCTCCTTTAATATACAGCATAGAAACTGAAAAACAAAATATGTCAGTGTGAGACTAAATAAAAACAGAGGGGGTTGGGGATTTAGCTCAGTGGTAGAGCACTTGTCTAACAAGCACACGGTCCTGGGTTTGGTCCTCAGTTCTGAAAAAAAAAACCACAAAAAAACAAAAACAAAAACAAACAGACAAACAAACAAAAAACCAGAGAAGCTATTCTGCATAAGATGTAAGTAATGTAGAAGAAATTGGGTTGTAAAATCATATTTTGGGTTGCTAAAAATGATGGTAAGTAAATTCACCTTCAGAGACTAGCCATTATTTATAACTCTTTAAAAATGACTTTCATTGGAAAATTCTGAAAGCACAAACTAAATTAACTTAAATATCCATGGTGACTTGCTTTCCATGTCACTAAATTACTTCCCTCCTCAAGATCTGGTGCCAAAGCTCAGAAGCCAAGGGGAGCAAAACTGTGGCTGCCTTGGTTTTGCATCTTCTGCGGAGCTCGGGAGGCAGCACCCCTGTCTTTTCTGCCACTTCCAGACAACACTCTTGACTGGCAAACTCCAGCCTCCAGCCTATTGAAGTGGACCCCAGTGATTGATCTCAGCACAGCCTGCCTCTCAGCTGAGCGGCATACAAGACAAAATCCACTCTGAGAATATCACTCACAGGTGAAAAGCAAACTGTGGCTTCCACATGGAGGAAGTTCTGACCATTGTCGGACCTGGAGAGTGATCTGCCAGGTGGAGCCTCCTCTCTTTCCTTATCTCCACTAGAGTTTCATAGGAAGGAGGAGACAGTCACCACTGGCTGGCTGCAATCAATGCAAGTGTCATGGAACCTGCAAGTGGTGTGCCCAGAGAGGGACTGCGAACAGGGGACAACTTGGAACTATAGGCATGAAGGTCTGATGAAGGAATCATGAGGAGGGTGCTTCTTAAATCCCCATGAGAATCTTGAAGGGGAGGGCAGGTGGAATGCATATCCTGATCCTGAGATCGTGTCGGAATACTGGAAGGAACTAAACTAAATGATTCCATCAGGCATTATGTGGATTGTATCGGAATATAATAGTGAGTTGAAGCAGTCTTAGGTCTAAGGGAAAGATCAGCAAAGGGAATGGGCACACAAAGGTTATTTAAAGCTCAAAGAGAGCCCTGGAGTTTTGTTTGGTGCTGTGTGTGTGTGTGTGTGTGTGTGTGTGTGTGTGTGTGTGTGTATGTATGTGTGTGTACTGGAATGCTGCTGGAGAGGTCCCAATAGAGCATCCTCAGGATACAGGGTGGTGAGGTCAGTCTCAGCAGTGAATTTAAAGGACATCACTAGGTGATGATCAACTTCCACAGCAGCAGCAAGGCCAACGCCTAGGCTGTGACTCCTGATGTCTACCTGAGTTATGCAGAGCTTGTGGGAAACCCGTTCCCTGCTGCAGCAAAGGAGAGTTGGCTAGGGAGGCAACTTTGGGTTCTAGAAATGGGCCAAAAATTGCTGTTCTTTTGACCAGCATCTCCTTCCTCGTTTTCCAGTGTGCTGGTGAAGTCTGAATTCGTGGTGTGTGCCAAGCTGGTAGGCAGAGCCAGCGAACAGCTTCTGTAGCACAGCTGCTCTGGCATAGAGGAGGCAATAATGACCGCTGGAGGCCAGAAGCAGCCAGGCAGAGAGGAACAGCCTGGGGGTGGGGGTCGGGGGAGAAGGCTGGATGAAGCTAGGCATTAAGGAGCCATCTGGGTGGAGATCATTCAAAGCTCATGGGGAGTGAGGCCTGGATTTTGATCCTTCCCCTTCCCCGAGGACTGCTGTTGTTTTCTCTGTAAGCCCTGAGCTCTGAGTAGTGATTCTGCCTATGACGGTGGCAGGGTCTTGCTCACCAGGTCTTGCCTACCTACTCCAGCTAGATGCCAAGCTCTACAAAGTGAAGCCTGATGTAGAACTTTGGCTTAGAGGCTTCTTCGGCCCTGACCCCATGCAGTATGCTTGGCATTCCTCCACCAGAATAATAGACTTGCCCATCAGCCCTTGCACTTCACAGAGATTATCTCCTCTAGCACACAAGCAAATGCAATAGCTTCCATATTCAAATAGTATTTTAGTCCCCATGCTCACTTCGTGGGGTCATTCCTGACCTTGACATCCAATCTCAGTCCTCTGTGATGCCCTGAAAACGGTGTTCTCTTAATGATCAAAGCTCCCGAGTCACAAAGTCTATCACATATATTGGAAGTACGTGTTTACCTCAGATTATGAAATACTGTCTGTTTCTTTTCCCTCACTATACTCAGTACACTATAAGGCTGTGGAGAAATTCCTGTTGCATCCAAAGCTTTATGTGAGCCTTTGGATACGTTTCCAGCTCACCTGTGACCCTTCTTCTGCTTGCTCTGTCGGGGTCCCAGCTATCTACTGAGCTCTCTACCCCTCCACATTTGCAATGCACTTCTTTCCACCTTGGTGCCCTGCTTCTGCAGATGCACAGGGAGTCTCCACTGGGGTCAAGTTCTCTAGGCTGCCCTAGATACACACTTCCTCCTGTCTCCCGAACTCTGTGCTCCCAACAGGTACCATTTCGATAAGAACAGTTAGCATTCTGGATTGTAATAACCTGTGTTGATGTCTCTGTTTAACTGTGAATTTCTATATCTTATTCAGAGGCAAAAATGGATCCCGTATAATCTATTGCACTTACCAGGTGGTCTAGTGTGTGGTAGACCAATAAATATTTGTGGAAAGAAAGAATGGCATTGAGATAGAAGTCATGTATAAATGAGCAGGGAGGGCAGGGCACAGATTTCAACATGAGTCCATGTGATTGCACTCTCTGTTCTCATTAAGCCTCTCCAGGCTGCTCACTGCTCAGGAGCTCAAGGGCAGAGTGCTAGCTAACAAGGTACTTAGAGCACAGCTCCGAGGGACAGACTGGCTTGACTTTTGCAGTTTCATAGTGGAAGGAAAAGGGGTTGCTAGCAACTTCAACCATCTATAGCTGCAATTTGAAAACCAAGAGAAAAACCAGTAAGCAGAGTCTTGCTGGGTCATGTGTGCAATGGGGTCCGTTCTCTGTACTACTACAAAGTTCTTCCTGGGAACATTTCCACTCAGCCTGCTTTGGAAGTTCCCCAGAATAGCCAGCCTCTGCCCTGGGTAGAGCAAATGTCACCAAGACAGACTCCTTAGGCTGTGCAGGCTGACACCAGGCTTCCAGGTGAAGGATTTTATTGGAATGTAGCCTCAGAGAAACTTCAGCCTGTGCTTCTCCAAAACAGGCTTCACATAACAGGGGACAAGGAATTTGGACCTTGCGTGTGTAAGAATGAAAGGAAAATATTAAAATCCTGTTGGAGTTGGTCATTTACTGTGAGTTCTTTATTTTCAGTCCACTGTTGTATATTGTTTAATGGATTTGCAGTTCCCAAATCACACGCCAGTGCCCTGGATGCACACAAATGCTAAAGTAGTCTTTATGTCTGTGGCATTTAAAGATATTGGCAACATAAATATACTCCACTCATGCATATACATACATCTATATGTATGGAGAGAAAGAGAGGAGGGGAGAGGAGAGGAGAGAAGAAAGGAGGCGAGATGGAGGGAGAGACCATAGAGAAGAGTGGAACAATCACCTATACAAGGTGTAGCTGGATCAAACATGCATTTCATTGGTCCAGGCCAGTAAGGATTCATCTGAGCTGAGGTTTCTACAGAACAAGAATGCTGACTTGTCTAACTCTAATACAGATTCTGTGACAATGGTATGATTTTGAATTAACACAAGTCTTGGGACATCTGCACTAACAACTATGTTACCCAATACGTAATTCACTAGATTTCCAGTTTCCTTTCCATTAATTGGCATGAAGTAATAGTTGCTAACACAGCCAAATCTTATTGAACATACAGCAGCCATTGTTTTAAGCACTTTCTAAATACTGTCTCAAATCTCACATTATTTACATGGTAAGTGAAGTGTCATTACTCAGAGTTACAGAGCTATGAAATACAAGAGCATGAGCTTGAATTCATATGGCCTGAGACAAGACTCTATGCTCATATTCACTAGGCTAACCTGCCTCTTGTTATACTGTATTACCAATACATAGCAGTTTAAGTCAATGTCTGGGTCAAATGTGTGGGATCTTTCAGAAGCATGGAATGCTGGAGCTGGTGGAGACCCCAGGCATCCTTTGAGGTCAAATCTCAGAGACCTTCCCTAAATCGTCCTCCATTTCCCTTTCTCTTCTGTGATCATTGCCTTTCCCCAGGTTGTTTCAGCTGGTATCTTCTGTGCATTCTACCTATGAATGACCTCAAATCCATGAGCTGAGACAGTACATTGAAATGGCCATGAGAGCTTTATCTCTGTTGGTGTAATAGTTACCTTCAGTGTGACACAGCCAAAGTCACACTCATGGTTTCCACCTGTCCCACTCCTTTACTAGATGCTTCCATCTAAGGTCACAGCATCATCCAGAACACAAGCCCAGGCTGAGGACCTGAGATCTTGCTTGATGGCTTTTTATTAGCACATCTTGACAGCCTGGCCCTCAAACTTAATGCTAGGCTAGACCATTTTAAAGCTTTGCTGGCACCTGCCTAATCCAAGCTTCCATGTCTCTTGCTTGGGTACTTTAATGGCTTCTGAATGCATCTAGCTGTGTGTGCCCTCTGATAACTTCTTTTCTGCTCAGTAGCCAGAAAGATCTTGGTAACATAGCAGTAAGCTTATGTTATCCAGGCTTCTTCAGCTGGAGTTCCCTGTTTCTTGAGGTAACAGCCCATGTCTTCACCATTGTCTACAAGACCCCACAGAGACCACCTGTGTTGTTATTTTTTCTGAATTCAGTGTCTTCCCCTGTCTAACTCTACTTCCAAAATGGACCTCTTCCCTCTTCCCAGGGGCTTTGGGGATGCTACATTCCCAGCTCCAAGTGATATTCATCCCGAAAACGTCCTGGTCTGCTCCACCAGCCCATCTAGAGTTGCTCAGTTTTCATCTTTCTGCAAACCTTTCTCCATCACTGCACCTCGATCCTTCTCTATCCCTGTACCTCTGTGCCCACCTGCATTACCTCCTTCCTCTTGTGTGTATAGCTGGTGTCACTTGACATGCTGTTAGGGCTTTTAGGTGGGTACACCAGCATCCATCTCTCTCTTCTTCCTGACTACAGATGTATGGGACTAGCTGCCTCAAGTTCCTGATACCTGGGGTGGATTGTAAGCTTCATGTGGGCAGGGAACTTTTTGTTTTCTGTTCATCATTTCCAGCACCTCAACCCAATAATTCTACAGACGTAGCCAGTGCTAAGTATCTTTTGAGGTACTGAGTGTATTTTTCTAATGAGTCTCCTTTGAGAGCCTCACGGTCCCCTATAGGGTGAAGGCAGAGCTGGTTTATGACTATGAGGCCATGTTTCAGCATTAATGCTTGCTCAACACCTAACGGTTTCTTTCCAGTAATTGTTCCAATGTGTCAACTGATACTAAGTTAGTTCTTTCTCTCAACACTGTGATAAAACCCTTGAAAGAAGCAGCTGAAGGGAGGGGGTGGGCTTTGGCTTGCAATTTGAGGGAATACAGTCCATCATGGCTGGGGTCAGCTTGGCTCCTGACTGTAGTGGCAGGGGCTTGTCCCTCTGGACAATCAGGAAGCACAGAGTGGGCAGGAAAGCAGGATTGGGTATAAATCTCCAGGCCCACCCTCCAGGGACCCACTTAGTTCAGCTAATCTCCACTTCTTATAAGTTTCACAAACTCCCCAAAGAGCACCAGCATCTGGGGACCAAACATTCAAACACAGGAACCTGTGGGGGACATTTCCCATTCAAACTATAACGGACACCTCTCCAGACTGTAATGGAGGCTGAAAGAACACAATGTTCTGCATATGAGTGGCTTCACAGTAAATGAGTGAAGTGGCCAGTTAATAACGATCGAGACTACTAATTGCCTGGCCTTTGACCCTACTTCTGTTTAACCAGCTCATCAAGTAATTATGTTGTATGTAGAGGCTTTCTTTGACCCAAAATTTATAATCTCTTTTCCAAGGGAAGAACAATGCATTAAATGTTACCAGGATTGAGGCTCACACAGAGAACCTCTCAGTTCTCGGTAGCTCCAGTATTGTCCACTTCTGATATTATTTTCCATTATTCTTTTCCTCACCTTCCAGAATACTGAGCTCCACCTGTTAGGCGATCTCTGGATCTGGAAATCATCCTCATACTCCCAGATGGAGGCAGTGCAGTCCTCATAAAACTGATGCAGGTAGGACCGAACTCCATAGCGCTGGTACCCGCCTTCAGGGTCAGCCTGGGCTTGCTTGGACCCACAGGTGTTGCTGCAAGAAGTCATCTTCCCAGCTGGAAAGACAGCAAACACAGAGATCAGCCCCATGGGCTAGTTCTTGAACTCCAGGATCAAAAGGCATATTAAAGACAAAAACCAGGCTGAGTCATACCAGACCAGCCTATTTAAACAGGCCAGCCTTTATTTTCTTAAAGGAAATGGCACCTTTAAAGACTCACCTAGTTTATCTGCCCTTCTCTTCTGTTAAATACAAACTCACCCCCAGTAATCACTGGCTAGAATTGGTTTTCCACAAACAGAGGAGATACAGTAGCTTCAGTCGCTTAAATTATACAAAATACAAGGAAAAGGTACATGAGAAATGGCAGCAAAGAAGCCTTGACAACAGCTCTTGAATGTAAGAAATTTGTAGGCAATCTCACTGGCCATGGTGGAATTTGTCTTGGGTCGTCCTGGATTTTTAACCGCATTCCTTTCCAGAATGCGTGCAGGATTCCTCTTAGCAGTTCCAACTTTGCATTCAGAGCTCATGTTGTAACTTCCTCTGATGTTTTAACTGATTGCTAAGTCACATGGAAGCTTTGATAGAAAGCTGTGGAGCAGCTAACATGCTTTATTAATCACGAGTGACTGGGCCATTAATTTACACCTCACCAGTTCTAGCACTGTGTATTTCTGTGGCTATTTGTGGGTATGTCTGTCCATGTATTTTGTGGTTATTTATGGATATGTCTGTCCATGTATTTCCATGGTTATTTGTAGATACGTCTGCCCATGTAGGTGTGAAAGTGTAATTCTGACAGTAGACCCTTTTACTATTTCCTACAAAGTGTCTAGTATAAATAAGACTTAAGAAAATTAAATAAAACTTGCTATGGGGGGTGAAATAGGGCACTACCTTTGCAAGATGGAAATTTAAGGTTGATGTTTTTCAATTATTACTCTTGGAGATAGAAGTTTTTGTAGTGGGTAGCTATTCCAGCTTTGATCATTAATAATTCATGTTATTTCTTTAAAAATAAAACTTTATTTAATGTGTTTGTGTGTTTCGTCTGCAAGTATGCCTGTGTACCATTTGCATGTCTGGTGCCTGCTAAGGCCAGAAGGGGGTGTTGGGTCCCCTGAAACTGGAGTGACAGGTGGTTATGAGCCACCAAATGAACTATGGTCCTATAGAAGAGCAGCCAGTGCTCTTAACCAAGAAGCCCAATGTTTTTGTTCATTCTTTTTAGTAAGGAATTACTGAGGGGCCATTGTTTTGGTGGGTGAGGGACTTCTCAGTTCTATATTCTCTGATTTTTCTGATCTCTGTATAAACAGACAAGTGTTTAGCTAGAAATGGGAAATACTTGCATTTTTCAATTTTTTAATAGATTATTTTCCTTCTTTGGACATAATCTGTATATGACAAAATAAGATACAAAGCTATTTTCTCACTAGGAAAATATTTTTCCAGGAAAGTCTAGGACTTTGCTATAACCTAGGTCAAGAAAGATGCATTAAGTGTTCTAATTGCTTCTTAAGGAACCAGCTAGTAATGTCCACAGGACAAAAATGTTCTCTATAATTTTGCCAGATTCCTTTGTGATCACTTAGTTTGGTTGAATAGTGCGATGGCTATCTTGATGGCCAACGTCAAAGAATTTAGAATCACCATAGAAACAGAGTTCTAGGTATACCTGTGAACAGTTCTCTAGACTAGGTTAATTGAGATGGGAAGAATTACAATAAAGGCAGGTAGCACTATTCCGTGGGCTGAAGACCTGAACTCAACAATGGACTGAGCACCAACATTTGTCTCTTTCTTCTGAACATAGATGTCATGTGACCAGCTGCCTCAAGTTCCTGCTCCCATGATGGGCAATGCCCTAGAACTGTGGGCGGAAATAACCCCTTGCTTGCACAGGTTGCTTTTGTCAGTATCTTGTCCCAGCATCTCATAAAGTGACCAATATAGACACATGGCAGTGCAAATTGAGAATAGTCCTATGGGAACCAAGCAAACCCACAAGCACATCCCTTTATAAGCACTCCTGCCACAAATGGATTTGCGTAGAAAATACAGTCAAATCTGAGAAAATATGCTCCTGATGTCAGAAAAATGGCACAGGCATGTGGCATCCTTGGTCGCTAGCCTCATCATTCTATATGCTGACCAGCATTACATTGAACACTTGTATGCTTTCTTGGCTCAGGAACATCTCCCTATAAATAAGTCATTCAGGAAAACATGTCAAGACAGGTAAAGGTAAGCATTAAAAAAAAAAAAACTTTTAGACATCCAGAGGGGTTTTATTTCACAACTATCAAGGTTTTAGAAAGCATTTTGTCTGATGGATTAAAAGGATGGGTACCCACTTTTTTATGTCTTAAGTGCTGGATGATCTCTTCAGTACCTTCTGTTTAATGCTTATACAATGAATGTGATTAATAAGAGCCTATTATGTGACACATAAGTAGAATAATTTTAGAGTTGTCTTCTTTTGAAGGCATTCTAATAAAAATTTTTAGTCAACTGGAGATGGGGTTGGTATTACTAACTCTGCTTTGTCATTGAGGAAACTGAGGTACAGAAAAATCTTGCTAAAGGTTACACTGTGAGTCAGGAAGGAGACAAAAGATGACGGAGACTACAATGTGCAGGAGCCTGGTCTGAATCATGACTGTGTAGTCAGAACCATCTCACCTAAATGTTTTATATAATCTCCAGGTCTCCTACAGAGCATTGGAGTCTTTAACAGGAAGAAAGAACAAAACCAGACACAAGAGGAATGACATGTCCCTATAGCAACAAGAAGTGCTACTTCCCCCAGCTGCTGAAGTCCGCACTCTTGGGACTCAGCTCTGATGCTGAGCAGGGCCCTCAAACTCATTGTGGTCAGTCTCTGCCCAGTCACTTCTAGAGTACTAGGCTAGTGTTCCTTTGTGAGACTCACTGGTTAAACTTTGCTAAAAACAAAACAAAACAAAAACACCAATATGAGTTTTTAAAAAAGGCAGAGGGACAAAGTGTCATGAAGCAATCATTTTGAGCCTCAGTGTGCATTCTGCTTCAACATGGATCATTAGTGATGCTGGATCCATTCCTGAAGAGGAATCTTGTTGGACCTTACTTCATCTTCCAAAAGCACAAAGCATGAACAGGAAGAGCATGGGTTGTGTCATGGTAGCTACACAGAACAGAGAATGGACTGACATTTGTTTCTGGTCATGAGATCACACTAAGCTTATTAACATCTCTGGGCTGTGGTTTCAGCATCCTTACATTAAGAAGCTTGGACCAGACTGAGGTTTTGTTTCTTCCAGATGTGTTTCTCTAGGAGTTGTCAGCTACACATCTTCAGAATGAGTCATTTACTTTTTGTTGGGCAAACAACTGAGGTTATTGATTCTCCGTTTGCTTGTGGACTGTCAGTCCCAAAAGTCCTTAATTCCAGTGTGCATGAAGTTCAGCTTACAGGGAATGTAAGCCACTACCCAGACTATTTACTTGTGTTAAACTAATGCAATACTTGTAGGCTGTTCATTTAATGCACTACTTTAGAATCATATATATTGCCTTCAATAGTAGCCCCTGGATGGGGGGGCAGGTAGCTGAGAAGACCCACACTGCTTCCTTAAGATACAACTAGTGGGGATTGATGTCTAGAGGAGAATGACTATTTTGGAAAAAAGTTTTAAAATCTACCATGGTAGAGTGAAAGTTTGGGGCCTAAGAACCTCAACAGAGTTATATAACTCAAGGGAAGTTAGTAAGTCAGAAGCTAGCTGTCTCCAGACAAAGAATGTTATAGTTATTTGGAATCTCCTCTGTTGATTGACACCTGTGGTGTTAGACAAGGGATACATCAAGTCATGTTGTAAAGGGATTTTAAAGCTGGGCAATTATTAGATGATATGCAATTAAACCAAGACCAAGACAGGAACTCAAGGCGGGCAAAGGCCTTTGAACTTGAGTCAGTACTCCCTTACTGGGCAAGGCTTTGTTAGTTTATATTAAATATCTGGATCAGCAGCCACCAAAACAGTACTGTCACCATTATTTATGGCTATTATAAAGGGACAGGACCTTAGAGGCTTTTTTTTTCTTCTTCTTTTTTGTTTTATTTTGTTTTTTTTTTCAGACAGGGTTTCTCCGTGTAGCCTTGGCTGTCCTGGAATTCTCTCTATAGACTTGGCTGGCCTGCCTCTGCCTCTCAAGTGCTGGCATTCAAGGCATGTACCACCATGGCTGAGACCTGGCTGAGGCCTCCTTTCTTTAGAGAAATCTTTAATATCTAGGAGGTACAAGCATAGAAGCTGATAAGAGAACTTTCTAAAATTATATTTAAATGAGATCCTGTTGGTATATAACTTGTAAATACGCTAGTGGATCCTCTCGTACCTCTTCCCCTTTTTGTGGGGGAAGGTCCAGGACTCTAGTCTAGGCTGGCATTGAATTAACTCTCTGTGCAGTTGAGACTGGCCTTGAACTTCTGATCTTCTTGCCTCCACATCAGGAGTGCTGGCATTGTAGGGATGTACCACCATGCCTGGTTTGTGCGGGGCTGAGTATCAGATCAGGGCCTTGTGCATGGGAGGCAAACATTCTAGCAGCTGCGTTATCCCCCTAGTCTGGAATCACAACAGAATCCAGGCACTATCCCATCTGTGTGCGGCTGTTTGCTCACCTTTGAAGAGGGATTTGTTTGCATTCTCCCTGAAGGACCTTGTAGTTACTGACAAATGAGAAATATCCACAGCTTTCTTCTTCCCATTATTTGTCTTCAACAAAATAGCATTCATGTGCAGCATTTACAGTAAATGAGAGCACAAATGCTGAGAACCATCCCCTGGCTAGACAGACAGATCCCCCATGGACAGTGCTGTGGATATGCAGACCAATGGACGGCAGTATCAATTGTTGGGAATTTTAATTTTGGGCTAATAAGTACAGGTACTTTCATTCTATTCTAAAAGTGCTCACAGTCAGGGAAATAGAAATAAGTTTTTGTGCCTCCTGCAACTCTGAGGACATCACAGACATCACATTGTTTATCTTCATGGTCTCCTTGAGAGAAGGGAGGCAGCAAATTGAGGCACAAAGTGGATGAGTGTTTTCCCATGGCTCTGTGTGTGAGTCACTGTGGGCCAGGCTCAGGCCCTGTTCTCTTTATTCACTTTGAAATAACCCTCAATTTTTCATACTATTTTCTCTCCCTCAAAATGATGCTGAGCTAATGAGAGTGACAATCCCATTAGAGTCACTTTCCACAGGGCCAGCACTGCAAGACATAAGGTATAGACACAGGCCACTGAGAACACTTATCCAGAACCAAACCCAAAAGGTCTCTTCCCTTAAAAGACTCTATGAGATTCACAGTGCACACAGGAAGTCATGAAAGCCACTAAGAGCTTTGCCACTTTGAAATTGAATTGCATTCTTGAATTACATCAGCATGATCATAAAACTTGAAATGTGTTTTTAACCAATGGATCAGTTCAGAGATACTTCATCTTTTTGGAATAATCACAGAGATCACAGTTTTATATAATGAGGTCTTTTTATACCCTCCATGTCTGTGCACTGTCAGTCACTTTTATACTTTAGAAAAGAGGAATAATAGTATATAATTAGCTTACTCATTATCAATTGCCTGAATCCTTCAAGCTATATATCTATATGGTTATTTACCTCTACTTATACGTCCATCTATTACTTACACATCTATCTATCATCTATTATCTATCCATTTATCTACCTATCCATCCATATGTCATTTGTCTACCTATCTATATCATCTATCTATCTATCTATCTATCTATCTATCTATCTATCTATCTCTACCCATATATATACATATATATAAATAAGGCATGTAAAATTTAAAACCAAAATAAGCATCCTTATTCTTCTTTTAAACTTCTTCCTTAACTACATTCAGGGCACAGGTGCTTATGAATCCACACATGACAAAAGCTGACTCTTACCTTCAATGTTCTCCTTGTCCTCTGCCTGTTTATTCTTTCACTTTTCTTTTAAAATTTCATCCTTCAATTCTAGTGCAGAAAAGAAAACAACAACTCTGCAGATATGACCCGGAGCAAAATCAAAGTTTTACAAGCTACTCACAAAACCATTGACCAAGAACTTCTTGTGAAAGAATAGGGATGGCTTCCCTTTAAAAACAAAACAAACAAGCGAAACAAAGTCGAAAGTTTAACTGACATTCTAAAACTTTCCAGTGGACTCCGATGATAATTTTTGGAGTGAACGAGGTGACATAAACCCATGAGCTTTGTGAACCCCAGAACACCATATAGGTGCTGTTTTTGTTTTGGCATCATGGGCTGCTTATATCCCACATAATCTAAATGAAAGATGATTTGTTTCCTAGACATCCCAGAACTTCTCTGCAAAATAAATGAGCTTTACAATCCCCATGTCTTCTGAGAAGCTGACGTGCATCACACCCTCAGCAAATCTCTTTGGACAATCTACTCATCGTGTTTAGTTTAACTTCCACATCCGTTCTCTTCCTATCATGATCAGTTTATTCTCCAGCTGCTCAAGAGAAGCAGGTGCCCATGCAAAATTCAATTAAGAGACCGCTGCCAGCTACTGAGCTATTGGTTTCCTGCATCACTCTAGTCTTGTGAAATTAAAAAAAAAAGAAAAGAACAAAAACTAGGGCCATATCACCCAGAAGGCCATGTGAAATCCTCTGTTAAACAGATTCTCCCGTGCATTTGAAGGAGAAACCAAAGGTTAGGGGGGTCGGGGTGGGGTGGGTAAGTCCAGAAAAGGCCTAACAAACTGTCTTCAGCATTTCCGGGGTCAATCTCTAATGGAGAATAGCTGTACCATCTTCCAGATCCATTTCCTTGCTCCCGAAGTTTGGGTGGTATGTGAGCCAACATTAAAATCCAAAACATTAAATTGAATTAAAAAGAAAGCAAGTCAGCTAAAGGCAACAACCTCACTATTTTCTTCTGTCTCCTAGGGTCCCGTCTTTCCCTCTCCTGGTTCCGGTCTCTGCCTGTCTCTCTTAGCAGTGTCCTTTCCCCTCACCAGCCACCTTTCTGGTTGTGTAGGAAGAAACTGATGGTAGACACATTCTCCACCAAAGGCGCTGGCCTGGCGAGAGCCCTAAGAGCTCTCCAAGGTCCTGAAAACATTTGTGCCACAGAGCCAGGAACCAGTTCAGCCAATACTAGGTGTTCCTACTCCAGCGGGTTTGTGAGATCACCAGCCTTGGTCTGACCTCCACCCACGTGTCCCTATCTAATAACGAAAAGAAGTAGGTCCTGAAATCATATCAGAACATCTTTAGACATGGCCAAGGAGTCTGGAGAGCCGGTGATGTTGTTGCCTGTAGAGGGGGGTCAGCTCTGCCTGGAAAAGAAATCTGAGAAGCCTCGCAAACTCTAAACAAACCTATTTTATCCTTACTGAAAATACAACTTTCTTGTCTTACAGGAAGGAAACTCTTTCAAGTTTTTAGCTGTACAACCCCCAAATTCTTACATAACATAGACCCCAAACCCCCAAAGCATGAAGTTGGTTGTCTCAAATTGCTACGTTTTTGTGTATTTTAATATGCATGATTTTTGTGAATAAGGAAGAGGGGAAGAGGGGAAGAGTGGGCTAGAGGGAGAGAGGGAAAGACTGATTGATAGAGATTTGTGTGTGAGGAGGGCGGGAGGAAAGAGAAAGGGAAGGAGGGCGAGGTGAAGAGAGAGCCCTAGAACAGCCCTCAGCCCTCCCGCGGCTTTACCTGTTCCTCCAATCCCCGACCCGTGGAGCAAATGCAGCCGACCTAGCCGCAGATCTCTCGCCGGGGTCCCATCGCCACCGCCGCCGCCACCGGCGTCGCCACTCCCGCCTCTCCAAGCTCAGCTGCGCGTGATTGACAGCCGGCGGCCCACGTGCCCGCGCAGCCCAGACGCGCGCATCCGCGAGTAGGGGCCGGGTCTGCGCAGCGCGGGCGGGCCGCCGGCCGGTGGGAAGGGCCGACCCTGGAGCACCGCCCCTTCCTGCCAGTGGTGGCTCCTTGTCCCCACCCTGGCTGGGCGGGATGCCCGCTCTGCTCTAGTCTCTCTTCTCTTGCTTTCTTTTCTGGCTCCAGCTGTACTCTGTCTCAAAAGACTTTAAACTTCCAAGGACTGGGAGTTGAACCCTGGGCCATGAGCTTGTGCTTTGTCCTTTATTTTTGTACATGTTGGCCTTGAACCTACTCACGCCTACTGGGGCTTGACCTTACTACTTCAACCTCTCAATTAGTTGGGATGACAAGCTGCACCAAGTCTGGTTTTTTGTTTTTTTCATTTTTTAAAAATTCGATTTAAAAAAGTAAATAGAGCAAGCAGTGGTGGCGCACACCTTTAATCTCACCCAGCACTTGGGAGGCAGAGGCAGGCAGATCTCTGTGAGTTTGAGGCCAGCCTGGTCTACAGAGTGAGTTCCAAGACAGCCAGGGATACATAGAGAGTCCTTGTCTCAAACAATAGCAGCAGCAGCAGCAGCAACAACAACAAACAAAAACAATAAATAATAATAAATAAAGTGAACAGAGAGGCAGGCAAATTCAATGTCTGTTTCTTCCACTCCCCCTCATTTGAGATCTGCACAGGCCTCCGTTCTCTGTTGTCCTTGAAGAGGCAGGAAGAGAGCAGCTGGTCTGGGCTGGCAGCATTGCCCAACAGCCAGTACCTTCCCTCGGCTACCGCCAGGTATTTTAGCTCCTTGCTTTGCCCTTGACTCTGACATCAGGAAATCTAAATATAGGAGAGGAAGACATATCCGAATAATGAACTAAGTGATAATGGTCAAGAGATGCAAACGAATGCTTGAAGGCAAGAACACCAATTAAATGACCTGTGAGTGCCTCAGAAAAGGTGTGTTGGTGTGTACACTGTAGTATATCACGACAATAACAGACAGCTGTTTCGGGGACTTCATGCTGACCACTGGCAAGTGATACTTAATTAGAAAGATGATATAATATTAATATTTGTGTGCATAGGCTAGGAACAATAATAAAATTATATATTTACCCAGTCCCTTATTTGTTAGGCATCACTTTACCCACACTATGTGTGCATTCATCTTATACGTAAGAAATCTTTACTGTCTGCGGCAGTCTTCTGTGGTGGGTCCTCCCTGTAACCTCAATTCAACAGGTGAGGAGGCTGAGGTAAGGGAAATGTGTTTGCATGATGACACAGACTCATAACTGCTTGCCACAAGTCATACAGTGACTGCTGTGATTGAAGTGAAATAGCACTGTAGGGTCCTGGGTTTGAACACTTGCTCCTCAGCTGGGACAGTGTTTAAGGGGATGTAGAACCTTTAAGAGGTGGAGCCTCCTTGGAGGAAGTTGGTTAAGGCTTGAGGTTTATTTGTTTTGTTTGGAGACAGAGTTTCCATGTGTAGCCCTGGCCATCCTGGAACTCAGTATGCAGACCAGAGTGGCTTTGAACTCGCAGAGATCCATCTGCCTCTGCTGGATTAAATGCATGCACCACCACATCCAGCTTGAGGGGTTTATTTTATTTTATTTTTTTTTTATTTTTATTTTTTTTTGTTTTTCGAGACAGGGTTTCTCTGAGTAGCTTTGCGCCTTTCCTGGAACTCACTTGGTAGCCCAGGCTGGCCTCGAACTCACAGAGATCCGCCTGCCTCTGCCTCCCAAGTGCTGGGATTAAAGGCGTGTGCCACCACCGCCCGGCCGAGGGTTTTATTTTAATACACTTTTTTTTTTAATTGTTGAAAGTTCCAAACATTTATAGAATGTGTGTTGATCATTTCTATCTACCATTACTCCCTCCAACTCTTCATAATAACCCCCATTTCACCTCCCTCCTGACTTCAGGTTTCTTGTTTTGTTAATGTTATTGTTATTAATAACTCGAGTACAGTTAGTGCTGTCCTCATGCACATGGGTGTGTGGTCATCCAGTAGGTCATGTGCAACCTACCAGTGGTCATATCTCCAAAGGAGAGTGACTCTTCTTCACTCAGCAGCTAATTGACTGCCAATAGCTCCCCTGATAGAGATGAAACCTTGAGGCCTTTCGCCTTGTCCATGCTTGAATTTTGCCTGGTGAGGTGTTTTGCAGGTCTTCTGCAGGTAACCCCAGCTGCTGTGGGGAGATGCTTGCAACAGTCATGCTGTATACAGAAGCCAGGGTTTCCCAGCTCTTCTTCTCATCTGCTGGCCCTCCTCTTCCATTCTGCATCCTTTCCCATGAAGATTCCAGAGCCTGGGATGGTAGGAGGTTCATATGGATGACCCATCCATAGCTGAACACTCAAAATTATTTAGACCCAGCACTCTGACCAGTTATGTATGAGTCACTGCCTTAACCATAAACCACTGCAAAAAGAAGTTTGTCTGACCAGAGTTGAGAGCATCGCAATATTACCCCTGGGCCTGTGACTTCTGCCACCTGAGGTCAGGCCAGAGGCTTTAGAGTCCAAATCCACGTCCTGTCTGCTCTGTTTCTTATTCTGTCAAGATGTGGAGAAGAGGCCCAGGTGAACACACCTGCCACGTGGAGCTGCCTGCCCCAGGCCTTCCCTGCTGTGGTGGACTGAGTCTCTTAAACTGTGAGCCAGAACAATGCCTTTCCTGAAGTTGCTTTTGGTATGGTATCTGGCCAGAGCATAAGAAAATAATTAAGCTACCGCAGGGAGGCAGGGGTAGACTTCACTTTGCAAAGTGGTTTCCTGCCTGGAGAAGGTCAAGGTTATATGTGTTATTTTGCTTATTTCCTTAGCTCTGTGGAGGTTTCAGAAAAAAGGCCCAGACACAACTCTGTTCTGAAATAGAGAGTGGCCCCACTAGAATCAATGTTGAACAAGTGCTTAGGGAGGCCTGAGGAGGCGGGACATGGCTGTCTTTGTTCCCTCTGTTCAGACCTACATCTCCTGTGCCCTCCAGCTTGCACCTGATTTCCTTCTCCAGTCCCAGTCAGCAACAGGAGTTTACCTTGCAGGATCTCAGGGCAGCTGCAGCCTAGCTTCCTTTCCTCCTATTTCCTGTGTGGATCTGATGAGCATTTTTTCTTATATAAGAGCATGGCTATGTGTGTCGTCACATCCTCGAAGGTCCCTAAGAATCAACACATCTGCAAAACTCTGAGTCTTAGTTAGAGTTTTTACTGCTGTAAAAAAAGATGACAGCAGCTCTTACAAGGAAAGCATTTAGTTGGGGTGGCTCACCTACAGTTCAGAGGTTCAGTCCATTATCTTCATGGTAGGGAGTGTGGTGGTGTGTGCAGGCAGATGTGGCACTGGCTACATCATGATCAGAAGGCAACAGGAAGCTGACTGAGACATTGGGTGATATCCTGAGCATAGGAGGCCTTAAAGCCCGCCCCCAAAGTGACACACTTCCTCCAAGGCCATACCCACCCCAATAAAGCCACACCTCCTAATAGTACCACTCCCTGTGAAATTATGGGGGCCAATTACATTCAAGCTACCACACTCCAGCTCTGATGTGCTTTTCTTCTGGGCTTCTAGAATGATAATGATAGAGCTGAGACTCCCTGCTTGTCCACCAGGCTGATGCTTGATGATTTCCCTGATTTCCTTTGGAAAGTATCTATTGGTTCAGAAAGGTAGGCTCATCATGACCTAAAACTGAATAGACCTGAATTTAGGTTCTGGGTCTACTGCTTCCTCCATGTTTAACTTTGGTCAAGTTTCTTCATGGCTCTGCACACCATTAGTCTCATCTATAGAATGTTTACAGAAATACCTACTCCATAGGGTGGTTATAAGAATTCAATGAGATGGTGTCTATAAGGCACTGATCACAAAGCAAGCAAGCAATAAACTATAGCGATCATTATATTATTAATATTATTTAACTGTTATTTAGATACACATTTTGGGAGACTGTTACTATCAGCTTGGAGTCCTGAGCCTTCTAAGCTCCCAGCCTCCTCATTTGCTTTAGATCGTCTTTTGCAAGCTCCATTTCTAATTTGTGCAGTCTCTATCCCTGGAGCCTGGAGGTAAAGCATCCTCTACTAGCACACCAGCCTTTGATGGTGCTTTGAAACCTGAAGTTAGCTGAATAAGTGAGCTGAAGCAGCAGATGGCAGACAACATCAAGATGCCCTTGGTGTGTAAGGTCACTCTGTACCAGTGGTAGATTCTACTTTGTCACTTTTCAGACATCAGGGAACACAGATGATTACTTTGAGGCAACTAAGTTTTGATTTAGAGCATAACTCAGCAGTTTCCCTGGGTTACATTTTTTTTTATTTAACAGGGGAAGTGCTTATTAATTCATTATTCAGCATGCGTTTGTTGAATATCTGCCATTTAGAGCTTAAAGGGCGAGATACAAACAGGAGAATGATGAAAAGTCAGAGAGAAGAGGGGTCAGGAGAGGTTGTAGCTTCCTGGGCAGTTCTCCAGAAGGGAAGCTTGGACTGTAGCCTCAAGCTGCCTTTCTAACCTCCCATCTCGTGACTCTCCTTCTATGTCCATTTCTCACCACAGTGGACGTTTGGTATTGTTTATGTATCTGACACTACTTTCATTCACTGACATTGGCTCACCATTTCTTGCCTGGCACCCCTGACAGTTCATTATTCTTCCTGTAGTACCACAACTGGCACTTGTGCAACCAAGTCTTCCTTATGCACTCATAGATCGCCCCTACCTCCACACACACACCTTGTATTTGAGAATGACTTTTCAATCTATGTACCCTCCCATATTAGGCTTTTACACATTATAATGAAAGGATTTGCCTCCAGCTCACCTCATCTACACATAGACTAGCACATTGCTTTAGTATAGATCATGCATTTTGAGTAATGCATAAATTAGTAAATGAATGACAGGAGTCTGAAGTTTGACAGCCAGATGGGTAGAGAACCTTGACAACCTCAGGAATGAAAAACACAAGGTTCAGTGTGTGCTCTCAGGGCTGAATCTTGTTCCTGGGATCCAGAGTCTGTAGGACAAAGAGGGGCAGTGTCCTAGAAGTGCTCTGTTTTGATCATCACGCAGCTGATGAGAGGCAGAGCCACCAGTCACTGGGCCCCTTGGTGGTGACCTTCTCTGTTGCTGTGGCCTGGTCAGACTCGGCTCCCCCGGCTGTGCAGCCTGTCCAAGCTGAGGCCAGGATGTTCTTCTCCAAGGTTTGTGATTAGTATGCTCTGTATGTTCTCAGGGAGAACAGATGTTTGCTTGCTTTTTTTTTTTTTTTTTCTGCTTAATGATGATGGCGGGTTCTCAATGATCAAGATCCAATTTCACATTTTCTCAATTGCTGTGGCTAAGGAATTTTGTTTGCCCAGATCTGAGGCCCAGCCTTCATCTCACAGGGAAGCTTTATGTTGCAGAAGAACACGTGATGTGCTGGAGGAGTAGAAGACCAGGACGGTGGCACACTTAGCTTTGATGAGGTGGCGCATCAGGCTGCGGAGCACTGAAGTACTGATGTAAATGCATTGCTGTATGTGAGCATCTGGCATACAGAACAGTTTCTTTTCACATGTTTCTCTTTAGAAGAGGCATGTGTTAACTGCTAGTGTAGTTATTAGTGACCCAACCAGACCTTTGCCTGTAACACAGTGAATTAGAAACAAAACAGGATGAGAAAGTTAAAAGTCACTTCAAGGTCTCAAAGTGGTCCATCTCCACTGTTTGGTTTTGTCATTTTGAGGAAGGGTCTTACTGTAGTTCAGACTAGCATAGAACTCACTGTGTAGTTCAGGCTGGCCTTGAACTTACAGCAATCCTCCTGTCTTAGACTCTCAAGTGCTTAGGCCACAGGACTGTTGCCTTTACACCTGGCTGCGAGGAGGCTCTGAAAAGGCACAGAGAAATGCCACCAATAGTTTCCTTTTGCTTTCAGATCTGAAGTAACCGATTCCCGGGGTGGCCTCAGGGCACTGCTCTAGCAGTCTGACACATTGTATCTATCTGCTGTTGCTTCACTGTACGCAATCCCAAACTACATGGCTCCCAGGTTCCCATGGGATTCCGTTACCCACCCCAGCGTGGGCTTCCAGAGCCTGCTGCAGAGGGGTCTAGAACGACCAGCCGCTTCCACACTGAGGATTACGATGGCTCATCTTCATTGCCAACTTGACTGGGTTTGTAGGCACCTAGGAGACACGCCTCCGGATGTGTCTGTGAAGGTATTTCCAGACAAGTTTAACTGAAATGGGAATGTGCACACTAATTATAGGCAGTGATATCCTGTGGCTTTGTGTCCTGGACTGAATGCACAGGTGACAGTGAGCTGAGCAGCCCATTCATCTTTCTCTGCTTCCTGACTTCGGATGTAATGTGACCAGCTACTTTACAGCTCCACCACCATAACCTTCCTGCCATGACGGACTACGCCCTCACATTGGGACCAGAATTAACCCTCCCTTCCTTAAGTTGCTTCGTCTGGTATTTTGTCACGACAATGAGAAAAGGAGCCAGTACAGGGCTTAACACTCTACAGTTGCCATCTTGCGCGTTTTCATAACCGTCTCTCGGAATTTGTGTTTGTGAAAAATGTCTGATGGTGAAATAGATCCATGAGCTGGGGTTGGAGGCTCAGTGTGTGTGGTCTCAATTCCTGCTGACTCTCACCTTCGAGGGACAGAGAGCTGTCCATTTTCTTCCTCTGTCCCTACCTTGGGTGGGGTACAAACATTTGGTATTTCTTTATATGCTAAGTCTGGGGGTCAGGCTGTGCATGGTGGGAAGGTCTGCACTTGCCCACAAGGGTTCTTTATTCACACCAGAACAGCATTAAACAAACAGTAAATAAAGCCCACTATGACAGGCTGGGAAAAGACCATGAAGAAAAGGAGCAAGACTTTTTTTTCTGCCTTTTGGACCAGGTTTCTGCCGCTTTCTTTTGTAGCAGGCTCTGCAAATTATACAGCCAATTCTAAAAGTCTCATTTGAAGATGTGCTTCCAAGCCTTTGCCAGTCCTAGACTGGATGTATTTTTATCAACTCTATCTTACCCTTGAAGATCAGAGGTGAAATTCAAGACATTTAGCAACTGCTTCAGCTGGAGCAATCAGAATGGATATTGGTCACAGAAGTGGTGCCTTATCTTGGAAGTCTGTTCCTGTGAGGGTTATTGTTCTTCTAGCTGAATGAGGGACTTCCAGGGGCTCCAAAGGATGACCCAGCACAGCTGGGACAGCAGCAGGTCACATGGGAGCAGCAGCTACCTATTGAATGAAAAAGGTTATAACTAACATAAGAAAAACTATATACAAAAGTACAATAACTATATACCATATATACAAGTAATAAATACCTAAACAATGTCTAGTCCATTTGTATTTGACAAATTCAGAGAAAATAATTGCATTATCTATCCTATTGTATCTAATTCACTTTCTATCCTAATTAATCTTCAACTATAACTAATCTTCAACTCCCTCAGAGATCCAAGAAGGAAAATAATATTACCTAATAAAAAATAAAAACCGGAAGTGCATGCAAGCAGCTTCCAAAAAAATTGTGAGTTGACAGAAACAGCCAGCTGCCTGGACAGTCACCTGAGGTTTCTTCGCAGTGTTGGGGCATCATCTTCAGCCTATAGGCTTATTGTATCTGACAGACTCATTTGTGAAGTAGGATGTACACAAGGTCAATAGTTCGACCTCACATTGGGTGAGAGCAGTCCATGTACCAGAAACACCTGAATTCCACTAGTGTCATGTCATGATTCAGGATTTTAAATTCTGGAAATTGCTGATGTTTTTTGAATTCAGCTGTCCATTCTTCTTGGCTATGTGTGTGTGTGGCTTCATCTCACCATCCCATTCTTCTCCATATCCTTCTATTAAATGTCAGTCTACTATTGAGAGGCGTGAGTTTAGTTACTCTTCAAAAATAACTGTTCCAGCTGCTGTTCCATTGTACATCAGAAGCCATCGGCCCACTGCCTGTTCAGCTGCCTTCGAAGAAAAGGGCACTGTACCTTTTCTGGATTGTGAAGGCCACTTCAGGGATGGTGCCATATTGTCCTGGCCTCAGAAGATGCCTTTTGATAAAGCCATAACCACACTTGTTTTGGCAAGAATCAGTAGTCCTTTGTTTCATGTCCTGTCTGTCCATTTTGTCCTGTTGTCAGCAGTTGACTCGAGGATACTTTGTTGTCCAGTGGCTAACTTCTGCCACAGTGAAAGTTAACTCCATGTGTGGTTTCTTCAATGCCCATATTTTCTCTGAAGTAGATTGGTACTGCTAAGAGCCAACATGTCTCATAGTCATAACAAAAAAGAAAAATTTTCTAAGTTATTAAAACATTTTAAATGCCATATTCTGTAGATCTCTGAAGGGTTTGAAGATGACCTGTCTATCTAAAATATATCTGCTCAATCTTGAAAACATACTAATATGACTACAAGTTCTATTATAATGTCTAACTACTAACTTTCATTTCTTTATATACTAATAGTTGGTAATAATAACATTCAAGGATCAGAAAATTGCATTACATTGTTAAATGAACAGTATAAGAACAATTAGAAATATATATAGCATTTTCTAACAATATCAATTTCAATATATATAATTTGTATGTAATATAAAACAATCCAATCCAATATAAAGTATTTAAAACTAGTAATTGTCTTTTTCTTTATGACACAGGCATAGTCTAGGATTCTGGGAACCTGGGATATCAGCCCTGGTGATGTGATGTAGGCAAGGTGTATCTCTAGTCCCATTTTCAACTGTCAAGAGAAATAGAGTATATTACAAAATCAAGCTTTAAATACTGGGGTCAGTGAGGTGCCCCAGTAGGCAAAGGTATTTGCCTCAAAAAACATAAGTAACCTGAGTTTGATCCTAGAATCCACGCAGTAGAAGGAAAGAAGCAACTTCCACAAGTAGTTCTCTGACTTCTATGGAGGCGTGGCATATGTACACACACACACACACACACACACACACACACACACACACACACACACATGCACACATAAATAAACAAATGTAAACAAAACATAAAAATTCTCAAATCCCTGTTATGTGCTGTGGTTGAGGCTCTGTGCTGGGTTACGTTGGGATTCACAGACAGTGACTGTCTCTCAGAAGTTTCTAATTATATGTAGCCCTGGAGACAAGGAATGCACATAAACAATTATGACAAAGGGAAGAAGGTGTCGTAGGGGGCTGGAGAGATGGTTCAACCAATAAGAACACTTGTTGCTCTTGCAGAGGACCCAGGTTCAGGTCCCAGTTTCTACACAGCTGTTCACAACTGCCTATGACTCCAGTTTCAGGGGGTTTGACATCCTCTTCTGTCCTTGGAGAACACCAGATACTCAGGCATTGTACATGCATGCATGCAGGCAAACACTAATACATGTATAATAAAAGTAAATAAATCTTTTTTTAAAAGGATGTATATTGAGGAGGAGCAGATCCATCGCTGAAAGGGTGAGAAATGACTTCTGATGTGGAGAGTAAAGGACACACATCTGGAACAGTCTGAGAAAAGTGAAGCCAAGCCCCTGGGTCTGGGCATATCTGTGATATTTTAAAACTCACCACTACAGAAAGCCATCTCAGGGGTGGAGCTGAGTGGTTGCTCACTACAGAAAGCCATCTCAGGGGTGGAGCTGAGTGGTTGCTCACTACAGAAAATCAACTCAGGGATGGAGCTGAGTGGTTGCTCATTGTGGACCTTCCAGCTGTGGAGATGAGTCTTTTGTTTTAACTTTTTTACTTTTCTGTCTCTTATGCAATACTTCTGATTATATTTGAACTTTTAACTATGTGTCTAATTCATGTTTTTAGTAAATAGAATAAATGCATCCTGATGATAGCTACCTTCAAAGCCTCCATGCTCCTTACAAAGATAGACATGATGTATCACAACCATAGTATTGAGTCCTGACTAGAGTTTGTACGGCAGTCTTTTATTTTATATATGTCATTTGTTGTTATTTTGTTTATATATATTTATGGGTGCACAAATGTATATTACCATACATCTACTGCACAGCACATTGAATGACTCAGTGGTTAAATAAAGTTATGCAACTGAGCTAATTCTGAGTTACCACTCTGTCCATTTTCATATTTAGATTTGACTATTAGTATTACCCTCACTCACCTCTTCTATGGCTGAAGTCGTGGATCTAGGTCAGCTAGGGGCAAAAAGAGGAAATACACAGAGTCAAAAATGTAGAGTTCATTAGCTTATCTCTATCTCTGCTCTTGGGAGAGATGAAATAGCAATTTCCTTCTAGGCCATTGCTTAAAAGGTGAGGGGGAGTTTTATTCACTTTGTTTGAATTCTTTGAATAAAAGAATAACACTTGTATTCAAAGATATAGATACCCTGGTAGACACAGATTTATAAATATCACTCTTAGGCAACTTCAAAAACCATTTCAGATCAAGATGTTTGAGTTTCTACCATAAGTCAGGTTGACCGTGTCTGTGTTTAATACAGACAATTCGTTCACAGTACTCTTTGATGAGCCTTAAATGATACATGGTTGGTATTAGTTTTCCCAGAGGGAATTCTGTGTCACAGACTACAAAACTGGTTGACTTAAAGAATCTGTGATTTTAGGAACCACCCTCAAAGCCTACTGCTCATAAGAACTTATTGCCCAACTTCTGTGTTGTTTCTGAAATACTCCAAAGTATACTAGTGTGTAGCTATCATCCCTGGTGAGTGCTCCATGAGTTGACAATTCTTTGTATCTATGGAACAATATGGGGACCGAAGAGCACTGCAGAGTGGTGACCATGACTCTGAGAGGAGAAGAGCATCTGGATTAAAAGTCATCAACTTCCCTCTCCCCTTTAAGGACAAACGCAAGCACCATCAGCACCAGCACCATCAGCACCAACGCCATCACACTGACACGACTTTTCAAGATTTATGGGCGACTCACACAACTTCTGGTGTCCTGTTTGCCGGGGAGCAGTCAGTAAGGGTTTCTCTCATTCTGAATTTACATTATACCATAAGCAGATAGCTTAATGAATAGATTGTTGCATCTCCCGGGGGAGACGTGGAAGTCCATTTTTAGAACTCAAAATGACTAATGTGCTACTGCTTCTTTTTCTCAGCTCCTTGTGGCTCCAGATTTACCAGTTGTATATACAAGCCCTAAAGAAGTTCCTTTAACTAACTACGGAAATTTGGATGAAGCTGAAAGGTTTTTTAAGTTCTCAATTGCTGCCATGGAGACCAATAAGATGCATAAGTTAGGTGAAATTTTTTTGCTGTTGTTATTTAACAGATACCTAAATACCTGGGTTAAAATAACTTCTTATACCAAACTATTCAGGCAATAGAAACATAAAGCTATTTCATAATAAACAGCAATTTAATTCAGTTTTATTTCTTTTCATTCTTTGGAAATCGTCCAGAGTCATGGAATGCTGAAGTTTAATGGGAGCACATTTTGAAGGGAAGGTAGTCACTGATGCTAACAGAATGTGGCAGGATTCCATTACCAGTGAGGAACACAACTCGGAGACTCATGTCTCCTGATTCATAGTCTAGTTCTATTTCCACTGCTTCCTGGTGTGCAGTCTGATTCATTTGTGTCACACTGAAGGAGGAAGGGGTATCATTAGTCATCCTCTGCTCAAGGTCCACTCAAGCCTGATACAATAAAAACAGAACAGGGGAGTTATATGTCATTATTATGGTACCCATGTGACCACCAAGGCCATGAGAAATGGCTTTAGAGAAATGGAGCTTAGCAGGTGCATTTCTTCTATCAGGAAACAGGAAACAAAAAGGAAGATCAATTTGATTCACAAGAGTTAGAAGCAGAATTGCCAACTTGGCTTATCAAAGGCATTGTACATGGAAAGAGAATACTGGTAGGGAAGGGTCTTTTGGTTTCACAGACCTATGGCTTGGATACTGTGTTTTAGAAATGGAGAAGGAAGTACATTATATTTGTTACTTTGAAATTTGTCAAAATACACAGCAACAAACAGTGAAATATCTGTATGATCATGTCAATGAGGTTGGTTCAGATTTTCTACCAACATACCTTTTGTCAGATGGCTTAGAATAAGTACTTGATGCTCAGACAACTGTGAGTCAAAGTCCTCCTGCTGTGTGCTGCCCACAGCCTTGCCACTAGAGGGACCGTTAAGGTCCTGTCCATTTTAATTTTTAGGTCAGTTGTCCTTAGGTTCAGCCTCAAGAGGTCCAACAACATTGAGATCCATTCCTTTGACCCAGGTGAGATGTGATTTATTATCTTCAAAATACCCTTTTGGGACTAAGAAGATAGCTCAGCAGTTAAGAGTATTTGCTCTTTCATATGACCCAAGTTCCATTCCCAGAACCCATGTTGGGTGTCTCGCAACTGCCTTTGACTTCAACTCCAGAGAATCTGCTGCTCTCTTCTGGCCTCTGCAGGCCCTGACGCACGCACACACATACATGGTACACACTCACATAGACACATAAATAAAAAATACACAATTAACTAAAAAAAATGCCAATTTGTTTATTATTTATTTATTTATTATTTTGCGTTCGTAGTGTGAAGATCAGAGAATAGCTTTAGGAGTCAGTTAAATTCTTCCACCCCGTGGTTCCCAGGGATCGAACTATGGCTGTCAGGCTTGTCACCAGACTTCCTTACCCACTGAGCCATCCCATTGGCCCTAGTCCTCTTCTTCCTGCTTGCCGCCCACATTGGTAGACTCCAACTCAATTCCAAACAACATTGTCCGAAAAACAGTGTCTAGAAAACATAGTGTTTGAAGGAATAAGGATTAAAAGATTCAATTCTCAGCTTGTCCTGTAAGACCAGGGATAAGGCAAGTGACACAGACCATTTCTAAAGTGATAGTGACCCAAGGTGGGGATATGACCAAGCAGACTCTGATTTCTAAGGAAGGACTCCACCCCTGAACAGCTAAGTGTGTTTCTGCTGAGAAAGAGAAAGAACGGTTGGGTTTAAAGTAAGGTAAGGCACACAGCAAAGTGATTGCTGTCACTTGCAGACTTTTTTTCCTTCTTCTTCAGGTTTTCAGTATGTCCTTTGCCCACTGTAGACTCTAGCTACAACAAGATCATCTCATGTGGGAGATAATTCCTAAATTGCTCTAACCACCACCGTGCCGTGGGTGTTATGATGGCTATTCCAGTGTCTCATTCCATGTGTCCCTTCCTCCTGTTCCACCTCAGGCTAGAGTGGTCCAGAATAAGCCTTTGGCAAACTATTTTTAAAAGTCATTGATGGTGTTAAGCATGTGCCATGGAAGACACAGTTGAGATGAAACAGCAGTAAATAAGCCATGAACATTCATGTATATATATGAAACATCAAAGAGTGTTATGCACTAACATAAAATAATTATCATGTTTAGTAAGTAGTTTGAGTATTTCCAAGGTGAGAAGAACTAGCTTGAGATTATAGTAGATAATAGTGTTCATGTGGAAGGTTAAAATGACTGCAGATTATACCTAAGAATTCTTGGATAGCGGCTGGAGAGATGGCACCCACCCATGGCACACAACTGTCTGTAATCCAGACCCAGGGATCAGATGTCCTTTTCTGCCCTCTGTGACCACCAGACATGCATGTACTCTAAAGATTTACTTGCAGGTAGAACACCCATGTACATAAAATAAAACATAAAAAAGAAATGATTCTTGGGTCTGTGTTTTGAAGCTGCTCATGAGGACACTGATGCTGCTTAGGTGTCAGGCCCCACCTCCTCATGAACAGCTCTAACCTGAGTCAGTTCTCTCTGGAGAAGGGAGGAAGCTGCAGTTTGCTGAAGATGAAGGTGAAAGTTCTAGCTTGGGGGAAGAGAAAGGCAAAGCAGAGTGGCTGTGATTCTCAGGTCTTTGGATTTCTGCTTCACAGTGTTTGGATTCTGAGAGTGGCAGACTTAGATGAAAAAAGAAGGGGATAGGAAGTAATAATCCTCTCTTTCCTGCTGGACTAATTTTTAATTACCAAAGATGTTCAGCCAAGAACTTGACAAGAGCAGCCCATTCTGGAAATGTATGCGAAGTCTGCTGCTCCCAAGCTATCGTGCTGCTATTAATCCACTCTTGGAACAGGAAATGTGTTTTAAACACAAGGAAAAAGTTAAGCTAAATAACTCTGTACTGCATCTAGTCTATGCTGAAGAAGTTCAAGAAAATGGACATGTAAACCCTTGACCTTTGAATAAGAGCTAAGACATTGCTCTCCAGAGCCTTGGGTTTCTGTCACTGAGTAAAGAAGACTCAGAAGATTATCAGAATCATTCTGGAACATTCTGAACCCTGGGCTGGATGCTGAGTAATCTATAACCCCAGGAATTATCTTTCCTGGAAATGTATGAACAGATACTTTATTCAAGAAGAAATTAAGAAGTCCTGTAAACATGGTGAAAAATATCAACTCAGTGGTATCCAAGTTAGTTGTATGTCCTTTTTTCTTTAACAGTACATGGGGAGAGTTTAAAATCCTTACTGCACATGGCATGAGATCACAATTGGGTAGCTTGTAGTTATAGAAGTTAATTTTCATATAAGTCTGGAAGTTAGAAGGTCAATAGGTATTGAAGGTAGGATGCCTTTCCCTCATGTCTTGCCTCTTCCTAGTTCCTGGTGATGCCTGGCAACCCTTCTCTTGTAGCTCCATTACTCTGATCTCTTTCTATGCTATAGGTCACTCTTCTGTGTATCTGTCTTCTTTTAAGGTTGTGAGTATGAAGGCTGTTCTTGAGTGTCACCTTGATTTTTAGTTATTTTCAGATGTAGTCAAGTTGACAACCAAGAATAGATAACTAAAAACCCAAGTAGCTGGGCACACCTGGTAAGGAATTTTTCTTGGATCATTTGAAGTCTGAAGAGCCACTCTGAATCTGGGTCACGTCATCTCATAGCAGTCTATATAATGAATATGGAAGAAAGAAGCTTTTGTGTTTTGCTTGCTTGCCTTCATTCTCACTGGTGAGTTCATATATCCTATGGTGGCATTCCTTCACTGGCATAGAAGCCTATTTTTTCAGGATTCCAATGTATATTGAATATCAGCTGGGACACCCAGCCTCAAGCAGGGAACTACTATTGGATCCCTAGCCTTTTTGTTGGGAGACAGCCATTGTTGGACTAGCTGAATCACAGCCTGTAAGCCACTCAAATAAATTTCATTGTGTGTGTGTGTGTGTGTGTGTGTGTGTGTGTGTGTGTGTGTGTGTATACTAACACAGGAACACACACATACATATATGTTAACATAGGGCCATGAAATATATACATATAAATACATACACACACATGCATATATACATACATACATATGACACGCACATATATACATATATACATGTCTTGGGATTTCTATTATTGTGAATAGACACCATGACCATGGCAACTCTTATAAAGGAAAACATTTAATTGATGTGGTTTACAGTTATAGTTTCAGAGGTTTAGTCCATTATCATCATGTGGGACATGACAGCATGCAGGCAGATATGATGCTGTAGAAGGAGCTGAGAGTTCTACATCTTGATCCATAGGCAACAGGAAGTGAACTGTGTACCACACTGAGCATAGCTTGAACACAGGAGACCTCAGAGCCCACCCCCACAGTGACACATCTCCTCCAAAAAGGCCACACCTACTTCAACAAAGGCATACTTCCTAGTAGTACCTCTTCCTTTGGGGGCCATTTTCTTTCAAACCACCACTATATATATATATATATATATATATATATATATATATATATATATATATATATATATATATATATATATATATATATATATATATATTTCATTCCATCAATCCAATCCTATTCCCTGGAGAATCCTGAGTAACACAACCAGAATAGTAGATTAGGACCTGCCTAATTGACTTAATGTCACACAAGGTCATAGTAAAAAGTGCAACAAGTCTGGACTGTAATGTATCTTTTTAGGGGACACAATACAAGTCATAACAATGATCATTATATTTTGCTAGTGTTTAAAAAATCTGGTATTAATAGCTATCTATTTCATAATTAAAATATTCACAAAAGTGAAAGATTTAGTGATTATGCTCAATTTTGGTGACAGTTCAGAGAAATGTGCATGTTTAAATTGTATTACTGTATATATTACTCAATAATATTCTCCTTGGCAGCATAATTTTATTTTCCAATTAAAGAGGCAGTAATTAACTGTGCTAGGAGGTAATGCCCACACCACTGGGTGAATGAAGTTTTATTTTGCAGACCAGTTGAGCTCTGAGCTGGGGCTATCTGTATAGGAGTTTTATAGTCTTTGGGAAAGAAAACACAGTTAATGTTACCCTAGTAGTAATTGGGATCAACTCTGCTCCCCTGGCCATGCCAGCTGTAATTCTGAGAGACCCATGGTCTGAGGACATGGCTTCTCAGGTAGCACTTCCATCTGGCAGCTGAAGAGTCTCATGTATTCCATACTGTCTCCCTTCTATGAGCCTCAGTGGCCAGGTCACACACTTTAGACTTTGGGAATGATGAACAAGGAGCTAGAGGTCCCTCTTTCCTATGGCCCTGTGTTAGTTACCTTCTTTTGCTGTGATAAAACACCATGGCCAAAGCAAACCTACAGAAGAAAGAGTTTATTTGGACTTACAGTTCTAGAGGATTAGAGTCCATGGTGGAAGAGCAGAGGTGTGCTGGCATAGTAGAGGCCTGGTGGCAGGAGCAGTGGCTGTGAGATCACATCTTGAACTGCAAGTGGTAAGCAGAGGGAATGAACTGGGAATGGATAAGACTTTTAAACCTCAAAGTCTACTCCAAGTAACATGCCTCCTCCAGCAAGATACTTCTTAAACATACTCAAGCAATGTCTTCAACTGGGAACCAGTTATCCAAAGGCCTAAGACTACAGGGAACATCTTATTCACACCATCATGGGTCACCTCTGCCCCAGGGTTGCATGACTTTTGCTGGGGAGATAAGAGCAAACATATCTTCACCCAAGATAGGGTACTGACAACAGAGCAGGGGAGCCATCCCAACTAAGTCTACCTTGGTGCACCAAAGAGTTTATTGTGGTTTCTTGCAGGAACATGGTTGACTCACAGGCAGCTACAGCACCAGAAAGCCCTCTCATCATGGCAATGGGTGGTTCATGAAAGCTACTTCTCCAGAGTTCCCTGCCCAACTTGCAGGAAGCTACAGTGAAGTGTGCCTTCTCTCAGTAACTGTTTACTCCTTTACAACCTTGGAGAAGACCTTGTGAACCAATGTAAATGCTGAGCTACAGAGCCTGAGGTTTACTAGCCTCCGATTCCTCCAGAATATTTGAATTTGCTGGCAAGAGTCACACTCTTGTCAGGATGGCCTGAGAGCCCCTCACACTTCTTGGACTAGACACTAAAACCCTACAGATCTTGAACTTATTATAGGTCATTAGAAATAAGAGGCTACTGGTGGCCATGCTGGAGGAGCAGGAGGTGGCAATTGATTTTAGGGGATTGGCTCATCAGGACAAAAAGATATTATGGGTGAATCTTGGATAGGCAAGGCCCGGGGGGGGGGGGGCTGGGCCCCAGAATATCTCTTGCTACTGCTGTATCTTTGCATGTTTGCAGCTGCCATTTTTTTCTATGGTATCTGGCATGGTGTGAATGGGCCTGGAAAGATCCCCACTGACCTTTATGTAGTGTGATTATCTCACGGAAATATCTTGTTCTACTGCAAATTTTCACTTGTGGATTATTATGAAGACGATTTCCTCCTAAGCTATACTGTTTAACTGAAGCAATGATTTTATACAATAGTAGTGTTAGTTTAAATAGGATTTTAAAGATGGAGGGTTTTAAATAAATATAATAAGGGATTATGATAGAGGTTAGTTTAACGGTAAAATTAACATAGGTAAAGAGAGGATAAAATGTTGCCCCTTCCTCTGATAAAGCAGAGGCTGCAGAGGATAAAAGATAAAACAAGGAAGTGTCACACAGCTAGAACACATGAGTTTCTAATGAGGAGCCTAATAGACTATGGCTTAGGTTAATGATTAAGAAAAACTACTGAGTCCCAGAATCCCAGCTAGCTTAAATTCTTTTAATCTTAATGTTGGGAGATGTGTTCATAGGTTTTGGAGTGCATCATAGCTGAAACAAAGCTTTAAAAATAACTTATGCAGGATTGTTTGGCTCGGCCTGGGAGGAGGGGACTAGACCTACCTGGACTGAGTCTACCAGGTTGACCTCAGTTTGTGGGGAAGGCTTTGCCCTGGAGGAGATGGGAATGGGGGGGGGTTGGGGGGAAGGTGAGGGGGACGGGAGGGGGAGAACAAGGGAATCCGTGACTGATATGTAGAACTGAATTGTATTGCAAAATAAATTTAAAAAATAAAAAATTAAAAAAAAATAACTTATGGTTAGACTGAGATATTTTTGTGAAATAGCTTGGAGGTGAAAAACCCAAGGAGACAGTCTAAAGTTTTAGAAAGTCACATAGTTGAGTGAAGGATTTGTTAAGGTCAGGGGACAAGAACAAAGTAGCCCAATTATTACTAGCTGATGTGCCTTTCTTGCTAGGATTGGTTGATGATCAAAGGTGATGATTAACTCCTTATATCCATTTCTGCCCTCAGCTTCCTAATTAAAAACACAACAAAAAACTGTTGATGAATGAGTATGCACCCTAAAGATTTAAAGCAAAGATGACTGATTGCTTTTCATATATAAAAGTTTTGTTCTACAGAGTGAGTTCCAGAACAGCCAGGGCTATACAGAGAAACCCTGTCTCAAAAAACAAAAACAAAAACAAAAAAACCCACAAAAGAAAAAAGATAGTTTAGATTTGTGATTATTCTAAGATTACCTTTTGAGATAAATAATAAAAAAATTGATCCTTTTTTTGTAACCGCAAAATGCAGCCTCCCAGCAAAAGAACTGGCTGAGAATAATACCTTGCTTGCTCACATTCTGTTCATCTATAACAAGTCGCTTGGACATGAATGTATGTGGGTTCTTGGGACAGCTTGTTTTTCTCTGTAATAAGTAAAATATTTAATCATGTAAGAGATATAGAAAACATTTTTTTACTTGTAGTCATTGTAATCATTCACTTGAAAAATATTATGTGGCCGGGTGGTGGTGGCGCACGCCTTTAATCTCAGCACTCGGGAGGCAGAGCCAGGTGGATCTTCGTGAGTCTGAGGCCAGCCTGAGCTACAGAGTGAGTTCCAGGAAAGGCACAAAGCTACACAGAGAAACCCTGTCTCAAAAACAAACAAACACAAAAAGTATGTAACCACATTATAATTTTTACATTGCTTGAAAGATTTTGCTAGGGTATATAAGCTGTAAGGGCAAAAATAAAGTTAGTTAGAAGAAAGTCATCAAGAGGGACAGAAAAGATGCATCTGGATAGAGGTAAGAAAAGAAATAAAATACTGTGACAGAAGATGAGAGAAAAACTCTAATTGTGTGTGTGTGTGTGTGTGTGTGTTCGTGTGTGTGTGCGTGCGCGTGCGTGTGTGTGTGCGTGCGCGTGCGTGTGTGTGTGTGTGTGTATGTGTTCGTGTGCGTATGTGTGTGTGTGCGTGCGCGCGTGTGTGTGTGTGTGTGTGTGTGTGTGTGTGTGTGTGTGTATGTGTGTGTGTGTGTGTGTGTGTGTGTGCGTGTGTGTGTGTGTGTGTGTGTATGTGTTCCTTTTCTTGCCGGCCCAAGAGAGTTAAGTTTTGCGCCCCCACTTGCCAGCCTCGGAGAATTAAGTTTTACCTCCTCAGATAAAAAAGTCCAGGTCGCCGGGCGGTGGTGGCGCACGCCTTTAATCCCAGCACTCGGGAGGCAGAGCCAGGCAGATCTCTGTGAGTTCGAGGCCAGCCTGGACTACCAAGTGAGTTCCAGGAAAGGCGCAAAGCTACACAGAGAAACCCTGTCTCGAAAAACCAAAAAAAAAAAAAAAAAAAAAAAAGTCCAGGTCCACTGACTCTATAGGTTCCTGCTCAAGCCCTGAACTTCCGGAGGCTGGTCCTCCCAGCAGCAGTGTGTGTCTGGATGTTTATTTCGGCTTGTAAACTCCTCAAAGACCATAATTATATCATATTCAGTTTTTATTATTTTTCCTGCATTTGCCATGTGGGACTGTGCTTTACATACATTGTAGGAAGTAGACAAGAACATTTTGTTAACCTTCAGGAATATTATTGGAACAGCTCATTAGAAGGGGCCATCCAAGTTTCCTTTTGCCAAAAAAATATATAAAGCTCATTTTATTACTGCCCCAACTGCATGGCTTTCCATATTTTTGCATCATGTTCTGACTCCCAGCATCTCTGATGCTCTTAAAACAGCTAGTTGGGGCCGGGCGGTGGTGGCGCACGCCTTTAATCCCAGCACTCGGGAGGCAGAGGCAGGAGGATCTCTGTGAGTTCGAGGCCAGCTGGTCTACAAAGTGAGTTCCAGGAAAGGCGCAAAACTACAGAGAAACCCTGTCTCGAAAAACCAAAAAAAAAAAAAAAAATACACAAAAAACAAAAACAACAACAACAAAAAAAACCCAGCTAGTTGGGAACTTAGCTTCTTATCAAAGCTGTGCTATATATTGGAAGCAAGGACTGGATCGCGTGATCCTATGAGGCCATGTTCAGGATAGCTCAGGAGAATTTTGGCAGGTGGAAGTTATGTTCTGGCAGCTCAAAAAAGAATCTTGGAGAAGACCTGGCTATAGCCAAACTACAGTCCACAGCTGAGAGCTGGAAACCCGAGGCCCTCGACCTCGCCTGCTCTGTTATAAAGAGCCAGGTGGGCCCGGACTGGCTGAATGGATGTGCATCAAAATAAGGTATAAAATGAGAGCAACCAGGAGAGGGCTGCCAGACCCTGAAAGGAAAGAGAAAGGCTGCCAAAATTTGAGCATCTTCTTAATTAGGGTGGCTGCTGCCCTTCCCTCCATTTTGCAAGGGAATAAAGTCACACAGCTGCCCGAGCACGTTCACGCGCGCGCGCACACACACACACACACACACACACACACACACACACACACACACACACACACCAAATGTTAAAGACCTCATGTAAATTCTTTCCAGTGGGGGAAAAAAATGGTCCAGTTAACCCTTTAGGTACTCCAGGAGAAGTCTCACTGAGTTCTTGTGGTTTGTGCCACTCTGTTGATGATAGAGCCATGAATGATCTCAGATGGGAGAACACAATGGTAGCAGGAATGCTATTCCTTTGATTTCCTGAGTGTTTACAAGCTCTGGGAAAAACTGCTAACGTGGGCCTCTCCAGTGTGAGGAAACGGCACTTTGGTAGCAGAGTCTTGATAAGTAAGTGTGATCGAGACTCAGAAGCACAGGGAATGGCAGCATTGCTTTTCTTCTCCACAATAACCAGGTAGTGAAACACCACTCCTGGGGGCCAAACAGCGACACAGCAGATTGCCGACTGGAACGTCTCCCCGAAGCATCCTCAGTGTGTGCAAAATGATGTTAGAAGGGCTGTTCCAGTGGGGACTGAGGTATCCGGTGATTCCAACTTTTGGTTTATGCCTGAGAATTAGTTATTATAATGGGTTTCCAAATGGCCAGCAACACAGTATGAGACTCCTACTCTTCAGAGTCTCTGGAAATGGCCTCCTCTATACTCACATTCAGAAAAGCACACATGTGTTTTTGTTGGTTGTGTTCTCTGAAGGTTTTCTGGAGCTATACCCTTCAAGGTTAGCTTACCATTGCATAATTAAAAACTAGTGTCACGAGTACACATGTGCTATTTTTCTCATTGCTATGATCAACTATCTGAATGAGCATTTAGTTCTGTACCCCATTTTTAACTGGGTTATTTGTTTAACTGATGTCTAGTTTTTTAAATTCATTGTATATTTTAGATATTACTGCTCTATCAGATGTGTAGCTAGCAAACATTTTTTTTCCCATTCTGTAGCCTGCCTAAAGATTTGTCCTAAAGATAATGTCCTTTTCCATACAGAAGCTTTTCATGAGGTCCCAATTCTTAATTGTTCTTATCACCTGTACCAGTTCCGTTCTGTTCAGAAAGTCTTTCCTGTGCCAATGAGTACAAGACTGCTTTCCACTTTCTCTTCTATCATATTTAGTGTACTTGGCCTAACATTGAGGTCTTTGATGCATTGGAACTGAGTTTTGTACAAAGTGATAAGAATGAGTCTATTTGGATTCCTCTACATGCAGCCATCCAGTTTGACCAGCAAAAACTATTGAAGTTGCTGTTATTTCTTTTCCAATGTGTATTTCTGGCTTCTTTATGAAAACTCTAGTTTCCACATATGTGAGGACCTTTGTCTGGGTCTTTAATTCAGTTCCACCATTCAACTATAAGCTATGAAGTACAATTTTAAAATGGGAATAGTGAGACCTCCAGCAGTTCTTTTATTATTCAGGATTGTTTGTCTCTCCTGTTTTTGTTGTGTTTCCATATGAAGCTGAAAATTGTCCTTTCAGTTTTTGTGAAGAATTATGTTGGAATTTTGATTGGGATTGCACTGAATCTGTAGATAGCTTTAGGTAGGCTGGCCAGTTTCACTATATTAATCCTACCAATCCATGAGCATGGAAGATTGTTCCATATTCTGATATCTTCTTCAATTTCCTTGCATAATGTCTGAAAGTTTTTATTATACAAGTCTTTCACTTGCTTGGTTAGAGTTATTCCAATTTTTTTGAGGCTTTGTGAAAGGTGTTTACTTATCTGATTTCTTTCTTAGTCCATTTGTCATTTGTATATAGGAAAATTATTGATTTTTGTGTGTTAATTTGTATCTTGCCACTTTATTGAAACTGTTTATTAGCTGTACAAGTTTCCTGGTGGACCATTTAAGATCATTTATGTAAACAATCGTATCATTTTCAAACACAGATACCTTGCCTTCTTTCTTTCCTATTTGTGTCCACTCAATCTCCTTTAGTTGTCTTATTGCTTAAACTAAGACTTAAAATACTTACTATATTGAATAGGTATGCAGAGAGTACACAGCCTTGTCTTGTTTCTGATTATAGTGTAAATGCTTTGACTTTCTCTTGATTCAACTTTGTAAGGTGGTTTATATCAAGAAAATTTTCCATTTATTTCATGTTATCCAACTTGGTAGAATACAGATTTTTTTAAACATATCCTTGTCATTCTCTGGATTTCCTTAGTGTCTGTCATTATGTCCCCCCTTTCATCTCTAATTTATTAATTTGATCACCTCTCTCCATCATTTAGTTAATTTGGCTAAAGATTTATCAATCTTATTGATTTTCTTAAAGAACTAACTCTTTGTTTCATTGATTTTTTGTGTGTATTTGTTTATTTCTCTTTTATTGTTTTTAATAGTTTGATTTTTTTGCCATTTACTCCTTTAGGATATTATTTCTTCTTTTTGTTCTATAGCTTTCAAGTGTGTCTTTAAGTTACTAACATGAGATCTCTACAGTTTTTTCATGCAGGCAGTTAGTGCTATGAACTTGCCTCTTAGAAATGCCTTCACTGGATCCCATGAATGTTGGTATGTTTTGTTTTCATTTTCATTCAATTCTAAACATTTTTAATTTTTTTTTTTTTTTTTTTTAGGTTTTTCGAGACAGGGTTTCTCTGTGCAGCTTTGCGCCTTTCCTGGATCTCGTTCTCTAGACCAGGCTGGCCTCAAACTCACAAAGATCCGCCTGCCTCTGCCTCCCAAGTGCTGGGATTAAAGGCGTGCGCCACCACCGCCCGGCCATTTTTAATTTTTAACCCATTTTTCATTCATAAGTGAGTCCTTCAGTTTCCATAAACTATTATTAAGCTTTCTCTTGTTTCTGTTGTTGTTGACATCCAGCTTTAATCCATGTTAGTTAGATGGACACACGGTATTATTTTTCTTGTTATCTGTTGAGACTTGCCTTGTATCCAGTATGTGGTCAATTTTGGAGAAAGTTCCCTGAGATGCTGAAAAGAAGGTATATTCTTTTGTATTTGGGTGAAACCCTCTGTAAATATATGCTAGGTCCTTTTGTTTAGTTTTTATCAGGATGACGTTTCTGTTGGTGGGGTATTGAAGTCTTCCACTATTACTGTACGTGGTCAATATGTGATTTTAGGTGTAGTAGTGTTTCTTTTATGAACTTAGGTGTCCTGTGTTTGGTGCATAGATGCTTATAATTGCAGTATACTGTTGGTGGATCTTTTTTCCTTGATGAATATTTAGTGTCCTTCCTTATTTCTTCTAATTAGTTTGGGTTTGAAGTCTATTTTGTCATACATTAAAATGTCTACACCAGCTTGCTTCTTGGGTATATTTGCATGGAGTATCTTTTCCCAACCTTTACCCTGAGGTAATATCTATCTTTGATGATAAGGTGTTTTTGGATGCAGTAGAAGGATGAATCATATTTCCAAATCTGCTGCAAGCCACAATAATATGAAGTAGGATTTCAGTTGATTATGACAGCTAATACCTGGAAGAAGCCAAGGGCCTTCCAGAGGTCAAGCTGAGGCTCAAGGAGTCTTGGTAATATTGGCTTTTGATTATTAACCATTTCCTGCTATGACTTTCTCATGTGCTATTGTAGCTTTTCCATCATTCATTGGGCACAATTTCCCCTCTGCTAATGGAGTATTTAGATAACCTTCTGTGCAGTAATGCAGCCAAGATCCCTAATTTCAGGCCTTTCTGTCATTATCACCATTAGCAGCATCTGGCCAGGCCATCCCCAGATGGACGAAGTATCTCATCAGAAATACCTCTGTACTCTCCAAGGACAGACTTAAGCATCCAGACTATCTGTTTGAGAAGGCCTGCCGGAAGTGCTAATTAAACTTAACTTTCTCCTTTCCAAAGTCGTATCTCTAGTTTTAGATCCACCCTTAACAATTAACTCAGAACTAAAGGGTTCCTACTTACAGGTATATCTAGCTGTGATGGAAGTTGCCTAGCCAAGTTGCCTAGCTACAGAGCACACTTCCCTGCTCTGCCAGAAACAGCGGGAGCAGAGGTAGCTTGGAGAGATAAGGGCCAAGGGATAAAAGGCAGTTTTATTTTCAGAGCAAGATGGAGAAGAAAAAAGAGAATGGAAGAACTAGATGGGTAAGAACTGGAGGGTAACTAACTGAGATGGGGAAGAGCTAGATTGGAAGAGAACTAGATTAGAGAAGAACTAGATTGGAGGGCTAGAAGAGAGAACTAGAGGAACGAGATGGAAGATGAGGAAGAACCAGATGGGGAAGAACTATGTGGGTAAGAATAAGATGAGATGGACTAAAGAGATGGGAAAGAATGAGAGAGAGAATTTAGAAGATTATAGAGATGAACTAAGGATGAAGAAGAGCTAAGATGGGAAAGAACTAGATGGATGAGAACCTAGATAGGGCAGAATTAGATAAAGGAATTAAGATAGCACATAGGGAGAACAGTATATAAATGTAGAGAGAAATCAGGCAAGAAAGGAGCTAAGAGAGCAAAATAGAAGCTGTGTAGAGAGAGAACTGACTCAGAAGAATAAAGCGTATGGACTAAAGACTATCGTGTGCATAGATTTACTAGAGTATCCTTCAGATTTATTCGCCACCAGTAGCATCTCTTCTGGAACTCTGGGGTAGGCTATTGAGGGGCTGGACCCCTATAGCTTTCAATACAAATTTTTCTGTTGGGGGAATTGAAACAATTGATGTTGACAGTTATCAATGACCAGTGTTACTGAATCCTGTTACTTTGTTGTTATGTCCCCCCATCCCTTCCTCTTTTGATTTGTTGGTGTGGGATTATCTATTCTTTTTATTTTCTTGCGTGTAGTTAGCCTCCTTAGGTAGAAGTTTTCTTCTAATTCCTTCTGCAGACCTGGTTTTGTAGATTAGATACTGATTAAATTTGGTTTTATTATGGAATTTTTTTTCTTCATCTATTATGATTGAAAGTTTTGCTGGGTATAGTAGTCTGGGCTGCCATCTGTGGTCTCTTAGAATTTGTAGAACATCATCCAGGCCCTTCTGTCTTGTGGAGTCCCCATTGAGAAGCCAGGTATTGTTCTAATGGGTCTTCCTTTATGTGTTACTTGGCCTTTTTCTCTTGCAGTTTTTAATATTCATCTTTGTTCTGTACAGTTAGTGTTTTGATTATTATGTGTCATGAGAAATTACTTTTCTGGTCCAGTCTGTTTGGTATCATGTATGTTTCTTGTACTTTCCTTCTCCAGGGAAATTTCCCTATATGATTTTGTTGAAAATATTTTCTGTGTCTTTGACCTGAGTTTCTTTTTTCCCTCTATTTCTACTATTTGTAGATTTGATCTTTCTGTAGTGTTGCAGATTTCCTAGATGTTGTGTGCCTTTTTAAGATTTTTTTGTTTAGATTTAACATTTTCTTTGACAGAGGCATTTGTTCCTTTTATCTTGTCTTCAATGCCTGAGATTGTCTTTTCTATGTCTTGTACTCTGTTGGTGGAGCCTTCTGAGGTTTCTGTTTGACTTCCTAAATTCTTCATTTCCAGTTTTTCCTCAGTATGGGTTTTCTTTAGTGATTATATTTATACTTTTACGTCTTGAACTGTTTTCCTTATTTCATTCCACTGTTGGCGTTTTCACAGACTTCATTAAGAGATTTATTAATCTCCTCTTTAAGTCCTTGAACATATTCATAATTGCAGTCTTGAAGTCCTTGTCTTTTGTTTCAGCTATATTGCATTACTCTAGGCCTACTTTAGCAGGGTTGCTGGGTTCTGCTGGAGGCATGTTGTCTTGGCTGTTAACGATTGGGTTCTTTGCACTGGTGTCTAGGCATCTGAGTTTGGGGCAATTGTAATTCTAGGTGGTGATATCTAGTCTTGTTTTTGTTTGGGTGAGTGTTTTGTTCCTGGGTTTTGATTGCTTTCTCTGGACCTTAGAAAAGCGTGATGGCTATGGGTTGCCTGGTAGGGAGTGCTTCTGAGTCCTTGCCAAGTGGTCACTGGGGGTCCTGGGCATAATGTGTTTCTAGATATTGGGGGCTGACACAAAGGAATGGAGTTGGTCTAGAAGGGGGTGCTGAGAAGGTCTACAGAAAGGAGGAAAGCTAGGTTTGCCATGAAGTTCAGTGGAGTCCTCAAGGAACAGAGTCAGAGAGGGAGGACAGGTCCCTACAAGTGGTTTGCTGTAGGGCTGGGGATGATACCGGGAACTGAGGACGGAAAGGAGAGTGAAGATCACCTATCTGATCCCAGGTTGGCCTGGCCATGGGTTTCTAAGTAAGCCTCTGAGTATTGTTGGCTGATACAAAGGGATACAAAAGGTGAGAGGGGAAGACTGGGTCCTATGATGATCTGTGGGGTCCCCAGAAGGCAGAGGACAGTCACCTGCAAGTGGTCTGTCATTTGTTTGGTATTTTGAAATTGTTTGATAGACATCTCATTGGATATTGCCAAGTTGAAACTTAGTATCTTTGCTTTCAATCATGAGCTTTCTGTTCATGTGTTATTCTCATTTTCTGGTGTATCTGAAGCTCACCAGGGACAGAGATACCCCCTGTAGTATTTACCTCAAATAGTAGATGATACCAAATATTGGGCCAGGAATATAGTGAACACTCAACTTGTTGTTTACTGCCGTCTTTCTACTAAGGATATTTCTGGCCTATATTATAAACTAAGAAAGTGCTCAAATTTCTTAGGGAACTCTCTCCCTTCCCTACTTCCTTCCCTCCCTCTTCCCTCCCTCCTCTTTCTCTCACTTGAGTCATTAAATTAGATGAGTACTCAGAGCTTTCTCAGCAGTGCCTGGATGTGGGTGGCATTTGCTTGTGTCAAGCTCTACCCAGCAGTAACAAGTTCAGGAAGACAGATGGGTGGGCACCCTCATGGGTCAGCTTCCATCCTCTGTCTCACTGGCTTCTCTCCTGTACTTTTCCTTCCTCTTCTTGGCATGACACAGCACCATGAAAATGGTTCTTGATATTTAGAATTGTTTATCCTTTAACCTCAACATATTCCAAATTTTTAAGGAATAACATGGACAAAAGAATCTGTCTACAACACATTTTTTCCTTGCAGGAAATAGAAGAAAATGGAAATTTCCTATCAACCCTCACTTATCTGAGCATAATTATAGATTACCCAGTGATTTGTTTTCTTCTCTAAATGGTGTATACAAATTGTTTTTCTTTTCTTTGTTAGAAGTCAGATTCTTTTTTTTTTTTTTTTTTTTGCCCCTATGAATCACTGGTATCCTTATACTATGGAGGGCAGCTCAGGTAGGGTTTGCTAGTTAGGACTCAGCAAGACCTTGCATTTAAATCTCCCCAACTTTCGTGGCCTGACTACCAAACCCTCAATCAAACAAACAAACAAACAAACAAACAAACAAAACAAAACAAAACAAAAAACCACTAAACTAAAACAAAACAAAACAAAAAAGCTACAAGAGACTTGGAGATATTTAAACAAACAAAAATCTAGAGTGACAAAATTCATTAAGACTTTGTGCTTCTCTTTCCAGAACATACTTGAGGTAACACTCTGTGGAACGTATTATATTTGGTGCCTTTTCTTTAGGATATATAGGAGCAAACATTTATACACCCAATGTTTGCATTCTTGTAGGGTCCTTGGTGCTTGGGCTAATCTGAAAATGAGATAAGCATTCACAGAGCTCACAGGCCATGATTAGGGTTCCTGCTCTGAGCAAGCATAGTGGCAAATGAGTATGTTCCTAAAGTGTGTGGGGGATGCTGGTCTGTGCTGTGAAGCCCACCTTTGGGTAGGAGAGGTTTTTCTGAATAAATGACATATAACCTGGAGAAGTGAATCAGAATTAACCAGGCAAAGTGCTCAGGGGTTCATTTCTAGCTAGAGGTAATGGGAGGCATGAAGGCCAGGGGTGGAGGAGAAAGACTCTGGAATCTCAGTTTTGTATGTTTGGGATGCAGGTGGAAGCACTGATGAAAATGGAGAGGGATGGAGGGAGATGCCAGGTCATATGGGCCTTCTTAGTCCTGGTAAAGAGTTTGTTCGTCTCAGGTACAATAGGAACCTATTGTCTGCTTTAAATGGATCAGTGATATAATCAGTTGGGTTCTTTGGAAAGATAGTTTTGGGGTAATACAGCTCATTCATTCAGTGGAATAGTTGCACAGCATGCACAGAACCCTAGGTTGGATCCCCACTAAACAGGCATGCACAACAGGTGTGCTTATGTTGTGCTGTGGATCAAACCAGGGGGCTTTGTGCATGGCATGCCTGTAATTCCAGAACTCAGGGGATGGGGGAAGGAAGATCAGAAGTTCAAGGTCATTCCCAGGTACATAGTGAGTTTAAGGCTAGCCTGGATGTCTGACACTGCTTCAAAAACACTAAAGAAGGAACGATGACTCTGGGCTGCTGTGTAGAAGTTAGGAAAGGGCCCCTGGTTGTGGGGACCTCCTGGAAAGAAAGGTATAGAAGCTCAAAGTTGGATCCAGAGGGAGGGAGGAAAGGGGTGGCGTTGAGGGACAGTGAGCAATTTTAGACTCCTATCCAGCCTCCTCAGCAATGGTGAGCTGGCCAGATGACTCAGACAGACATGGGATATGAGGAATCCAAATGACCCCTTTCTGCCCCTTCTGGTCTCATTTCTGAGCTCTGATTCAGTAATTTAGAGCTGAAAGAGACTTAATAAAATCTCCAAAATGAATTCCAGGGTGGCTCTGGTTGTGAGAGTTTCCCTCTTCGTGTGCAGACAGCATGCTAATGGCCATATTCCCTCTCTTCTGAGCTGCGTGAGTCCAAAGACCAAAAGAGATCATTCCTATGGGGGGAAAGAAACTGCTGATGTTTCAATATAATCAACTCTATCATACGTGCACTGCCCTTCAGTTCACTGCTCTCTGTGCAAGGGGACAAAAAAAGGGGGGTCATTTTACCAGATATTCCAGGTCTAAAATATGGCTGTAGCTCTAGAACTTTGAATATTTGATGCTCAGTAATGCTGCATGTTCTTTATTTTGACAATCCTTTCATTAAAATATCTTTCTCCCCTCAGCAAATTGAATTCACAGTATTTTCCTTTATGGCTTCCTAAGGTAAGGGAAAATCACATGTTTAGAGAAAGGGAGCTCCTAACACAGGATGAATTAAATTGATTCAGCAAGCAGGCGCTTCCCCATGGGAATCGGATGCACTTCTTAGCTTCTTGTCAACGTGACACACACTGGAATCACCTAGGAAGAAGGACCTCAGTTGAGGAATTGCCTGGACAAGTCTGTTTGTGGGACATTTTCCTGATTGTTGGTTCATGTAGGAGGGCCCAGCTGCCTGGAGGCAGTGCTATCCCTAGGCAGATGGGCCTAGACTAGGTCTGAAAGGGGAGAAAACTAGGACACTGGCTTCCCATGGCAAGGGGAAATCAAAAGATGGCTTATTATCTACTTGTCCCTTAATCCCGGAAGTTAATAGGCCACTGTGTAGACACTTACCAGAGAGCAGAGCCTAGAGACAGTTACAGGCACTGTAGGAAGCTGCCAGCAGTTGCCACAGATGGGGTTCCCAACATCTTTCTGCATCACTCATGTGGAAGAGGGAGTTCCATGCCAGGACAGAGAACATTCTACCTCTGTTTGTATGATCAACAATCCAGATTCTGAAGTGCTCCCCAGGGAAGCTGCCTCTCCAATTATGGGGTCATCTTGTAAGATCTGCAGAGGTTCTGGTTGTTTAATGACTTTGGGCTCTCTAAATTCTTGTAGAAACCCCTCATTTCTCACTTTGAAAATATTTCTTTCCTATTTCTCCTGTACCTGTGCCTGCCTCCTGGGCTTTGGTTTGGAGCTGCAGTGGCTGCTGTTGAGGACCTCTTGTCTGCAAGCTTGGGCACTTGGAAGTTCATTTTCTGCTAAGGGTACTTGTGGCTGACACAAGTCACAGGTTCTAAATGGCCTCATTGTGTGTGTGTGTGTGTGTGTGTGTGTGTGTGTGTGTGTGTGTGTGTGTGTGAGAGAGAGAGAGAGAGAGAGAGAGAGAGAGAGAGAGAGAGAGAGAGAGAGAATATGATATAAAGGCAGAACTTGGAAGACAGCAACACCTTTGTAGTACTTGGTGGATTGACCCTGATTTAGTGTTGAATGGAATCTACCTGAACCTTGATTCCCTCAGCACTGAGATATTACCAGCCTGTCTGGGGATCTTTTAGATAAATGGGATGTGATGGACTCTTTCCCTTCAACAAGTACGTTTTTCTGCTTTCACTGAGTTCATTCAGCTAACCGAAACTGTCTCTGCCTGTGTGTGTTCTGTGTCCTTTTCATATTGTCTCAAGTTAGAAATCGCCATGATGGTTTCCCCAGGAATATTATATCCATAGGAGCCTGACTTCAACAGTGAGTTCTAAGTTACAGAAAGAATTTATATAACAACATTGTGAATCACTTAAATCAAATGAAATGTTCTTATTAAGCTCTGAGGTGTCTGTCACAGAAACAGGTGTCTTCTCTCCTCTCCTTTAGCTTAGCTGCTTGAAGCCACAAAACATGTCACTAAGCAAGTAGGCTCATTGTTTGTTTTTCTGCCTTTTGGGTCTTCTTCTAGAGACTTCTATAGGCTAGAATCTACTCATGCTGGCTCAAAAGATCTGGTGGTTCAATATTCAGGAGTCCAAAGAACATTGGTACTTTGAAATTGGTCGTGCCGGGAATATGTACACTGCAGAAATTAGCAAGCACTCTGAATTCATTGCTGCTTTTATAGTTACATGAGGTGTGTGTGTGTGTCCTTGGAATATGAACTAACTGGATTTGTGGTGACAGTTTTCTGTCCATGAGAAGCCAGGCTTGTTTATGATGGATTTCACTGCTAAAGCTCAGGGCCTATCCAGGATGTGCTGGATGTTCACACATGTCTTGGCTGCTGGTATGGGGACTCCTCGGTAGTGATTGTGGGATAGACATTTGTGAAGTGCAAGGTCTTAGCCAAATCCTATTTCTATGTGGGTATTGTATAAACTGATGACAGATTCATGGTATGGTTAAGAGAATGGTTTTTGTTGTGGTTATGAGAGCGAGAGAACAGCCAGAGGCATCTGGAAGAGTCCAGAGTGGCGGAGAGAGAGAGAGAGAGAGAGAGAGAGAGAGAGAGAGAGAGAGAGAGAGAGAGAGACTGAACACGGCTGACAGACTGGACCTGATCATGAGAGAAGCAGGAGCATAGCAGAGAGATAGACAGAGGGAGAGGGAGATGGGGAGAGAGAGATGAAGACAGAAAGGAAGAGTGAGCGTAGCCGAAAGGGCGGGTTACAAGGAAAGCGAGCAGGTGGCGAGAGGGAGCTGGAGGGAGCTTAGGGCAGGGGCGGAGGTGAGAAGAGCTAGGATGCTGCATGGACTCTGGAGTGTGTAACGGGTACTTGTGATACTGAGGGAGCCTGGAGACCAGCCTGTGCTTTGGTGTACTGATAAGCACCACAGAGAGCCATTTGTGGTAAGGAAAATGGCTCCTTTTGGTAGAGGGGAACCAGCTTCGCAAGATCTTGAAGGATTCTGGCTTTTGTCTAACTGCCAGAATTTGGGAAAATGGAGTTTCCTTTGGGCCTGACAAATATGAAGGTAACATTAGAAAGGTATGAACCAGAGAAGTTGAGAGTCGAATGGACAAGTTTGATCAACATGGAATTTTACTAAGAATCATCCTCTTAGCTGGTGTAGGGTAGTCTTCGTTGCGAGGGCCTGGAAGTTGAGGGAGCTGTGGGAGCATGGCTTTTGTATGCAGTCTTTTCCTCCCCACTTTGGTCTTGCTAGTCTGTTTCTGTGGGGTTGTCTTCCTACACCTCGGAGGAGGCTAATGGAGGTCGTGTTTTCTTTTTGCTTGGCCCACAGTAAATAATTCATTAGTGTTTCCAAACGAGACTTCATTGTGCTATTTCTTTATGATAAATCACCCAGGAGAAAGTGGCTTTAATAGAAAACCCAATTAAAAGCCCGTGTCAGTAACTGCAGGGCTCTTCCAACAGATGAGCCCTGTTTGGCCTTCGGCTTGCTTAATGGGTGTTAACCAATGCTCAACCCACTGCGAGTTTTGTGAAACATTAGTTCCATTTTGTAGACGGCATGGATATGAGAGAGGGGAGGGGCTGAGACTCTGAAGGAGTCCTTGTTCCTCTAGTCCTTATGTTAGCTCATCTCATCTAGAAATGGGAAAGTTTTCCACTGGAGTCGAGAGAGAAACAGCTTAAGTAGACTGTATCTGCTGAAGCTGAGTCTGTGTAGATTTGATGACCAGAAAGTCAGACTGACTTTAGAAAAGGCAGTATTATAGTCTGGTGTTAAGTGTCCTTTTTAGGCCGGTGTGTTTGAGTGTAGGGTCCCCAGCTGGTGGCACTGTTTTCAGAGGCCCTGGAGGTTTTAGGAGGTGGAGGCTCACAGGCAGAAGTCAGCAGCTGGTGGGCAGGTTTTAATGAGGATAGCCCAGCTCCACTGCCAACCTGATCATGTGGTCACTGGGATGTGAACAAGCCACCATATGCTTCACAGGCTGTGGAGGTACTCGATGTCATGCCTTATCCACTAGGTAGACTGTATCCCTCAGATTGTGAGCTCAGACAAACACTTCTTTCCCTCAGTTGTTTCTTGTCAGTTACCTCATGACAAATATGAGAAAAGTAGCTATTACAGGCAGAAACTATAGGTCATAGAGCCAGGTACATCCACAACATGCTATCTTCTAGGCTTAACTTTGTCACTTGTAAAATGAGTATGATAACATAAAGAGACAAATTTTGAGTTTCAAGTGAAAATGAAGCCGGAAAAACATTGCACACAGTGACTGACACATGCAATTTCAATAAACATCAAGTAACACTCTGGCTTCATGAAATAATATAGACTATAGTGTACTTGTAAAAATGGACGTATCACAGTCCTTCACTACTTTACCCTTCTGAATCCTCTTCCTCTTCCTCTACATCTCTACTGAGAGGTAAGGACTCTTGCCATATTTTTTTTGTGTGTGTATCTTTGCTGATATTTTGTTATAAATTGATATTTTTTTTCCTCCCTGAAGGAAAGAAATGTTTACTATTTGATGACTCCCCACATTTGGAATATTTTAGATATCAATTCAAGCTAGTTAGATGCACTATCCTTTATAATGTGTGTATCATATTTTAAAATCATCTCCGTATTGATACTTCAATTTATGATTTTTTCATTTGCACAAACAATGCTACAACCCATATATTTTATATTTAAAGTCACTCATTTTTTCATTATGTGTCTGTATGTAGGCATGTGCACATGAGTGTAGTACCCATAGAGGTTGGAAGAGGATGCCATGTGCCTTGGAGCTGGAGTTACAGGCGTTTGTGACCTGCCTGATGTAGGTGGTTGGAACAGAACAGGGAGCTTCTATGAGGCCTGGAAGACTTGTACTGATGGACAAGGACTTCTTCTTTAAGGGGCCTGTGAAAGCCTCTTCTCTTGACTAGAATTACCTAAAGACCATGACCTACCTTAAGTAGCCTCACTATTTTTATATATATTTCTATATTAAAATTTCTCTAATAATCACTAATGAGCTGGTGCCAGAGGAGCAATCTATAAACTGTAAGCACCGTACAAATGTTATTTTGCTACTTGGCACTGCAGAAAAACTGTAAATGAGATAGCAGTCTTGGTTCCTGCCCTTGACAGACTTAAAACCATCCGGAGGCTCCAATCCAGGTGGAACAATTAAGGAAAAATCACAATGTGTCTTGGAAGCAAATTCTTGAAAATAAAATAAACACTGTTGTTTGGCACGTGAATTTCTGTATGCACATCAATGCTGGCACTCTGGGAAGGTTCATAATCATATTATCAAATAAGTTCTTGGAGCCTTCTACATGACAGGGGATCCCAAGACATCATCACCCCCCTTCCTCCTCTTTGAGGCCAGTCTGGTATACAGAGCTAGTTCCAGGAATGCTAGGGCTGTTACACAGAGAAACCCTACCTTGAAAAACCAAACCAAACCAAAAAACAAAAACAAAAAATACCCCCCAAACAAAAACAAACAAACAAAAGCAACTCTCTGGGAGAACTTTCTGGGTTGAGCCTCCCAGTTGCTAGCCCTCCCTGGTTTGAATGGCTCCTTTGTTCCTGTGACTTCCTGTGTTCTCCCATGGCAACATCAAATCCATGTGCTTGGACTTGTGCTCTGAGGGACTTAATGTTGATGACAATGGTATCCAAAAAAGCCTGATGTGGATCATCTGTCTTTTGCTTCAAGCCGTAGCCCCTCGTTTTGATCACTTCATTTTTGATGCTTGTATGTGGAAATTGTGAGCACAGTTCCCACTATTCCTTCATCCGAGGAAGTCCAGAGATGCTGGGAGATGTTCACAGGTAATGAATTTGTCAGGGTAGGAAAGCAGTCTTGTCAAATACAAGCACAGGTTAAAAAAGAAATTCAAATCCCTGGACGGATTCATAGCTTATTTGCTGATTAACTTGTTCTACAAATGACCGTGAGTAGCATGAGAAAGAGGGGCGCAGGACCGAGACCTGCAAATGGATGGCTTCAATGTGGAGCTTACTGGAGTCAGACATTTTCTCACTTGAGGGCTGGTCAGTGAATCTCTGTGGCTGAGAAATCAGCCTCTCACACAAATGACCATGCATGCCCTATGTGGTCTGTGTGGGGGTGAGGAGCAGAAAGGAAGCTCGCTTTCTCTCCCCCTTCCTTCTCTCCTCTCCTTCCTTCCTCCTCTCCTTCATCCCTTATTTCCTTGTTACTTCCTCTTCCTCTTCTTTCCCTGCTCCCCTTCCTTCCTAAAAATCCATACTCTAAATTGACTCTATCTTTTAAAATTATAATGCACATGTGTATCTATTTGGGAGTATGTGCTCATGAGCACTGTTGACCCCAGAGGCCAGAAAGGGTGTCAGATCCCTTGGAGCTGGACTTGTAGGCAGTTGTGAGCCTCCCATTGTCAATGATTGGAACAGGACTCAGGGCTTCTGCAAGAGCAGTACACACTCTTAACTGCTGAGCTAACCCTCCAGCTCCTGAATTAACTCTAAATTAAAGTAAATAGGGGTACATTTTCCAGCCTTAAAATGGAGATGTGGTCTGATGAAATGAGAGAGCATTTGAATTCCACTGGAAAGTCCCAGACACACAGACACTATAACTAAGGATGAGAGAAATTGCTGCAAACTGACTGTTCCTTTAGGAGCTGGGTGAATGACAGGATCTCAGGGTCTGAATTATTAAGCACATGGTGTTTTTGAACACTAGGAGCAAAGCAGGTGGAAGTCATGTGATAAAACTAGCATATGATAGACATGCTAATTCAAGTTTCTGCTGTCATTGTAAAGTCACCATTGACATAATAAACAGAGAGATTATTCAATTTTTATGTAGTTTTGAATGATTTACTTTTAAAGTAGTTTTAAAGACCTAGGCAGTCATAAAGAATGTAGTGTCTCAGTTACTAAACTTCAGACATACCTTGTTTAATGAAATAAATGTGCCTGAGAACATGGCCAAGTTAATGGCTGTCACTCAAATGATATTTTACACATTAGGGATTTTCTTTTGTTGTGTCCAAGGCGGTCTTTTTCTTTAGAAATAGAAAACACAAATTTGGTAAATTCTGATTTTCAGATATGACTCTGAGTTTCTTTAACGTGAAATACACTTGGCTCTTCAGGCTCAAATAGCATGAACTGGGACTTGCTCTTGAGCAGACCCTGTTCTCAACACCTTTGCAGCATGTATCCTTATAGGATTCTCTTAACAGTTTGATTTTGTACCTAAGTGTGCTGATTCAGTGTTTTGTCAACTTGACACAAGCTCAGGTCATCTGGGAATAGGGACTCTCCATTGAGAGCATGGCCCCATCATACTGGCCAATAGGCAAGTCTATGGGGGCATTTTCTCAATTAATGATTGGAATGGGAGGGCACAGGCCACAATAGGTAATGCTTGGGCAGGTGGTCCTAGATTGTATAGGAAAACAGGCTGAGCAGGCCATGGAGAGCAAGCCATGGAGAGCAAGCCACTAAGAAACGTTCCTCCATGATCTTTGCTTCAGTTGCTGCATTTAGGCTCCTGCTTTGAGTTCCTTTCTTGCCTTCCTGCAGTGTGGGACTATGACCTGGGAGTTGTAAGAAGAAATGAATACTTTCCCCCCAACTTGCTTTTGGTCAGTGTTTTGTCACAGTAACAGGGAAGCAAACTAAGGCAGTGAGGGTTATATGTGTAGGAGCTTTCCCAAGGCTCACAGAGTCAGTGAAAGGCTCAACGAAGAACTGAATATAGGTCTGTCTTATGAAGCAACCTGCTACAAGGTCTGATTTCACTACTTCCTCTTTTACCTAGAGCAGCTTGACTGTCAGGAGGAGGAAATACTCATGATATCATGGGCTGTGGAATTCATGTAGGTCTGAACTGAAGCTGTGTTACTTACAGGAGTTTCTAAACTTCTCTGACTGAGGTCAGCTTACTTCTATAAACAGAATTAAAAGACCTACCTCAGAGAACATGTGCAAGGATTGGAGAAAACAGAGACCCAATGCCTGGTACAGACAGTCTTTAATTGTGTGTGACTATTATTTCCATCGGTAGTAACATTAATATTTATTTAAGTGTTTGTCAGTCTTGACTGTTGTGCACTTAAGGGAGCAGCCCTGGGCAAGTAGTAAGCCGTGTGTGGTTTATTTTATGTCACAGTGCAATGAGAAATATTCCCATAGGCTTCAGTAAGTATTTGAATATTTGATCCTCAGCTGCTGTGTGTGTGTGTGTGTGTGTGTGTGTGTGTGTGTGTGTGTGTGTGTGTGTGTGTTGGGGGGTAACTTAAGAGATGTGGCCCTGTGGAGGAAATATATCACTGGTCTGATCTGAGAGATGAAACGCTTCCTCACTTCCAGTTTGCTGTCTGCTTCATGCTTGGGTTTGAACATGTGAACTCTTGACTTCCTACCTGAGCTGCCAGCCTGCTGCTTGCTGCTAACCCCCCCCCCCCCCACCACAATGCTCTTCTATCCCTCTGAAACCATAAACCCAAATAAACTCCCTCCTATAAATTGCCTTGGTCATGGTAATTTATCACAGAAACAGAAAAATAACAAAGACACCATGAACCGTAGAACACACAGTGGGCTTCCAAATTTGGCGAGAACACCTTAGGTTTTCCAGCATTTCCCTGTTGCCCACAGTACCAGTAGGAAGCCTCTTGCCATGTTTCCCAGGCTCAAAGGAGGGCTTATTGGCTTGCAGCTTAAATTGGATTCAGGTTCTGACTTGCCTCCACTTTAAGTGCCCTGGGCTGTCCTCTTCATGCCTCTGCTCCCATGCCTCAGTACAAATGATATCCCTGGAAATGGCACATCTTCTCCCCAGGGAGAATGATCAAATCTCACATTTGTATTTAGAGTTTAGACTCACAATTCTTTTTCAAATATTTAATTCTTAGGAACTGATCAATTTTTTAAAGAGTAAATTCAGTCTTTGTAAATCTGTATCTGAGGACTCCGATGACAATCTTGATAAACTAGGAATCAGGCTTGGATTAGTCAATTGGAACTGCTGTGCCAAAGGACAAGGGCCAATGCCATAGCATTAAACATTTACTTCTTACAATGCTGGGGGCAGTGAGTTCAAAACTAGAGTGTAACCATGGTTGAGTTTTGGTGTAGACTCTTCCAGGGTGTAAGCTTTGTGTGCATTATCACATGGTAGAAAGATTAAAAAAAAATGGAGCAAGTTCTTTTGTATTTTTAAAATAAAGACACTAATTCCATTCATGAGGCTTTATCTTCATGACTTAATCACTTCTCAGAAGTCTTCTAACGCCATGGCTTTGGGAATTTATGCTTGACATATAAGTGCTCCACTTGGAAGCATTTTATGTCTTCTTTCTATGTCAGGGATGGAGAATTTACACACAGGTGATAAGATCTGAGGGTTAGGAAAGGCGATAACTTAACCTGTTTGCTTCTCAAGGAAGACTCCCTGGAGTGAAATATATTTTTGATCCTCTCTCTATACACGTCAGTGTCATATGGTCTTATTCAGAGAAATTGCTCAGTTAATGTTCAATGAATGAAGAGACCTGCTGTAGTGGTTGGTTTTCACTGTCAAGTCCATTGGCTTAGCATCACCTATGAGACACACCTTTGAACGTGTCTGGGAGGAGTCTTCCAGAAAAGCTTGACTGAAGAGGGATGGTCTATAATGAATGATATCAGTACCATCCTGCGGGCTGGGTTCTAAGGCTGAATAAAAAGGTGGAAGTCCTAGCGTCTATCTCCCTCTACTTCCTGACTGTGGATACAGTGTGAACATTTGCCTCTTGCTCTGGTCTCCATGTCTTTTCTGCCATGAAGGAATGGGCTGTATCTACAAGCCAAAAACTAAGCCCTTCTTTCTTTAGGTTGCTTCTACCGGGCTATTTTTCACAACAGTGAGAAAAGCTGTGCACTGATCATGCCAAATGAAGAGAGGAAAGCTCCCACAGTTCCCGTGACTCTGGTGAGAGCAGACATTGCTCTGGAGATTGGAATACCCTCCGCTCCTTGCTGCATTTTTCTCATTTGGAAACCTCTTCAACATTGCCTCTTTGCTGATACATCTAGCTGCTTTCCAAGCAGATGTTCCAAGCAGATCCACTTTGCTCTGGTGTTTCCTTTTCATGCCATGACACAGGAAGTCTGTTCTGGTAGAGCCAACCCTGCACCTTTGGTTCTGAGCTTCAGTCTTGATTTGAGTTTGATCGGGCCTGTTTTCAAGTCCCAAGCTCTATAAATTGTTAGTCAGTGTGTTCCCAACAGCACACTAACTCACCAGATCAGTGGAAGGACTGGGGCCCCAGGACCTTCTGCAAGTATTTTCATCTCATTTGAGTTCTCTCAGTTGCAAATTATGCTTGACTTCTCTGTATTTCTTTAGACTCTATTTCACTGCCAGGCTTTTAAGATCCTCTCAATAAGGCTTTGTGACAGGAGAAGAGGATTGTCATAATCATGATAATGATGTGCATGCATCTGGCCTACTTCTAAATGTTGGAATTTGTTAATTCAGTAACCACAGAATGAGAGTTATAATAGGCATCATGGATGGAATAGTCCTTCTTCCCTGAGTGCGGCTTGATTTTTATCTTAATATATGTCTACGCGTGCCTCTTTGTGTGTTTGCACATGTAAGTAGGGGGGTGCCAACAAGGGCCAGAAGAGGGTACTGGATCCCCTACAGCTGGAAGAACAACTGGTTGTGAGTGTTGGGAACCAAACTAGTTCTTTTTGAGAGCAGCAAGCACTCCTAACCACTGAAGGATTGTTCCAGTCCTGACTGTGGTTCATAAAGAAGCGCTTCTTAATACTTCATGAGAAAAGTTTGAGATCTGAGAACTGTGCCTACAGCACATTTATATCTAATGGAAGTTTTCCATTTAATTTTCATTGTGTCTGTTATATATTGAACAGAGTATGTAGGGCCTCTGAGGTGAGCATTGTAGCATTGGCATATATTTGTGACACCAACATAGGATGTGCATCACAAACTAAACCCGATCTTATCTGGAGTCGGGATTTGATTTGAAAGGCTCAGCAAAACTTTAAGGTATTACAAGATGAAAACAATCAGGATGTCTAAAGAACAATAAGACACTCAATCTCTGGGCTTTAGTGGTAAAATTCTTTGTTTTTTCTTTTTTAAATTTTGTTTTAAACTTTATTATTAAAAGGTTGTAATACACACACACACACACACACACACACACACACACACGCTGAAATTAATTAGATGCAAACAAAGACTATACAATTTAATGCAGTTGAACGTCTGTGCAGCTTCTCTAGCACTGGACTCAGAAGCTGTCTTCTTTTTAAAGGAGTCATTAAAATCCAAGGGAAAGCAGTTATGGTATAATAGACAAAGCTCCAAGTTAACTAGAATTCTCAACTTTCCACACATCGCTGGTCACAGTTTTGCATAGATCACCTAATCTCTTTGTGTTTCAATCCTACAAACTTACAAATCAAAAATTTAGTGAAGACTAGATTTAGAATGCATTAATCTAGTCACCTCTTCATACTTCTAACAACTATAAGGTTTCAAACAAATACTCACTTTAAAGCGATCTTGTAGTGCTTGACAACAGAATGATAGATTGTACATTGAGAAGAGTGGGAGGCCATCACTCCCCACTTTCTCAATCTCCACGTGAAAGCATCAGTTCATCTTCAGTTTGAGCACTTTCTGAAGCCCGTGGAGCCATCCAGACTGCACCTATCACTTCTTACTTGCTGTTCATCAATCCAGTGTACTTTCACACTGTTACTTTATGAACTTTCCAGAAGTTGCCCAAGAAAAGCTTTCATAAAACTAAGGCACACCATCTGCCTCAAGGCCATAAAGCTTTATGCTGCATCTAAACCTTAGAGGGTAACCTAACAGGGAGTGTATGTCTTAGGAAGGACGAAGTAGATTTTTTTTATTTCCTTCCTTTCTTGCTATTTTCCCCATGCACTACCTATGGTCTTATCTTTTCTAGGACACTAACAACAGATGAACACATTTATAATGTAAAGCCACTTTTTTTTCATCCTTTGTGGTGCTGGGGCCCAAACCCAGGGTTTCTGATCAAGTGCTCTTTCATTGAGCTGGATATTCAGCACCCCTCCCAGTTCATTTTTTTCCCAAGATAGAGTTTTGCAGTCTTAATTATAACCCAGGCTTTCTTTGAACTTACTGGCCTCAAACTTGTGGCTTCTCTCCCAATTAAGTCTCTCTAGCGTTGTGATTCTAGATCTGTTCTATCATACTAGCCTTAAATTGTTTTTTAATTTTAAAGTATTGATTTTTATCTTTCTAAATCACCTATGAACCAGATTATTTTTGTGTGTATATCACATACGGTCTTGGAATACTTCCCCTGCTTCTCTGAAGGCTTGAAGTAATTCTGTAGCAAATACATTTAACTCAGTATGGTGAGTCTGACTCTAGGTGTTTCCTGGGCAAGCCAGCTAACTGAGTATCTGGACTCTGAGCTCTAATTTGGAGGGCTGAGATGGGTAACCCCGGGTGTTCATGTACCCCAGTAAAGTGATTATCAGGGGCAATGGTGTTTCTATTTGTTTCCTGGAGCCATCATAAATCTGGTGACTCAGAAGAGCAGAAAGTTCTCATAGCTCTGTTGACTGGAAGTCCAAAACTGAGGACTGGCAGGCTTGATGTCTTCTGGGGGTTTGGAGGGACCATAAGCCCTATGGAACTCTCCTGGCCTCTGGTGGTTACCACCACCTCTGGTGCCTCAGTGTAGTTACTGCCTCCATATTTTCTCATCATCTTCTCTTGACTCTTCTCCTTTCTCATAAAACGCCAGTACCTGGACATGGTGCCACCCTCGTTTTGTGTGACCTTATCTTAACCAATTAGATCTGTAAAGACCCTTTTATTAAGAGACATCTCATTCTGATGCTGTATTTAGACGTGAATGGATGGGAGCCCTAGTCAATCTAGAGCAATAGATAGAGAGGGGTGGACAACCTCTTAGAGCTAGATGACCAACTGTGCTGACTTAGAGAACAAGACGTGAGTTGATGGTGTCGATCTGAGTAGGGACAAGAACAAGAATTTCACTGTGCTTTGGATATTAAAATGTATTCTGTGCCCATCCCTTCCCTCCTTCTTCACGTTGACTTTCACCCTTCACTGTAGATACTTCCTAATTTTCTTGCCTCCCCACAAATCCAAATACCTTTCAGTTCTAGTTTTCATAGGGAATGTCTTTTACAGTTGACCTGCCAGATTCAGTCTCTGCTTCTCTTCCTAGGCTATTGCAATGTTATCTTACATGTTTTTTTTTTTTTTCATCTCAGCCATCTTCCCACTTCCTACATAGCTACACCCACTGCAGTGCCCTTTCAAAGGGAAAAACCACCACATCGTATCTTTTTCTTAAACACAGGCATGCACACACAATCTTGTAAAATAAAACATTGCGGCTCCCATTATCTGAGGGTAATTCAAGCTTTATTTTCCAACTTCCCTTCTGCTAGTTCATGTTCTAGCCCCTGTCTGCCTTTCCATCATCATGTCCTTCCCCACCCTGCAGGATGGAGGACAGACTTTTCTCGATTTGCTCAAACACGCTGCACTGTCTTTCCCTCATCTTTCTGTCTGTCTGGGAGGCATTTCCTTGCTTTCTCCTCATCCTCCAGATATAACGTAAGTACAGTGTTTTGGCACTCCGTCACCCCAGGCCACTGCTTGTTCATGATCTTGTTGAAAAATCTTCATCTTCCCATTACTTCTCATATTAGACTATGGGCTTATTAGGCCCCGTACTTTAGCTAGCATCCCATCCAGTTTAGATCCTGAGAACACTGTATGTGTGTGTTACATTTTTTGCATGCTAGAATGTGTGTGCATGTGTGAATGCATGCGTGTGTGTGTGTGTGTGTGTGTGTGTGTGTGTGTGTGTGTGTGTGTATACACGTGGAGGCCTGAGGTCAACACTGGGAATCATCCTCAATTGTTCTTCCACTTTATTCACTGAGGCAGGGTCTTTCAATCAAACCCAGAGCTCACCAATATGCTAGTCAGCTTGTTCTGGGAATCCTTGCTTTTTAACCTTGTGAAGTTGAAAACGCGGGTGACTGCCATACCCACTCAGTGTTTACATGGGTTCTGGGACTCTAAGTTCTGGTCTTCTTAGTTGCAGATGTCTTAACTGTGAGCCATCTTCCCAGCACAGAATAGATTTTTGTTTATTTGTTTGTTTGTTTGTTTTCTTTCCTTTCCTTTTTTTTTTTTTTTTTTTTGACTAAAAGAATGAGGAAATTCAACATCCCACAAACAGCACTGGTGGTGGTGACTCACTAATTGTGAACCCTCTGTGAAGGAAAAGCTGGGTTTGGACTCTCAGACTGTTCATTCTGCAGATTCCATGGCAGCTGGCCTTTCAGGCAATTTAGAAGGACCCTTAGAACAAGTCATCTGTCTTTTGTGTGGCCAGAAACCACTCAACAACAAGCAAGACCCAAAAGAGGGCTGAAGTGAGCTGGCTTGCCAGTGTGCTCTTCAGAATCTCCTCCTCCTGCCTGTGAGTAGCCAGTACTTGTTAAATGATTTAAGCAGGGCCTCAGTTGCATCAGGCATTTCCTGTGTAGTGTAGAGGTTGCAGTGCGCAATTATCTAGTCTGGATCTGCTGAGAAGCGATAATTAGGTGGTAAATGTTAACTGGATTACAGCAGGGATCACTCTGCTTGTCATTTAGCACCTCATCAGGGGTTGGACCTTGACTGTTGTTTCCTACTCTGTGCAGCTACCTCTGGTGACCTTTCTTCAACAGTCTCTATTTTATCTTTCTGTCGAGTTCTGGAACATCCACATTTATTTGCCTACTTGATCGAATCAGCATCTACAGCCCACAGGCAGACCCATGCGAGGATGGAAGGCTGAGAGTGTGTCTAAACTTTTCTCAGGACACACATAATTTGCTCTATTCACACAGTTTGCTAACTTTGTTTGTGAAAGGCCCCATAAATGCTATGCAAGGATTTATTTGGTGTGTTATTTGTCTGGTGTTATTACAGTTCACATGTGACTTTAGTGAAGACTGACAAGGAGAGAGTTCCAGGGATATACTGGGGTTAGGTGGATTCAAAACTCAATATATTTTTGTTTAATTAAGTTTTTAAACAGTCTTTTAAATAAATTTTTATTTCATGTGTGTGTGTATTTTGCCTGCAATTATATCTGTGTACCATGTTCATGCAATGCCCACAGAGGCTGGAAGAGGGTGTCAGATCCTCTGGAACTGGAGGTACAGGTGTTTGTCAGTTGCCACTGGGGTGCTGGAAACAGAACCTTAGTCACCTGCAAGAGCAGCCAGTGCTTTTATCTGCTGAGCCATCTCACCAGCCCTTAATTAAAATTTTATGTTACTGTGTGTGTGTATGTGTGTGTATATGTGTGTGTATGTGTGTATATATGTGTGTGTATATGTGTGTGTATGTGTGTATGTGTGTGTGTGTGTGTGTGTGTGTGTGTGTGTGTGTGTGTGTGCCATGGCAAGCACATGGAGGACAGAAGACAACTTCTAGGAGTCAGTTTTCTCGTACTACTACATGGATCTTGGGGATCCGACTCAGATCTTCAGGTTGAACACGCTTGCCAGCCCAGCACACACAATTCTAAACCGGGTTCATGATGGGAATCCAAATGTGCCTTTTTCTTCTCGGAGCTCACCTTCTTTCACTTAGCGTCGTGATTTTAGTTCCGCTCATTTCCCTGGAGAGCTTGAGTCCTCACCCACTGTCCTGGCACGTGGTGTCTAATGTCCTCCGTCCCTAGCTCTCCCTTGTACTCGCTTGGCATGGAGGATGGAAATGTCACCAACCCAGTATTCCAACTCTGAGTGCCAGGAGAGAGGACTCTGTGTATAGGACAGGCTGAAAATGTCTCCTGGGTCTGGGAAGGGGTGATTCTAACAGCTAGACACCTTTGTCTATGAAACGCTCCCCCACGCTCCCAGTAGAACATATAAGGATCTTGGTCTGCCATTATCTTCTCTGCTGTCTTTGAAAATACAAAACCAAACTTTCTTCTGAAGGTACCAAAGACCTTCAGATAAGAGTAGTTAAGTTCAAGAGGTGGTGCCATGATTTAAAAAGTATTCGTAAGCCACAGACAAAGAGAATATTTATTCATCCCAGTCTCAAATTACTTCAAATATCATTGTCAAAGCCTGAGTGATTGAATTTCTACTCATTATGCAACTAAATTTCCAGATATTATTCATAAAGTGATTACAGATTTTTTCTCTTCTAATATTTCCCTTTTCATTTTATACATGACAATAAAAGTAACTACTGCTGAGTAAACAATAAATTTCCACTTATTTCAAGACTTTAGATAGGCTGTTTGGAGATATTAAAGCCCTGTTTTTATTCTTTTCAGTAGTAAATGTAGCAGGTCTTAGAGTAATTTTTGATTTTCAACTTGTATTTTTTCCTAGTATTTATCTATTGATGTTTATTGTATCAGTAAAATTACTGTACCTTCATTTTGGATCAAGTCTATGAAATTATATGAATAGTCATTTATTTAGCTGTATATACATTTATAATTTATTATTATTATTTTACTTATGTGTATGCGTCTGTGTGCCTCTGTGTGTGCATGTGAGTGTAGTGACTATGGAGGCCAGAAAAGGGCGTTGAATCCCTAGAGCAGGAGTTACAGGCAGTTGTGAAGCTCCCAATGTGGGTGTTGGGAACTAAATTCCAGTCTTCTACAAGAGCAGTACATGGTCCTCACTTCAGGGCCATCTCTCCAGCCTCAAGCTATATATTTTTCTTAAATATTTCTCAGTAATTATACTTTCAAAAATGTAATTCTGCCCCCCACCAACTTACTTGCCATTCAGCATGCTTTCTCCTGAGTGTTTATTATTCCTGAGGTTGGTTGTAGGTGGTGGTTTTACACATTTTCTTCAGCATATATTTTCTTAGTGTGAACTGCATGTCAGGCTGGATGTCAGTATAAACCCACTTAGCATTTTAATCTGAATCTCAGTTAATCCTTGTCATTTAGCTGATACCAACTGCACATTCACCATGCCAGTTTAATCATTCTGGAAACATTTGGTCATGAATAAAAGAACACCACAGCTGCTCCAGCCCTCAGGTAGCACCAGACTCTTCTTGCAGAGCTGTTCCAGGGAGATGTAAATTCACACTGACCTTGATCCCTGACCTGGCAGATCCGCAGATGAAGAAGGCTGGAGTTTTGCTCTAAACTGTCCTCTCTCCCGAGCTTATCAAACATTTCAGTAAATACTGCTCAAAAAGTGTGAGTACTGTTGAGCTCTTGTAGGGCCATTTGTCTCTTCCCTTTCATCGTTCCTTTAAAAAAGTTTGTACCGTTTGAGGATTTAAAACTTTTCTTTAATATTTTGTTATGTGTGCACACATGTAGCACTGGGGATTGAACCCAGAGCACTGAGCATGCTAGGCAAGCATTGTACTGTGAGCTGCATCCCTAGCCTTCCTCTGAGCATCCCCCAAAGATCCAATGCACATGCACATTTGCTCCAGCGTTATTTTTTTCTGATGCAAATATGTCTGCGGTTGAGACCATTGCTGATGATTCCTTCCAATGCTATATTTTCTGTGGTTTAGTGATGAATAATTGGAATAAATAAGCTAAACTGTAGTGTGGTGGTATTGTGTTCCCCGAAATATTGTGCACCCTAATAAACTTTTCTGGAGTCAGAGACAGAACAGCCACAATATTAAACATAGAGGATAGGCAGTGGTAGCACACGCCTTTAATCCCAGCACTTGGGAGGCAGAGCTAGGCAGAAATCCATGTGTTTAAGGATACAGCCAAGCATGGTGACTCACGCCTTTAATCCCAGAAAGCGAGCCTTTAATCCCAGGGAGTGATGGTAGAAGGCAGAAAGATATGTAAGGCATGAAGACCAGGAACAAGAAGCATTTGGCCTGGTTAAGCATTTGGCCTGGTTAAGCATTTGGCTGGTTAAGCTTTTAGGTTTTGAGCAGCGCAGTTCAGCTGAGACCCATTCTGGATGAGGACTCAGAGGCCTCCAGTCTGAGCAAACAAGACCAGCTGAGGATCCGGTGAGGTGAGGTAGCTGTGGCATGTTCTGGTTCTCTGATCTTCCAGTTCACCCCAATACCTGGCTCAGGTTTGATCTTATTAATAAGAACTCTCCAAGATTCCTGCTACACTGTAGCCAGTGGGCTTCTCCAGCTCCTCCCCCCCCCCCATCTCTGTGTGGAGTCATCTCTATGAGCAGAATCACCGGATTGCCTCCATACATCCCCATACTCTCTAACTCTTCTCCCCACCCCTTGCATGAGCCCCAAAGTATTGCAAAGGATGCTCTGAATCTGGGTTAGTGACCTCCTGTATTTCTCAGGACAAGCTAAGTTATAGGCAAAGTAACCTCATAAATCCAGTGGCTTGCCCATAGAGCATCCTTGCTGCAGGCTATTTGGTGCTCTGTCTCTTAAAAGGGCCTTGTCAAGGGAACCTCCATCTCTACTGTCCAGGGAGCAGAAAGCATGAATCTGGGAAATAGACCACTAGCTTTGAAATCTCTTTCTTAGAAGTGATGGCACTTCCTACTCATTTAGAAACACTAAAAAGAAAGTTTTAATTTAATCCAACCCATATCTGGACAGAGGACCTAAAATGTTTGGTCAACAGTACTTAGAGCTACATACCCATGTTAGTTGTTTCCCTCATCACTGGGACAAAATATCCCACAAGGAGCAATGTAAAGGAGAAGGAGAGTTGATTTGGCTTATGGTTGGAGGAGGTACAGTCCATCACAGCTGGGAGGGGACAGGAGCATGAGGCTGCTTGCTCATATCTAGGTGGGTCAGGAAATAGAGATGGGACAGGAAGTGGAACCTGGCTCTAAGTTTCAAACCCTGCTCTGGATGAACCATTTTCTCCAGTGAGGCTCTATTTCCTTGTAGATTCTTCAACCTCCTGAATAGCACTACTATCTGGGGACCAAGTATTCAATTACTTGAACCTTTGGGGAACATTTCTATCTAAACTCTTAACAGCCTTGGTGTACAGAATTCCAACAGAGTCCAGGGAGTAGTCTGCTGGGTACACAGAGTTCCCATTCACATTCCAGGTTGAGCTCTATACACATCTTGGTGTGGCCATGTGGACCTGGGCAAAATGTAAGTGTGTGGCCTATTGTCCAAAGTTAAGAGCTTCAGGTGGAGTGGCATCAGAGACTCACAGCATGGGATTCTTTTAACTCCTGGCTCATGTACAATTGTACAGGTCGGTGGCTTTGGAAACATCCCAGGGAGGGAGAGAAGACAGGATCCTTAGGGTAATCATCTGAGGATGCTGAATTAAATGTGTGTGCTTTCTCAGGGGGAAGGAAGGCAAAGCAGATCATCTGTCTGTCTCACAGGAGGTGTTATCAGGATGAATAACACAGTGTGAGGCTAAGGAGTTTCCCTTTGCAAATCCTTACAGGGAGGTGACCTCTACACTCAAGGCACACTAATTTTCCTAACAGTGATTTAATGATGTTAATTACACTCCTACACCTGAGCTGTCTTATTCTTATAATTCCCTTAGAGGATGAAGTTTGAGACACTCATCTCTGGCCTGATGGTCTCTGGAGGAGGGACTATGGTAGCCTGCCAAAAAATGTTAGGAGTCAAATCTGTATGTGCAAGGCTGTCAGAACAGCAGGCTTACTCAAGAGGCAGACAGGACAGACCTCTGTCCTTTGTGCCCTTCTCGAAGAACCATGAGGACTATGCTTGGTTTGTGTGGAAACTTTAGAACTTACAAACACTATTTTGATTGTTTTAAGCTGTGAGATGGTAAGCTCAACACAGTATTTTGGATTAACACCTTATGGAGTCCTATGTTTATATGTAAAGGGCACAAGGGACAGCAGCTGCTAAGGCCTTGTCACCTGCTGAGAAGACCCTGGCTGCAGACCTTTATCACAGTGTTGTCCTCTATGGTCTTGACGGAACATAGAGATCCAGGTCATCCCAGCCAGAGTGACTTGGATTATTTTTCATTACTTTCAGGCAGCAGGAAGAGCCCCCCAGGAAATAGTCACTGTAACCTCACAATATTTAAATCTGAGTTGGCAGCTTGGGAAAAAATCCACAGACAAGGTCATCTGCATCTTCAACATCTTTGAATTCACAAATGAGTCATCTGCCTCCTTCTCTGAGTGAGTCTGCTGTCCTCACCCCAGCAACACGCAGCATCAATACTTTGGTTAGGCTGGGAGATGAGTGACACCTGCCTGCATTGACTGCAAACTTGCCATGGATGTCACTTGCAGTGTCAGTCCACCGAGCTTCCGGTGACTGGATTTATCAACTTGTTAGAGTTGCCTCCACTGACTGTGAAAGTCACAGAAAAGTTGTGGGAGAATTCTGCCTCCTGGGAAGTGAATAACCTTGGCTTGGCACCGACTAGGAAGGTCCTAGGCATTCGTGAGGGTAAAGAAATACATGGTGTTGGCTTAGGCGTTCCTGTGGGTGCAGATGAACTCAAGTATGCTAGGTCAGGGAGCTGTGCTGACTCTCTCCTCCTTCACCTCTGCAGCTCCCTCACCTCCCTGTTTCCCTTCTCCTCTGCTTCTTCCTGTATTCCTCCTCTCCCCTACCCCACTCTTCTCCTGTTCCTATCTCTCCATCTTCCTTTCTTTTTAAGGTTTTATGTATTTATGTTTTGGTCAGGCTTTTGCTGCATAGTCCAGGCTGGCCTTCAGTTCACCTTGCATTTCAGACTGACCTCAAACTTGCGGATATCCCCTAACTTCGGCCCCTATAGCACTGGAATTGTAAGCCTGAGCCATGCACCTGGTTTACCTCATGCTCTTCTTGAATGTAAGCATCTCCTAGGAGCTGAGAGTGGAAGTGTTGGAAATATCGCAGGGTATTAATTTGAGTAACAAGGTGAAGCCACAGGCCCTACATTATGGGGTTTTAATCTCATGAATTAATAAAAAAAATCTTTAAATGACTGTTTGAATCTCACATGGTCCACTTTGGTGTCTTTTTGTTTGGTCATCACAGTCTGAAGACCTAAGTCAGCATGGAGGAGAACAAAGGCTCACCTGAAGCAGTCATAGGGATTAGGGAAGGATTCCAATCAGGCACCTCTATAATTATCTGACAATACTTCTGTTGCTCTTAATGGTCACTGTGAAGACTGTTGGGTGGCAAGGATAGAAAGGTTCTCAGTATGGACTGGGCCAGTGACTAGCTGAAAATATGTTCAGACCCTAAGATTTGTTTTTATTTTCAATCATTGCTTCCAAGCAAACGTTTGCTAGTTTGATCAGCTGCAAAGATAGCTTTGTGGGTAGTTGGAAAGAAGAAGTTCCTCACTAGGAGACCCAATATTAAGAAGACACAGTAGAACAGGTATTATCCCACTCTGTACAAATTGAAAGATCAGTGGAGGAGCCATTACTGAGTAGGGGGGTGTGGTGGTTTGAATGAGAAATGTCATCCCCAGGCTCAGGCATTTTAACACCCAGTCTCCAGCTCCAGCTGCCCTTCCTGCTGCTGTGGACCTCCTCATGATGGACACTTTCCCCTATAGAACTGCAAGCTCAAATAAACGTTGCCTTGATTATGGTCTTTTATAATAGCACCAGAAGTGTAATTAATATAGTGTTAAAATACGAGCTTAAATTATTTTATAATCTTCATATATGTACGTAATGAGTTTGGACCAAATCCATCTACTTCCTACTCCCCACTCCCGCCTCCAATTCCTTACCTATCTCTCCATCACCACTTTCTACTCCAGATGCCTGCTGAATCAATTTAGTGTTGCCTATACGTATATAGTGTAGGACTATTTACTGCAGCATGGATGTTGTGGGATATTTGTAAACTGTGTGAAGAGGTATTGCTGTGATTGGTGTAATAAAAAGCTGACTGGCCAATAGTTAGGCAGAAGGTATAGGGGGGATTTCCCGGGAGAGAAAGGAAGAGGAGGAGGAATCTAGGCACGCAGGAGATGCCAGGGAACATAGAGAGGAAACAGGAGGTGCAAGTTGGAAGAGAGGTAAAAAGCCACAAGGCACAGTGTAGATTAATACGAATGGGTTAATTTAAGTTGTACAAGCTGGTGGGAGAAGCCTAAGCTACAGGCTGAACTTTTGTAATAAAGAATAAGTCTCCGTGTCTTTTTTTATGCACTGTTGGCCCAAAGAAAAACCCTACACATCGGTAGCGTCTCAGGGATCAGGTCCCTGAAGAAAACTGATCTCCCCTTTTCCAGAAGACATCAACTGCCAACATTTCCTCCGTGGAACTTCATGTTCTCGTCCCCATCCGTGCTGAGATTTTGAGTAGTGTGATCTTGTGCAAGTCTTGTGTATACAGTCTCAGTTCCTGTGAGGTCATATCTACAGTTGTCCTGTCAAAACAGGAGCTTTTAAATCAGATTGCTGTGAAATCCACCTTCTGTTCTGTGACCCCACGTGTGTTTCCCAGTCTCTCTAATTCTTGATATGCACAATGGGGATTAGAGCACAAGGGCAGGCGGTATTTGATAGCTCCCAGTCTGATATGTTCACAATTTTCACTACAGAGCTCATTGTTAGGGATGATGATGATGACAGTGAAAATTCGCATATGTCAATCAGTGAGCCCATACAAGTCTTGCTTCCATGCTTTCTATAATCTCTGAATAGAAGATTCTGGATAGGAGTTAGCTTTTACCACGGTCTTCATCATTTCCTGATGGGTTCAAGATTTCCCTTGTTGTCACAATGAATGTTGGCCTACACACCTATGCCAAGGTCTATACTTTCCAAGACCGCACAGTGACATAAAATACAGAGATGAGAAGTATTGTTATCATAGCTTCTGACCTTAAAATAGTCACAGTAACTAGTATTTTTGACCTCTTACAACATGTCAGACACCAAGGTGATCATGAATGATACCTGTTTTTCAGTTGAAATATTTCTTACCACTTCAGTGTATGAAATGCCTCGAGACTGGGGCTACTTCAGTTGGAACCAATAGGAATGTTGGGCAGGATGGCAGAGGGCCAGTGCTGCCCAGCTGCTTCGTCCCTCTTCAAGACATTTCAAAGACCCCCGTGGAACTCCTGAGTCAGTTACAAAGCTGCCAGGTGTTACAGTAGTTGGTTAGGACAAGGGGACAGATTAAGAGTGAAAGGATGTCATTGTTCACTTATTTCAACATGCTAGTGTCTTAGTCATTGTTCTGCTGCTGTGAAGAGACACCATGATCACGGCAACTCTTATAAAGGAAAGCATTTGATTGGGGCTGGCTTACAGTTTCAGAGGATTAGTCCATTATCATCTTGGCAGGGAGTATGGTAGCACACAGGCAGACATGGTGTTGGAACAGTAGAGTCACATACTGAGAGCATCACATACTGATTGCAGGCAGCAGGGAGAGAGAAGGAGAGAGAGAAGAAGGGAGGGGGGAGGGAGTGAGGAGAGAGAGGGAGAGAGGGAAGCAGAGAGGGAGGAAGAGAGAGAGAGAGAGAGAGAGAGAGAGAGAGAGAGAGAGAGTGGACTTGGTGTGGGTTTTTGAAACCTCAAAACCCACTCCCAGGGGCACACCTCCAACAGGCCAAACCTACTCCAGTAAGGTCTCACCTATTAAAACAAAGCCACACCTCCTAATCCTTCCAAAACAGTTTGTCAACTGGGGACTAAGTATGCAAATATTAAAGCCTAGGGGGGCATTCCCATTGAAGTCACCACAGTTAGCAGAGAGCCAAAGGAGGAAGGGAGGAAGGAAGGAAGGAGAAAGGGAGGGAGGAGAAGGAAGGGAGGGGGAAGGGAGGAAAAAGAGAGAGGTGGAGGGAGGAAAGAGGGGCCCCGTTCCCCCAGCCATTGATTTTCTCCATGAAATGACACAAGTCTCAGTGGGTGTGGACAGGTGTGAATGGAGGTTTGTTATTCTGTTAAGGATTCCCCAAAGTAAAATCTCCTGCCATTTGCCTGGAACATGGAGCAGATTACCTGGAACATGAATTGGATTACCTGGAACACGAAGTGGATTGGGCCTGCCAGTTCTCAGCCAAGGTGCTTCCATCTGGCTCATCTTTACACACACACACACACACACACACACACACACACAACCGAGGAGGCTCCTGGGTAGAGGAACCTAAGCTGGGAATACCATCTGTATGTGGGCAGGGCCAGTGGGGTTGAGTACAGGGTCCTAGTGTCTGTTAATAGGTTTGTTCAGTGGTGTGTGGTGCAGGTCCTCAGCTGCAGCCTCCTTGAGCAACTGTAAGGTTTTTGCTGTGCTCCAAAGCTTGGGAGTGGTAACAGCAGCTTTCTTAACCTAAAGCCCACCAAAATATCTGCCTATGGTTAGCTCCAGAGGGGCACACATCCCTAAGATCCTAGCCCATAGTCTCATACCTCTGGCCTGTTTGAGCATTGCCTTATGGAGGAAAGATACAGTCATTTATCTTTTGGATAAATGGAGTTGAATAATAAATAGGTTATGCTTATACCTAATTGGCTTAGTAAATTTACTTTGCCATATCAGTTGTTTATTCACTTAAAGGTACTTTATTTATTGTGGCGGTGGGAACCAAGTTAGCTTTACAATTCCTATATTTTTTGCCATTTGCAGTGTGTCTAAATTTTTGTAGCTCGCTCACGAATTGGCCTGAATAAAAACTGCCAATGCCTGTACACAGTAACACAGCTTGAAAATAAGGAAGTGTCTGTAAACAAAAGTGTCAATTATTGTTTATAGTCAATTTCACGCTTGCCCAGAGAGGAGAAGCAGAGGAATAAGTATTACAGAATAGAGTTGGTTTGCCTCTCAGATCATCATTGAAATGGGTTATTTAGCTTTACATAGCATTTTTATATAGCAAAATGTGTGTGAAATCATTTTCATTAGTAATGATCTCATACCTCAGGATTGTGAGCTTGTTTGGATAAATAAGTGGATTGTTTTTAGTAATAGAAAAGAAATGAAAGAAATACAGAAATAGCCTTCATGTGTAATATTCCATTTCCAACATTGCATGGAGCTAACATTTAATCTGAAGACCTTGGATGTCGAACTTGCTTGAATCTTACTGTCAAATGACCCTTTGCCGAATTATTGTCCTGTTTCAGAAATAAAACTATCATGTTGTCTAAAATTAGATTTTATGAGCCCGTTCCCCCACTCCCAACGTGGACAACTGAAGTTAAAATGGCACATTCAAACAGTTAAATAAAGTTTCTGGAGTCAATGACAACACATCTAAGTAGCTGTGGATAACACATGGGAGGGTGTCAGCAACCCACACTATTCGATTCTTTCCTTGTGTGTTTTCTCTGTTGAGGATATTGGAATTAAAGGTATATGCCACCATGCTCATCATGGTTGGGGATATTTAAATAATACACATGTTTTAATTCATTTTACTTATTTGTGTGTGTATGTTTGTGTTCTTTACCAACTGAGCTATCTCTCCAGCCTGATAATGCATGCTAATAATACTGTGCAAGGTTCTCTCTCTGAGAAAGGAAACCCCTATTAGAATTGTGGGCTCCTATGGAATGCTGGGAAGCCACTAGCAAGATCTGATTCTCTCAGGTACTCATGGTTGGAGCCATAGCCCAATGGTCCATGCCCAGAAAATGCTGATGGCTGAGGAGATGCTAGCCTCTCTGCTTCCTCAGAAGCAGATAGTATTAGAAAAGGCACAGTTTGGGACTGACACCCTCGAACAGCTGGTTCTTCGGTGTCCAAATTGCTTTTCCTTTTATAATGATCACCAAAGAGTAGGTCCTGGATGTTCTTTGGGTCCTGCTTTGAGACTGGGAAGAAAAAGGACCCTATGAGGTGACTGAGGATTCTGCCCCCTGCAGGATAAGACTGGCATTTCTTTTCACGTCAGAAACATCTAAGTTCAGTTCCTGCAGGGGAATCATCAGCAAGCTTTGTGAGTTGAATTTCAAAGCCTCTCGGGAAAGCTAGGAAGGTCAAAGGTCATCGTTTTAGGGAAGCAAGTGTGAAGGGCTGAGGAAGTGGTTCAGCTGGTGATGTGCCTATACACAAACCTGAGAAGCCCAGTTCAGAGCCCCAGAACCCATGACAGGCGTGTGGTAGTGTACAGCAGTACTCTCAGAGCTGGGAAGGCAGAGACAGGAAGATCCCTGGGACTTTCTGGCCACTGGCTGAATCAATGAGTTATGGGTTCAGTGAGATACCTTGCCTTAGAAGATAGCGTGGGATGGATTGCAGAAGACACTGGATGTCAGTTTCTGGCTTGCGCATGTGCACACACACACACACACACACACATCTGTATACACACTCGCACATGTATACTCTAATATATATGTATTATATATTATACTAATATATATTATACTATAATATACTATACACACATATGAATAAAACATTTGAATATATGAACAGCAAGTCCTTGTGTCACGCCTAGAGTTAGAGCTGGTTACTAGACTAGATTCCGTAACTGGGGAAGTTATAAAACTATGGTATGTTTAGTGACATTTAAGAACACTCTTCTGGCAGATGAGAACACCCCAGCCAGGGGAGAAGGGGCTAAGCAGAGAATGAACAAACCTTCAAATGTTGAAAGATATAAACTTGACCTATTTCCTCCAACTAATGGCAGTAAAACCCAATTTGTTGAACCTGGAGGCATCTCATCTAGCCTGCTACCATTCTTAAGAATCTCCCAGGCAACATCTCCCAGCAGGTAATCACTCCAGTCTGAAGTGCCAGCCTGCACAGCACCTGTGAGGCACTTCAAGGAAAATGCAAGTTTTTAATGAATGGAGCCTACTGAGGCCCACCGTAGCTTTAGACCTGGGTCCTGATCTTTAAAGCCAAATGGATTAGACTGTCCTTTGACTTCTCTGGGGAGGACAGGATGCAGGGTCATCTCGGAGAGGCTGTCACATTCCTTACATGGTTTCTTCAGGATCAGCACTGCAGTGGTCGCTTTCCTTTGTGTGGTAAAATACCTCAACAAAAAAAAAAGCAACACTCAACGCAAGGAAGACTTACAGCTCAAGGGGATCATTCTGTAATGGGAAGATATGGTGGCAGGTGGGGAAGCCACGGTCAGGAGCAGGAGGGCAGCGAGTCCCACTGCATCCTCAGGCAGGAAGCAGAGAGAGAGATGCATGTGGGTGCATAGCACTTATTATATTTTTAGTCTGAGGATTCCAGCCCAGAGAATGGTGCTGCTCATAATTAGGGTGGTTCTTCCCAGTTCAATTAGCCCAACTAGAAACTTCCTCGTGGACGTGCTCAGAGTTGCCATGGTGATTCTAAATCAGGAAAGTTTGACGAGATTGAATTAATCACCACAGGCACTAGCATTCCCTCCTAGAATCTTCAGCTCTGTCATTTAGATGATGCCACTGTCTTCTTGATTTCCTTTCTTTAGACACATCTCAGAACACCCATGTCTTTATAAAGTGGTAGCACAGAGAACTGGGTGTGCCATTGTCTAAATCCTAGACTACTCAGCATCTAAACCTCAGCCGTTGCTTTCCTTACTCTGCACTCAAGAATTCATTAAAAAAAGGGGATAGAATGCACTGAATACGTTGGGTTGAACTTTGGCTTGCCTAGTGACTTTTTTTTTTTTTTAAGAAAAAAAAAAGTTCATACACTAGCCCATTACTTAATCTGTTTTGGAGTTGCCCCCCTCTGCCCCCCCGCCCCCATACATTAAACTCATAGGCATATATTGTGGTTCCAGTCTAACTCCCTTTAAATTTTCAAAATATTTGTTCACCCTTATTCTTTTCAAACTTAATCTTTTGTACAAGATTCCTAAAAGTTTAGAAGCCGTAGATACAAGATGGCATTTGTAATGCCTTTCAGTAGTCAAGGGGAATGTATCCTTTTATTTTTTTCTGTGTAGAAGACTTACTCTAGAATCTACAGAAAACTTTCGTAGCCTCTCCTCGCTACCTAACACCTTACCTCTGGATGCCTGAAGTGCAGATCCTAGTGCTGATTGGAGATCTCCACTTGGATGTTTCATACACAATTCAAACTGTCCTTGAACTGTTGATTTCCAACCCCGCCCACTGACAGGGTCAGTTTCTTAGTTTGGTGAAGGGCGCCACCATCTGGTCACTTCTAGAAACTAGAATCCCCTGGAAAAAAAAGCCACGCCTTCTCCATATCCAATAAAGAGTTTTCATGGAATGTGCTCTAAAAAGTACTTGCATATTTTCTCATTCTTACTAGGCCACACTCTCCCATGCCAACTCAAAGTACAGTGTGTCTCACCTGTAAAATGTATGGCTTCTTAATTGTGTGTTAGAAGTATAGTCTTGGTGGTCATAGTTGTGTTTTTGAAATATAAACAGGACTGTCAAATTCCATCAGTACATTTCTTTTGTTCCTGGAAAACGCCTTGACCTTGACCATGGCTTATAATGCCCTGTCTAGAGCAGCCCAGCTCACCTGTGTGGCTGCAGCTCACTGTGTGCTCACTTCTGTGCTGGGCACACTGGCTTTTCAGTATTTGAGCATGCTGCTCTGCTTCTCCTGAGACTCCCACAACCATCCATCTGCTTGTCAGGTACACTCCCCGCCGCTGCCAGGGTATCTGAACTTAATCCCCACCAATATTCACGTCTCTGCATCACCATCTCTCCCTGGGATGGCCTTTCTCAGCCTCTTCCCTTACATTCCTTTTCTCCTCTACATCAGCGGCCCCTAATTGATGCTGTCCCAGGGCTGCCATGCCCGCAGCACTTCCTAGCATGCTGGAAATGACATTTCATGTTTTAGAGACAATGGAGTCAGCGTGTGTTCCACAGTATGTGAGCTTGATGGTGCTTGGGTTTGCTCACCGTTAACCCTTGCCACACAATGGATCTTCTGTTATGTTTATATCATTTTAATAACCCTTTCACGATACATAACGTATTGGTTGTGTGAGCCTAACAAGCTGTGGATGAAAGAACAAGTGGAGATTGGCCTCTGTTCCCTTGTAGTAAAGTTGTCTACCCTTTGAAGACTAGAAATGCCTTTCTTCATTCAGAAACTTGGAAATGAAGCCCAGGCTGAATTTCCTCCCTCTGGTTCAATTAATTAGTTTGAAACCCTCACCATTGAAATGAACACAAATGCAATTTTATGAAATAATATAAAATAATTCCCCTTATTATTGCTTATAATGAAAATTATTGTTATTGTTAATATATATGCATGTATATATTATTGTTATGATACTAATTGAAGGTACATTATGTATAACAATAATATATAATTGCTTATGTACATCTATCAGCAATCTATATATCTGCAAACCATAGTTAGTAAAGTGTCATTTTTCTGGAATCAATGCTCAAGAATACAATTGCTAGGCCATGGAAGCTGCATGTTTAATTTCACAAGAACCTGCCCAACTGTACTGTAGGTTGGCCAAAACTTTTCATATTCTCACCAATGATGCATGAACAATGGATTTTTGGATGACCTTTGGTGCTGTCACTACTTTTTACTTTGGCTGTCCTGAGAAGAATGTTGGTGGCCTCAATTTGCATTTCTTTAAAAGTCAGCAAACTGAATATCTTTCTCCTGTGCTCATTTACTATCTGATTAGTCTCATTGATTTTTTTGTATTATTTTCATTTCTAATTTTGGTTTTTCAGAGTCTTTGGAATTTTCTTTGTATACTCTCAGGACTAGTCCATAATAAAGTATGTGGCATATAAATATGCTCTCTATGTTTGTTGGTTCTCTCTGGATTTTGATTTTATCTTTTCTTTTCTTTCTATCTTTTTTTTTTTCTTGGCTTCAAATTGGCTGTGTAGCAGAGGTTGGCCTTTACTTGATTCTCCTGCTTCTACCTCCCAACTGGTGAGGTTAAGGGAATGGGCCACCACATTTAGATTTTTTTCATTCTTTTTAAAGAATCCTTTATAGAGAAATTTAATGAAATCCAGTTAGTTATTTTTCCCCCTCTATGAACTGTGCATTAGAGATCAAGTCTAAGAATTCTTTGTTCAACTACAAGTTACGAAGATTTTCTCATATACTTTTTCTCCCTAAAATTTTATGATTTTATGTTTAATGTTAAAATCTGTGACTAATTTTGGGTTAATGGCTTGAGAGTTACTTGATACCCTTAGGCATCAAACTGGACCAACACCATTCATTGACAAAATTCCCATTGACTTATTCTTGCACTTTGCTCAAGATTCAGCCGAGCATATGTGGTTCTAGATCACATTTATTTCTTTTGAATACATCGCACTCTTAGCTGTGTAGTAAGTTTTGACAGCAAGATGATACCACCACTATAAGAAATTATAAATAAAAAATACCACACACTGAAATTAAGGCTTTGGATCCAGTTGTTCTTTGGTGCTAATCTTGTGCCCCAGTGACCATGTCAGACTCACTTCTTAGCTCCTCAGCTTTTTTGTCTTGCAGACACCCAGCCATGACAGTGCAGTCTTATAATACATGTGCTGTGCTGGTTAGTGGTGTGAATATCATGAAAACCTAGGCATATGTGAAGGAGGCGATCTCATTTAAGATGTCCCACTTCTGACAACTGATTCTGCCCTAGTTTGGTTTTCTGTTACTGTGATAAACACCACAGCCAAAAGCAACTTGGGGAAGAAAGGGTTTATTTCATCTTGGATGTTACAGTCTTTCCAAGTGAAGCCAGGGTAGGAGCTCAAGGCAGAAAGCTGGAGGAAGAAATTACAGCAGAGGCCATGGAGAAATGCTGCTTACTGGCTTGCTTCTTTTGACTTCCTTTCTTTACCTTGCTATAAGAGCCATGCCCCTTATAGAGCCCAGGCCCACCTCATAAAGAATGGAACCACCTATAGCAGGCTGGGTCCTCCTACATCAGCAATTAAGAATACCCACACACATGGTCACAGGCCAATCTGTTGGAGGTAATTCCTCAAATAAGACTCTTTCTTCCTGGGTAAATCTAGGTTTGTGTCAAGTTTACAAAAACTAGCCAGCACATACAGCTTTTTTCATCAACTGGATTCTGAGGTCTCTGAGGTCTTTGGGTATAGTATTGTTTTGTATCCTACGCATAGTAAGCATTTATATATTCACACAGATATAATGTACAAATAAGCTTGCTGCAATTCACAGGGTCACCGACCTTTTTAATAACGCATTATTTTGTTTTCCTTTTTTATTTTTCTGTTTTTTTTATGAGTTAATTGACAATAAAATTTACCTATATCCCCAAACCGTCATTTCCCCTGCTTGGAGTACAGTACACTTAGTCCATTTATAACAATTTTCATTTGCTTACAAGTTCAAGAGAATGGTGTCTTAGTACAGACTGAACTGTATTTAACAAATGTCCTTGTATAATGTGAGGACACTAACCCCCTTTTCACTCTGGTGAAGGGCTTATTTGTCTGATTTCATTTAGACTCTTAGCAGGTACACAAAGTGCTAAGACTGCTGGGAGCAGGCCTTTGTAGTTTTCCCCTGACACCAGCGACAATTAAAGTTCTGGGAGCCGTACTGCAGTCCTTTCTCACAGTTCCTTGGCCTTGTTCGTCCTCTTTCTGAATTTAGGTGTGCTTGATGAATTTCAATGTCAATTTGGTATGACTAGGGCAATGTCTTTGCCTGTATACCGTATTTCTCAGGACTGGGTCATCGTATGCAAGAAAACATTTTTAAAAACATTTTTAGAAAAGATAATTAATTCTTGGCAGGATGTACAAATGGAAAGGAGACCAGCTGTGAAAGGATAGACTCTGTGACTTAAAGTTAATAAGCAAAGGAATAAGTGACAGTTGCTTCTGAATGCCTAGGACAGCAGCTTGTAAGGATTACCATAACCTAGTAATACTTATTTTCAACTTTATTGGAGCTTAATAGTCTTCAAAAATGTGTGATCAAAAGTTAATATCTAGTTTGGTTAAAAGGGAGACTGATGGCATAGCTGATAAAATCTGAGATGCTCTTCGGGTTTACTAAAATCTTATTAATACAGTAATACCCATGAAAGAATAATAGAGAGTTCGAAGGCCATAGCCTAGGCATTCTCCTCCAAAGAGATGTTCTCTACCTTCCAAACAAAACCAAGCAGTTCAGACAGTAGTTTAAATGCCAGTCTTTCTGGATAGAGATGGAACAAGCAGTTTGCCCAATGTACATCAAGTCCTCAGTATAGACCAAGATACACAGGATGCACTGTGTGTGCAAAGAAGCATAAGATACAGTGCTTCCTGGAAATGCACTGAAGCAAATAGCTTTCTTTTGGGAAAAAAATCTTAAAAATCTCAAGTTCCAAGAGCTTAGAATGTGAACTTTCAAGTGTCATCAAACTAGAAACAAGGATAAATGAGATGAGATTTTCAGAAAGAATATTTAATTTATTATTAATTCTTTATGTGTGGGCATATTCACATAAGTACAGGTACCCATGGAGGCTAGAGAGGGAGTTAGATTCCTTGGAGATGGATGTGAGCTGCCTGATGTGGGTGCTGGGACCCTAACTCAGGTCCTCTGGAAGGGCAGTGAGAGCTTTTAACTGCTGAGTCATCTCTCCAACCCCAAGATTAGATTTTCTTGAAAAGAACTGGCTTTAATAATGAGTGAAGGGAAATTAAACAACAATGCTCATTGTAAACTTACCATCCATACCAGATTTATTTATACATAATCTTCCATTGGTATCAGAGGGACTTAGTTTTAGGCACCCCATGGACACTGAAATCCCTAGATGTCCAAGTTCCTTTTATAAAATGATGTCCTTTGCATAAACCTACACACCTCCTTGTGAATATTTTACATCATATGTATTTACATTATATATATTATTTATTGTAAGTTACATATGCACATTACTTATAATAACTATTGTATGTAAATTCTAGGCAAATAGCTTTTGTATTATATTGTTTAGGGAATATTCATAAGAAAAAGTCATATTATGTTTAATATAGATGTGACTTTCTAAAAATGTTTTCTGTTCACAGTTCATTTAATCCCTTGATATGGTACTTGGAGCCACAGAGACGGCTGACTATTTTTGAAATCTTTGTTAGAAGCACCTAAATTAATCACCATAACAAGAACTTTACAGTGTAAGTAATAGTTTTATGTATTCATTTTGGATCTACTAAATTGGAGGGTTTTTGTTTGTTTGTTTGTTTTCAACTTGGTTACCAGTATTATAATTCATATTTCAGATAGATTTGAGTCAGATGGCATCATATTGTTAAACTTCATTGAATTTGTGACATTAATTATTTGGTAGATAAGACAAATAGCCTAAGTAAAGGATATCTCGTTCCTTGATCATCCAATTGGTGCCAAGTAAGAAATGTTCTGAAGAAACAAATTCATTTATCCAGTCAAAAATTTAATGCAGAGTTATACACTTATATTGTGTGGAGAAACAAAAGTAAATAGTTACAATGGGATGTCTTTTATAATTTTAGTGTCCAGGACAGCAGACAGATGAATGTTTCATTCATCAGTTTCCTTGTACAGTAATGAAACACTTGAAATAACTTATAAAGAGAAAAGGTTTTGTTGGTCTTGCAGTTTTGGCAGTTCTGGCCACGACTGGTTAATCCCCTCCCTTAGACTTAGCATGTTGTAGTGAAGCAGAACTGTTAGAGGAGCAAGGAGAGTCCTGTGGCAATCCCTTCAAGGTCACATTCCCAATGACCTAAAGACCTCCCCAAAGACCAACCACCTCTGAACAGTGCACTGAGGGCCATAAGATACAGCGCCCCCCTCCAGCAGGAAGTAGTAAGAGAAGCTACGCCCAAATTCCCAAATTATTTGTACTGACTGAGGTGAGGAGGCATTTAAATCCAACGTGGTTATGGATAGTGAAAAAGGAGATGAAAGACACCAAGACTCAACAGAACTCTTGCACAGAGGTCAGAAACATGCTAGTTAGGAGTGAGTGCCCGTGTCAAATATCACTGATGCTTATACAACTTCCAGGTGACTGAAGTTATGGGTAACTGACATAATCCAAGTAATGAGTCACAGGATTTGGTTTCATCCTGCCTTGCTGCATAGTTATATGACCACAACTGAACTAGTCAATATCTCTGAGATTCAATTTCTACTCTTATAAAATAAGATTGAAGAATGAGTAAGACACTGGATGAAAGCTTTAAAGGTCGTACTTTGATAGGCACTCACAAATTATCAATTGTAAAACCAAGTATGGTGGCTCATGGCAGTAATCCTAGCACTTGGGAGGCTGAGGGAAGAGGGCTGTGAGATTGAGGCCAGTCTGAACTGAACAACAAGACCTTGTCTCAAACAAAACACCACTACCAAAAGTTTGTTAAAATTGAAGTTAGGGGTAGAGGCATAGCTCAGTGGTAGAGTACCTGTCTATCATACTCAAGGCCTGGGTTTGATCCCTAGCACCCCCATACAAAAAGAGCTTTAAAAAATGAAAAAAAAAAACCCAAGGAGCTACAAAGCAAATATGCTTTTTGTGTTCTGATCCCGTGAAGCATGTTTATAGATTTGAGCCCATTAAAAAGTCATTAGTATTTGTAGAAAGAAAGTAGCACGAATTTGGTAACTTTAAATAGGAATCATTGCTAGCAAATGAGGTCATTGAAAATATGATTAAGCTAAAAAGAAGTCTGTGCTGTTTGTACTCACACCCTCAAATGTATATGGCCTGTCCATGACATATCTATCTCTGCACACTATGTAGTGATGTGTTCCAGACAGATGCTTATTGTTCCACAGTCTCCTTTGATTTAAAACCATGCAGTGAGTAATTAGATATTCCAGCTGGGTGAGCTCAGAATTTCATGAATCTAATCAGGACTGCGTTTTGGTAGAATACATGGAACGAAGCCTGCTTTAGGACGACACCCTCACATCTGTTGATATTCATAGTCCAGTAGAGAAATCTGCAGAGTCCCATTGTGTTGAAATTCCATTGAATCTTTAGTACAGATGGGAAGCCAGAGGGAACATAATGGTCTGAAGAATCAGGTCTGCTTAAGATAGACAACGACTAGAAAATCTTACAGCGAAAGCTTAGTGCTTAGGTAAGAGTTAACAGGGCAGGAGGAGACTAATCCAACAGTTCTCAGTGCAGGCGTGCTCCGAAATACTGAAAGACTGATCTGCCAGTTTATGAATATAAATGTACCAGACAATCATCTCCCAGCTTCACAAATGGTTGTGGCTGCCAATAAGCGGGTGGGAAACAAATGAGAAAGAAGAGGAAGAGTGCTACTTGGTTTGCGTGGTCACAGTCTTGCCCCACGAAAAATGCTGCCAAGAGCCCCTGGCTTCAAGATGCTTTTGAGCTGCTTGGCTTAGGTTTCGTCAGTGGTTGTTACCATGGCTACTGATGGAAAGAAATGAAACCCAAAAGGTAGAGGGAGGTAAATGGATTAGGGAGTGGAAGAGACGGGGAAAACAATCTCAATAGCCAAGCATCTGGGAAGATGGATTGCTGAAGGTCTTGATATGAGCCTGCTGAAGAGCCTATATGTTCAAGCACATTTTTGTTGTGGAATAGTGGTAGGGAGGAACCATGTGTAGCTAGGGCTCTTAAGTGGGGGCTGAGCAGAAGGATGCCCTGTTTTGTGGGGGACACTCGAGCTAGGAGAGAAGGTTAGCTACTTGCTGTTCAGCCTCTTTGAGTGAGCAGAATTTCACCTCGATCTTTAAATCCCGAGTTCTGTCGAGGGATGGAGATTTACATAAAGTTCCCTTTAGCAGCTGTGGTAGAGCTGGTGCCTGAGAGAACAGAATTCCTGCCTGGCTATGGCCAGTGCAGCCGAACTGTTACTGGTAGCTGTGAGTTGCAATTGCCGATTAGGACAGCAGTTGCTTAAGGGGCAGCTACTGAATGTAATGAAAAACAACACCTTTTCTCAAGCTAGGCTGGGTATTGAGAAAGCCCTGGGTACCATCTTGCCTCCCCCCTCTGAGCCCTGTGATTGCAAGCATGTGCCACCATATTTGCCCTTTTACGTGGGTGCTGGGGATATCTGATGATGGATAACAAGTGTCACTCATTTAACATGAATCTCACCTGCGAACCTCAACAGCTGGCTTCCCAGCTATTTGGCATTATGTGACTTACTTAGCTTCTTGGAGGTTCTGTTTATCAGTCTGGGGATGATATATGCTTCTTTACTGGATAGTTTTATGTCAACTTGATACAAACTAAAAGCATCTGAGAGAATGGAACCTCAGTTGAGAGAATGCCTCCATAAGACCCAGCTGTAGGGCATTTTCTTAACTAGTGATTGATGGCGGAGGGCCCAGCCCATTGTGAGTGGTGCCGTCCCTGGGATGGTGGGCCTGAGTTCTTTAGAAAGCAGCCTGAGCGAGCCATAGGGAGCAAGCTAGTACGCAGCACTCCTCCATGACTTCTACGTCAGCTCCTGTCTCCAGGTTCGTGCCCTGTTTGAGTTCCTGTCTTCACTTCCTTTGGTGATGAACTGTGCTGTGAAAGCCAAACAAACTCTCCTCCCAAAGTTGTTTTTGGTCACGGTGTTGGTGTTTTATCATGGCAATAGTAACTCTAACTAGGACAGCACCCTGTTTGAGGTGTTAGAGAATCATACTTGGGTTAAGTTCTTGATAAAGTTCTGAGCATACCAAAGTCCACTCTAGGTCATTTCAAAAATTCTGTTTGTTATAAATACTGTGTGAGTTGGTTATGACAAACCATTGTGTGCATCTGCTTTTCCCAGTGTTCATCCAGGGAAGTTCATATGTGGAATGTGTTTCATTAAAGTGATGTATTATGGGCAATAAAATCTTCTGAGAAGACAAACTGTATCTTCAACTTATCCATGGGCAACTCTTGGTCCTCAGGTCAGTCCTGACTGAGGGGCAAGGCTTGTTTCATTATTGCTGGCTGCTGAATCCTCACATGATCTTGACAGATGAAAGGAAATTTCTGAGGTTGGTTATAAATAACAATTTTACAAATTGAATCATCTTTCTTTATGTCTTTACTATTGTGATGCTTTATTTTTATTTAAAAGGGCATGGACTTACCTTCTCTCTTCTGGTGCTGACAAGTATTCCTCTTCCTCTTCCTCTCCTAAGTCTTCTTGTGAATTAAATGGCATCAGGAGAATTATTTGTTTGAAGATTTATTCGTATTTGTGAGTGTGTGTGTGTGTGTGTGTGTGTGTGTGTGTGTGTGTGTGTGTGCAACGTGAGGTGGCTGTGGGATGCCTGATGTGGGTGCTGGGAACTGAACTTGGGTCTTCTCCAATAGCAATAGAGGCTCTTAAATGCTGAGCTACACTGTAGCCCCACATTATTTCTATTTAAACCTTCAGAAAAAAATTCATTCACAGAGTGAAGTTGCCTTTGAAATATGAATGGCCAGCCTCTCTCATCTCAGCTGACCAAGTTACCAATAGATGTTTTGATACACAGTGTAGCTGGAAGTTTTCATAAGGTGTGAATGAACAAATTGCATTCAGTGGAATTTATTTTTAAGTAAGTGAAAAGCCACTCCCCTTTTCTTTCTTGGAACTGTTGCCCATTTTTTTAAAGCTTGACAATTGCAGATGGCTGGCTGCTTGAAGAAGTACTCTAGAATGTTCTGAAGAGTAAGAAGGATATCTGTGGCTTCCACATATTTTTTTCCAACTTTCATTTGATTAAAAACAACCCTTCTGTAGGTCTACATCAGTGATAATTGCTATAGGTCAGGAGATTATGTTTGGGGATAGGGGAGGCAACCTGAGTGTGGGCCATGAAATCTATGTGGCGATTGCAGTGAGTATCATTTAAAGTGGATTAAAGCAGAACAGAAAGAAAATGCAAGGCATTTGTTCTGGCTAGTTTTGTATCAACTTGACATAAGCTAGAATCTTTTGGGAAGAGGGAACCTCAATTGAGAAAATGTCTCCAACAGATTGGCCTGTGGGCCAGCCTGTGGTACATTTTCTTGATTGATGGTTGATATGGAAAGGTAGTAGTGCCACCCCTTGGCAGGTGGCCCTGGGTTATATAAGAAAGCAGAATGAGCCAGCCATGGGGTACAAACCAGTAAGCATCGCTCTTCCATGGCCTCTACTTCAGTTTCTGCCTCCAGGTTCCTGCCTTGACTTCCTGCACTGAATTTTGTGTATGATGTTCTACAAGCTGTAAGATGAAATAAATCCCTTCTTCCCCGAGTTTCTTTTGGTCATGGTGTTTTATCATAGAAGCAGAACTAAGCCTTATACATAGCTAGGTTATGTTCTGTGTTAGGGCAGTGCTTCAGTTAAATATTTTCACCCTCAGATGTAGAAATGAGGACTGAAGTAAGAGCATCATAGCCTCTGAGCCAAGGGACCGAAGTTAAAGGGAAGTGCAGCTGGATGATGTTGCTGGAGAAAGCTGGGAGTTTGTTACAGTTCTCATCTTACTGTAGGGTACAGGAATACTATCACTTTCAGAACTTTTTCTTAGATGTTTTTATGATGTTGTTAGAGGTTCTTCTAGGTGCCCAGTTACCTAGCTTCAAAATACATTATCTTTGTTTCTTTCGTGTTTCTATCTTTGACCTCAAATGAACATGAAGGTCCCTCGTGACACTATGCAGCATAACTCTTTTCCTCTTTTCTCATCACTGTCCCCCTCTGGGTTCTTTCTCAGTCACCCACATTTTCTACAGCCCAGTGAATTGTACTAAGCTTGAGTGTCTATGCTAAAAAGCATTTATATCCCCAGACACCCAGTCAATTGCATTTTTTTTCTGTCTTCTGAATTAGTTATGTTTCTTCTTGCTTTGACAACATCCCTAACAAAATTAACTGAAGGAGGATTTATTTCGGCTCACAGTTTGATGGCACAATCCATCAGTGCAGGGGGTGGAGGGCAGCGGGAGCTTGAGGAAGCTGCTCTCATTGCATCTGCAGTCAGGAAGCAGAGAGAACTGGATACTGGTGTTTAGCCCATATATTTCCCTTTTATTAAGTCCATGGCCACACTAGAGGACCATGCTTAGCACATCCAGGGTGGGTCTTCCCTCCTCGGCTAATCCTCTCTGGAACTCTCTCATGGAGACTCCCAGATATGTGTCTCCTGCTTGGCTCTAAAGCCAGTGGATCAACAAGCAGATTAGCTACCAGACAGGTGCTATTTAAGGACTGCAATCTGATATCAGCTTGCCTTTCCCACCCCCTGTATGGGCTGTCATCCAGCCAAACTGAACTCTTTGCTTTCCTACCTACCATCATCTGTATAACTCAGATTACACTCCTCTCTCCCTGGGCATTTCTTTATTTGTCTCTTCTGTAATTTCTCTGTTTTTGTCCTTAATTTCTCAAGCCCTCAATTCTACTCATTGTTCAAAATGACATCTGAAAATCATACTTTCCATGGCCCATTCTCTGGGTAGAAGGATCTTTGCTGTCCTAAACACCATTATGCTGTAGTTACAGTTCCCCCAGGTGTTGTTTAGGAGAATTTGGTGTTTAGGTATCTAACCACATCTCCCTTTAGATGGACTCTTTGGTTCTCCCCCTCCCCCTCCTACTTTCTCTTTTTATTGGTTTATTTTTTGTAGCACTGAGAATTGAACACAGTGCTTCCACACACTAAGCAAGTGCCGGACCATTGCAATGTCTCACACACTCTTTTGTTTTTCAGTAATAGGGACTGAGCCTAGACCTTTGAAAATGTGAGGTAAGTGTTCTTCCACTGCTGCACAATTCCCAGCTTTTTTTGCCTTTGATTTTGATGCAGGGTCTTGCTTAGTTGTTCAGTATGACATTAAATTTACTCTGTAGCCAAGGCCAGCCTTGAACATGCAATCTAATGGCCCCAGCCTTCCAATTAGCCCAGATCACAGGCTTTACCCACTATGCCTGCCTTCTACACCTTCCTTTTCTTTTTCATTTGAAACTCAATGAGCCGTACAGATAGGACTTGAAAGCTCAGGCTTCCTGCATTAGCCTCTTGAATCACTGGAATTATAGGTCTATTCCACTATCCTGGTAAACCTTGGCTGTCACCTTGACATAGCCCAGCAACATCTCAGCAAGTCTTAACTGGGGGATCGCTGAGATCAGATTGGCTGACATCCATGTCTTTGATTGTCTTGGTTGATGATGGATGTGGGAGGTTCCAGCTCTCTGTGAACAGTACACCCTCTCCTCAGCTCCTCCAGATTGATCTGGACTTCATGAGAAAGTTAGCTGAGCATGAGCATGAGCCAGAGACTGAGCCAGTAAACAAATTCCTCATGGTTTTCTGTGTTAGTTCTCGCCCTGACTTTCCTCAGTGATGGACTGTGTGACCTGGAAGCACAAACCAGAGAAACCCTTTCCTCCTCAAGGAGGTTTTGGGCAGAGCAGTTTATTACAACAACAGAGAGCAACCAGAGTAGTTAGCAAGTTGGCTTCCATCACATCTCTTGTTCCAGTTCTTAAAAATTAATTTATTTTTATTTCATGTACATTGGTGTTTTGCCTACATTTGTGTCTATGTGAGGGTGTTGGAGATCCTGGAATTGGAGTTACAGACAGTTATGAGCTGTCATGTGGGGACTGAGAATTGAACCTAGGTCCTCTGGAAGAGCAGCCAGTACTCTTAACCACTGAGCCATCTCTCTAGCCCATTCCAAAGTTTTTTTAACTGGTAGGCACTGAATATAGACAGCTGAGTAGTCTATGAGCTGGCACGTAATTATGAGCTAGAAGGCCAACTTCCCACCTGACTTCAGACAGTCCTGAAATTAACTTTTGTATCGGAAGAAAAAAAGAGTAGAAATATGGGAAAATGCACTAGTCCACTGCGTCCAGACACCTTGGAACACTGATAAATGGGTCCTTTCCAAGTACCCACAGCGCAATCAATATTTGGTCACATCCTTCCCTGAACATCAAGACTGGCTATCAGCAATCCAGCCTGCTGCAGGATTTTAGAGATGTTTCTGGCTTTAGCCCTTTGTATTTGTAACAGTTTTCCCAGCATCATCCTGGTGGTGACAGTATCAGCATTACCTGGGAATTTGTTAGAAATGTGGTCTTGCCCTCATCCCAGGCCTACAGATCAGAGCGTCACTCAGGAGACTCAGCAATGGGTATCCATGAGTCCAAACAATCTTGATTCATGCCAATAGCAGATGACTGACATAGCTCTCTCTACATCTCCCACACCTACTCTTCCTGTACCCTGCATGAGCTCCTAATGCTATCAAAACTTAGGAAGAACTTTAGGTCAATTATCTTTAATCACAAATGATTAAGAAATAGGAAAAGGTCCATATAGGAACTACACAAGAAGCAGGAAAGTGAGTTCATGAAGGAGAGAGAAACGATCCACTTACTCGGTCTCTACTATAATTTCTAAGAGCTGCCAGGAAAACCACTTTAACATGTCCCTTCTGTGTCATTATTCTTGTGTTTGACTTTCTTTACACAATGCCATTCAATACAAATTACTTCCCACTCAGTATTTTCTCCCATTTAGTCTCTTGTTGTGTGACAAGAGTCTGCTGCCCTTTGCTAATTCACAGCGAATCAGTAGCATTTTAGAAGTTAGGCACACTATAGATTAGCCTAGGTGTCTAATGTACAATTAGATCATTGGTACTAAGGGAAATGCAGTCTTGGTTCCTAGAATTCAACTCACAAAGCATTGGAGCATGACGCAGTGGTGTACTGGGGGTTTTCTGTGCTGGGAGTCAATAGTGTCTTAGCAATGTCTTCAATGGCACCAGACGAGGCAAGAGGAACTGGGGAGAAGTAGCCTGTGGCTGAGTTTCCTTTTTGGGTTGATTGCCTCTTGAATGCTTTCTCTGGAAGAATTTCAACTTTGAAAATTCTCTCTTAATATTCAATCATTTTTATCTCAGTAAACTACAATGAATGACCTCAGGTAGGAGTGACATCTCAGGCTTTTAAAACACTTTTATCTGAGTGTTTTTTTTTAAGGAGAAAATTCGAAGGAACTGGACATCTGCATTTGATGCACTGCCTCAGGACCTTTGCACCTGCCATTCATTCTGCTAGGGATTCCCCCCACCCCCGTAAGTCTCTATTTAGTTGGGTCCATTTCACCATCTTAAACATAGTAAAAAAAAAAAAAAACTGTTATCACACACATCTTATCTCAATTAGCTTTCACTTCCTGTTTCATTTTCTTCAATAACATTTATCAGAACATTAAATACTGTATTTCTTCACTAGACAGCTTTCTATGCTTTTTCTTAAGCTTTGTTAGCACAGGAGCCTTGTCTCTCTCATTTATCACAATTTTCCTAGAGTTTTATATGTTCAAGATTCAGAGCAGATGACCAAGAACTGCTTTTTAATGACTAGAATAAAGAGGAAGGCAGGACAGATGTGGTGGTACACATCTATAATCCCAGTATCTGGGAGGTAGAAGCAGGAGGATCAAAAGCTTGGGCTACATTAGATCCTGTTTGGAGACTAAACTGGGAAGAAAGGAGTTGTGAAGGAGTGGACACTGGAGGAAAAGGTGCTGTTCTGATGACGTCATGGGTTTAGGGGTGGGGATTCATCACAGGCTGGGTGTGAATTCTGCCCAGATGCTGCTTTGACATTAGAGACCTTGGTTTCCTTATCTGAGGATGCTGGTGCATCCACTAGGGTGGAGAGAAGATAGGAGATGCTTACTCCACAGGTAATATCAGATACATTACCACAAATTCCCCTTCTCCCCTTAATGGACTTACTCCCTGTATCCAGCCTTTCATAAGAAGAATTATGATTCACATCCCCTATTGCTAATTTTTCACGAGAAAGAGAATGAATTTTCGGACTAAATTGTTTGCTTCAGAAATAATAGAAAGCCCCTTTCATGTGGCACTTACTGCATATATATCTTTTTTGCTGGACATTTATTCCATAGTGGTGAACATGTAGATAAATGTGTTGCTATGTTTGTTTGCTTTTTAATGAGTTCAGACTCCATTTTCAGAGCGGAGCCCTAAGCCATCAATTCTTACTCCTACCACTGAATGAATTAGCTGTGACAGAATTCCCAAGCTAAGAAGACAAACATTCTCTTGGACTGAGCCAGAGAAGAAATCCTTATTACTATCAGTTCAGAGACAGGGCGAACAGTGAGGAAAACAGTTTCCAAATTTGCTGAAGCAACCACAGTACTTATGAAGATACGCTTTTCAAGAATTTAGATATTAAACTGTAGAAACATAAGATTGTCACTCTGTGATAGTAACCAGACACATTCATGAGTGACTTTAAAAGCCTTATTGGAATGAGATGATAATGGTAAGATGAGGCACTGGAGGGTCCAGGTGAAGCTTGAGGTGTAGGAAGTTGGGTGTGTAATAAGGAATTAGAGATTTTGGATCTATTATAACCTCTGGGTGTGGCTTATTCTCATATTTGAACAGAAGTTGTCAGAATGGAACATTAGGACCGCCCCTCCTGTATTTTTTAATTTAAAAATCCTTTATTTATTTGTCTATTTGTGTGTGTGTGTGTGTGTGTGTGTGTGTGTGTGTGTGTGTGCGCGCGCACGCGCGCGTGCACATAGGTCTTGCTGGAGTTGTTTCTATCTTTCCGTCATGGGGGTCCTGGGATCAAACTCAGGCTGTGAGGCTTGGTTGGTGGCTTTACCCTCTCAGTCATCTCGCTGGCCCTTGTTCTAGTTTTAACAGTGCTTGACCCCACGTGATAGTTTGACACAGACCATTGCTCTAATTAATCAAGTGATCGGAAGCATAAACTGGATGGGAGGTCAATGTTGCTTGTGAATAAATGGGTTCGTTAAGGCCATAGGCTTGGGGATGGTGACTTCCTGCACCTGAAAGCCTTCTATTTGGAAATGAATCAGAATGTGGCTGTTTCTCTTTGTTAGAACAAAAGTCTGTGTTCAGGCCACAGAAGATCTGGATGCCAACTCTCTTTTAGTGAGGATGGGTCTACAGAGCAGGAGCCCCACACTCTGGATACAAATTCCTCTCAAGTTGTCAATCAGTTGCTTAGCTGCATGCCTACAGGTTGAGTCTCTATGAAATCTGGCAGAAAACAGCAGCTGGGAAATAAAGAAGCTGAGGTCAGTTTAGCTCCTAGGAAGGGGCTGAATAAGCAGATCACAGCCTGGGAGAAGACACAATACAAACATCGTCAAAGGATTTTGAATGAAATTAATAAAGAATTCCCACAAATCTGAAAGAAAAGATAGTACAAGGAAACATGCTCAGGCACTCACACAGGCTTCCTGAAGGGGGAAGATGAGAAGCTGAACGACTTATATCATCACATTTTCCACCAGGGAAAAAAGAATTCAGGCCACAGAGCAATGCCATTACATATCTACCAGTATAGTAAAAGCTGTCACTTTTAAATATTGACAAGGATATGAACAAACAGAAGGCTCCTCCCAATGTGTGAGAATTAATGAAGTAATTTTGGATGATTGTGATCCTCTGCAAGTCTAACATATGCATGTTGCTCCTATTTGAGTTATGACAGTGGCTTGTAGTAACATAAATTCCATGATGAAGTGTAGGGAGAGAGGACATGGAACATCTATGACTGAAGCCCATTTCTCATTCAGAGCTTTAGTTACTAAATGAGTTGCTTTTTTTTGTTGTTGCTGTGATCAAATACCTGGCAATAGCAACTCAATGGAGGAAGGTTTTATTTTGGTGCACAGTTTCAAGGGATATGATCCATCATGGCTGAGAAGGCATGGCGAGAGAAGTGAAAAGTGGCTGGTCACATTGTGTCCGCAGTCAGGAAGCAGAGAGTTGTAGCAAGCTTTCTCAAATGCAGTCAGACTTTCCTTTGTTGGACCGCCAGCTCCCCAGTAATGACAGAGGCTTAGTATTAATTATTAAAGCTTGGCCTTAATTTAGGGTTTTTCCCAACTTGCTCTTATAACTAAATTAACCTGCTTCTATCAGTCTGGGTTCTGCCACACGGCTCAGTTACCTGTCCTTGGTACAGCATGGCTGAGTTTTTCCATGTCTTGCTGACATTCACCTTTCTTCTTCCCAGAGTCCTCTCTGCCCAGAATTTCTGTCTAGTCTCTCCTTCCTAACTATTGACCATTCAGCTCTTTATTACATCAATCACAGCAATCCATTTTCACAGAGTGCAAACAAATATTCTGCAGCAAGAGATAAACACTGGTGCTCAGTTTGCGGTCTCCTTTTGTCCCTTTTATTCAGCCTGGGACCCTAACCATGGGGATAGTGCTGCACACATTTAGAATGGATCTCCTGAATTTAACTTCACGAAAATGTCTCCATAGACACAGAAGTATGTCTCCTAGGTGATTCAAAACCTAGTCAAGTTGACAGTGAAGATTGTGATGGCGTGATCTTGGTGGCCAACTTGACTACATCTGGAATCAACTAAAACCCAAGCAGCTGGGTGACCCTGTGAAGGATTTTCTTGATGGAAAGACCCACCCTAAATATGGGCCACATCTTTTTATGACAGCCCACATAAAAGGACATGGAAAAAGGAAGACTTTGCTTCTGACCTGCTTGCACACCCTCTCACTGGTAGGGTCATCCATTCTTCACTGGTGTTAGAACCACCTTCTTTTGGTTTCCAATACAGACTGAAGACTGGCAGCTCTCTAGAAAATCTTCCAGGACTCCAGCACCAGATAGGGACTGTGGAGACATCCAGTCTTGTGGACCAAACAACTACTGGATTCTTGTCCTTTCTGTCAGAAGACACCCATTGTTGGACTAGCAGAGTACAGCCTGTAAACCATTCAAATAAATCACACAGACACACACACATGCACACACACTTGAAAAAATTATGTGTGTGTATACTTATCTTTTATTTTTACTTATCTTTGGCCTCTAAAAATCTGAACTATAAAATCTGTTATTTGGATATAGTTGAGGATTAATTGCATATTATTTATTTAGTGTAAGGGAAAAGTCTTTATGTGATATGCAACAATATCTGGCATTTCCACTCTTATTGTCAACAAATACATTGGTGTTAATACTTCATTTTGAACACTTTGAAAGTCTGGAGAGTCATTTCAGAGTTGGCTACATATTGATATGTATTTGCACAAGAAGGGTACATGAGAAAACAGTCAAGTACACACATTACACCTACATAGAGAATGTCAGGAATTGCTATGAAAATTTAATTGGTGTCACCCTGTTGTAATTAATAATGCAATTGCTCCATATTAACAGCTTCTTATGAAAATAATTGGCTCCAGTCTCTATTGTTAGTTCTGTCTCATGTCTCTTTTTATTCTTAACATCCTGTGCTATCCATGGGGGCCATGTGACAAATAAATAGAATCAGCTAATTGGGAGGACCCAGGTCCAATGAAGAAGCATGTGGTCACACTGAGATTTATTCTAATAGTTGGATCTAAGACCAGATGACAAGCTCAACACTTGGAAAAATTCTCAGCCATTCCAGTTGCTTGATAATTGCAGTAAAAGAATTAGAAACATTTATAGAAAAGAGTCTATTCAGAGAAGGTCAAAAGAATTGGCCATTATTTATTTATTTATCCTTTGAATTTTTTTGGAGACCAGATTTGACTAAATAGCCCTGGTTGGCCTAGAGAAATCACTGTGTAGGCCAGGTTGACCTCCAAGTTGTGACACCCCCAACCCATGTCTCTCCATGTTGGGATTATAGGTGTGAGCCACTATGCATTTATTATATTATCTAGTACTTTGAACAAAACCCCTGAACAGGACACTGCAAACAGTAAGAGAGAGGGTGGAGAAGAAGGAGAGCAATAGGAGACAACCAATGTTCAGTCCTCTGTCCCCCACTGGATCTTGATAAATGGTGTTAGCAAGAAGCAGTCTGTACTCAGGAGTACTTTGAATGCATCTCTGTATTCTTAGGTTGGATGACTCTCCAGAATGCATTGGCTTTCACTATCCTTTCACTAAACAGTAGTGGAGGGCATTAAGTGTATCTGTGCTCTCAGGCTGTAGGCTATTTAGCACAATCACACCAGAAAGAATGACTCTATTGACTCCAGCATTCAAGAGCAGATCTTGTATTTGAAAGTCCTCTGTATGCTCATAGAAGAAACGGATTACTAAGTAAAAACTGCAGTACAAGGCTTGGGGTATCTCTGCAAGTTGCTGTTGAGGGAAGTTGTCGAGCTCTCCAAATCAGCACAGGCTATTGCCAGTGGCCTTGGTTACCCAACATCACTACACTACATGGCACATTCTGTTGATGAAGACATCACAACTTTGGCTGGAGGATGTAGTGATAGAGAAACCAATCTCAACAGACAGGGACACTTCCTGCTGGCCGTCTTCATAGTGCTAGACGGCGCTGTATAGACTGCTGGGTGAGACAGGACGTCAGCGATCTTATCCAGTGCTGGACACTGCATGCTACAATCCTGGCCTGCTAAGTAAAAAGTGCCTATTGGTGCAACAGCGTCACAGCTGTTGTGGGTGTAACTAACCACTTTCTGATTGGATTTGGACTCTGTTCCATAGGAGGGAATTTTGTGCCCGGTACTATAATCTTTGTCAAAAGCTGATAGCTGGTAAGACATAGGCCCTAGGGTAAAATCTGCTATTTTCATTTTGCTAAATGGTCATTTTGCCAAATCACCTTCTTAATATTTATGCTTATGCCCACAGACCTGAGCTGCTCTCAGCCTTGGTCAGAGGAGCTTTTTTGCAGTGGACAGAGTCAGTGGCTCTGCATAATTGGTCCAACTGTGGAGGAGAGACTCTGTGCTCAGCTCTAATTGGGACATTTATATTACCTCTACCACCAAGAAGGTTCATGAAATATCACTGAAGAGGATGCAGAGAGAATGTAGGAGCAAGAGGATGGGGAGGAGTGCTGTGAAATGCTATGCTCTGGGTGTGATATGTGTTGATACATTTGGTAACTCACAGGAGCTGTAGTTACCTGCACAAGATAAAACCAGCCAAAATTCCTGCACAGGACAAGATGACTTCCAGGTCCTGCCCCTTACTAAGAGCTATTGGCAGTTGGTAGTTTTGGGGGGAAGTAGAGCATTAATTTTTTTTGAAGTTGTGACCACTGGTATTACCCGCAGACACCTAGGTAGCACTAACTGGAATCAGTGGATTATCCAACGATGACAAGAAGATGAGATGAAGTTGAGAAGGAGCACATTAGGATGAAGCAAGATGAGGATAATGGTGCATATATGATCATATTTTATTGTATAGATGTATAAAATCCTCAAAAATAAAGAAAAAAATTAAACATCCTCACTATGGTCTTTCCCTAAATGATGTTGTTGGCTCTTTCTAGAGGTCTCTTTCCATTCTCTCTCCAGTATGCACAACATGCATGTTTCCCTTGAAAATGTAACTTGGGTCTAGCAGACAAATGCTTTGTACATGATATTAATTTTGACAAGACTTGATCATATCACAAGGTAGATCCCACCAGTTGAGGAGTTAGTCCAAGCCTCACACATTTTCTTGTAACACTTGTAGAGAGCTTTATAAGAAAATTTATAAAAAATGTTACCTATTGTTAGAACTATGGAAAGAGTTTAGACAAGTAGTTATAAATATATAAAGATTTAGTTTCAATTTAAAAATACTATTACTTGGTGTGGTGGTATTTTATTTGTGCTTTGATAAATAAAGCTTGCCTGGAGAACCAGAGGAAAAGGGAAGTCATTATAAATAAACAAAGAAGTCAGGCAGTGGTAGCACACACCCTTAATCCTGTCACTTAGCAGGCAGGATCTCAAGGCCACACTAGGGAACAGAGCCAAACGTGGTGACACACGCCTTTAATCCCAGTACCAACCATAGAGACCTGGAGGTCTGTACAAACAGATAGAAAGTGACAGAGTTGTGTAGGAAGAGGAAGTGAAGTAGCTGGGCTAAGAGAGCCAATGAGAGGGCAGAAAAGCAAGGCATATAAAGCCTGAGTAGACAGGAAGTTGTGCCATTTGGAAGCTGCCGAATTGGTGAGGTAAGGTTAGCTGTGGTTTTCCCTATTTCCCTGATCTTTCTCTAATGCTTTCACCCCTATATTTGGCTCCGTGTTTTTTATTTAGTAAGACCATTTAGAAATTTGTCTACAACTTGGGACTGCAGAGAAGCCTTAGCAGTTAGCAGCATTTGCTGCTCTTGCAGAGGACCCAGGTTCAGTTCTCGGTACTCCAGCTTCAGGGGATCCAATGCTTCCACCGGCACCATACATAGGGGTACATACTTACATGCAGGCACTCACATAAACATAAAATAATAAGTTAATAAGAACACTATTACTTTGTCCTTTCCCCCACGTGCTCTGGGCATGAACCTCTGTGGGAATATTCTGCTCATAACTGCTTAACAGCTTCACTTGTAAGACAGCTTAATCCCTAACATCTATTGGAAAGTTTGCCCGGGTGCTGAAAACACGCGAACACTTCCTAACAGAGTGTCAACTTTCTTAGTTTCCTTTCCTGTTGTTACGATAACATCCCGACATAAGCAACTCTAGGGAGAAGGGCTTTGTTTTAGATCACAGTTCAAAAGGCACAACCACCATAGCAGGGAAATCGAGGCAGCAGGAGGAGCTTGAAGTAGCTGGTCATATCATAGCCACAATCTGGAAGCAGAGAAAGATGAACGCTTATGTTCAGTTCGCTTTCTCCTTTTTCTACAGCTCAAGATCCCAACCTAGGGGATGGTGCTGCTTACTTTTAGTAAGGATCTTTCCACTTCAAGTAACCTAATTAAATAACGTCTCACAGACATGTCCAGAGGCTGAATAATCATTCTCGGGGTTGCCTGGAGGCTTGTCTCCGAGGCGACTCCAGATCTTGTTAAGTTGACAATTAATATTAACCATTGCTTCAGCCAATTTTACTGGACCTCCTTAAGCTATGACTAAAACATGATTAGAGCTTTGTGTTTGGGGCTAGTGACTGAAGTCCCTTTGCCAATGTTCACATAGTGCCAGAAGGGAGGCTCTGACCCTTATCATACTTTATGGCTTTTCTTGGGTCATGGTACTCACTATTGGAAAGATATGGTCATCATTTGGGATTCTGATAAAATGTTACTTGTGCACGAGTGTGTGTGTGTGTGCCCAAATATGTTTATGTATGCAGGCATATGTGTGTGCATGTGTGTATATGTACGTGTGCATATGTTAGCAAAATATATGCCCTCTCTGGCACCTTTCTGGAGCACAAGCAGCTTGAGCAGTGGGAGGAGAAAGGGCAAGAGGTACTTTGAAAAGAGTGGGAGGAGAGTAACAGGAGAATAGAGGAAGAGCGGGTGCAGGCAGTGGGGGGTGGGGGCGCGAGGCAACAGCAGCCTGTGTACCAGGGAAGACATTTGATGGGGTCCAGGAATGGGGTGGGAAGATAGATCACCGTGATAGTAAACAGCTATGAGAGAGGGAGGCAGAAAGAATGTGTAAGAAGCAAGCTGGTGGTGGGCAGAAAGAGGTCTGAAGGGAGAGAAGGGGATGTGTAGAGGAAAGGAGGCCTCCACCTTACCAAGAGTTTCCATGTTGGGATACAGTTATGGAGAAAAGATGCAGCTGCTTTTAAACAAACAAACAAACGGGCTTGGGGATTTAGCTCAGTGGTAGAGTGCTTGCCTAGCAAGCTCAAGGTCCTGGGTTCGGTCCTCAGCTCTGGAAAAAAAAAATACCATCAAACCAGTGTAATTCATCCAAGTTCATGTTTAGAAAATTAACTTACCTTGATTTAGAGTGGTACCCCCGCCCCCCATAGACTTCAGATCATCTCTGAATTACTCAGAATATCCAGCAGAATGGAGATGTCATGGAAATAGTTGTACTGCTGTGCTGTTTAGGAAGAATGCCAGGAAAACAGTCTGGACATGTTAAAGCAGGAGTCCCAGGTCCAGCTACACAGCACACACCAGCAATATTTTTTGTGCTCAACCACACAACGCGTTCTCTCTCTAAGCACTTAGAAGGTTGTGATACCAGCTGGCCGGTGGGTTCCTTTTCTCTGTCAGTTAAAGAATTGAAAGGCAGGAAAATGACTCAGGGTAAAGTGAAAGTGGAGTTTATTGGCAATCACTGAAGACTTCTTGGGTAGAGGAGGGGTCTCAGAGCTGGGCACTGCTGACTCAGTGGAGGCCTGGGTTTTTATTGGGTTTGAATCATGTCCCCCTTCCCCTGCCAGGGGTGATTTTCTGTCTCTCTGCTATTAGTCCAAAGGTGTCCATGTGTCCCATCTGGTACAGGGGTTCGGTTTCATCTTTTTGGCAACAAGCTGCTGGTTAGTTAGGGTCTATTACCAATTAGGGTAGACCTCTATTCCCCCAATTTGGGGTTGTATTAATGAAGAAAGGGAAACTTAAGTAGGGAGGGAAATGGAAGGTGGAGATAAGGAAGTGGGGTCTCATCTCCTTTCCACCACTTCTCCTCTGCCCAGGTGCCCAGGACCTCAACTGCTTTCATTATCTGTGGGTTGATTCAGTCCTGTGGGTTTAGAACATGGCTCAGTGTGTGGCAAATTCAACTTTTACTTTTTGGAAATTGAAACTTGAGATGAATATTTATGATCCATGGCTGTTTGAAGCCAACGATGTAGAACCCACATATTTGGTGTGGGGGTGGGCTGATGTGTACTCATTATCCTTATTGGTTAGGAGCCAACAATATGTGGGCTAGACTTCTGCGGTCCTTTTTAGTTGGCTGGCACTCATCTGTTAAAAGGACTGTGGACAGAGCACCCTTCAGTTATTGGATATTTAAATGTCAGTTCCATAGGCTTTCTGCTTATAAGATGACAGCTGAATATAAAACCATTAACTCATGCTTTCTTTTCTCAAGTCTATTATAAATGTCCTTTAATTTTTGCCTTGCTTTGTTGATTCTGAGCAATATGCTATTCAAATTCGCTTGCTCTTGAAAATGATTAATTTTAGAGGGCTTGAAGGTGTTTTTTTTTTTTTAAATATTAAATTTCAGTAGTTTTAAACATTCTTTGATGATTTCACACCTGTGTATAATGAATTTTGGTATTTTTTTTTAACCTTAGTCTTACCCTCTTTCATTCCCCCTTTTTCACCTGAAATTGTTCTCCTTCCCAACAAGTTCTTTTTTTGTGACTGAGTTTAATTAGGTTGTTTGCATGCGTGGGGGCTTATTTACTGGTGCACGGGCAGTTGGTGCGTGGCTACACTACTGAAGAGAACAGCCATCCTTTCCCCAGAACCATTAACTGTAGCTTGAGTTTTCCTGCCTGGCCCACAGTCAGGACAAATCTCTGTCACCTGCCAGTCCCACAGCAGCTCAGACCCGACCAAGTAAACACAGAGACTTATATTGGTTACAAACTGTATGGCCGTGGCAGGCTTCTTGCTAACTGTTCTTATAGCTTAAATTAATCCATTTCCATTAATCTATACCTTGCCACATGGCTCGTGGCTTACCGGCATCTTCATATGCTGTTTCTCATCGTGGCAGCTGGCAATGTCTCTCTGACTCAGCCTTCCACTTCCCAGCTTTATTCTCCTCCTTGTCCTGCCCACACTTTCTGCCTAGCCAATGGACAATCAGTGTTTTATTTATTGACCAATCAGCAACACATTTGCCATACAGAACATCCCACAGCAATTAACTGCCAATAAGTCCTCAGGGAGGGGTGGACCGTTCTACAACTCGTGATGAAATTTTAATAGCTTTAACTAGTGTAAATTTAAAATTTGATCTTTTCCAGACTAGTTTTATCAAGTCATTCTTTGATTCTATGAATGTGCATGTTAATATGTAGATTCATATTTTCTTTTCTTTTTGGATATTTTCCCTTTCAGTCTTAATTAGCATGTAATGCTTGAGCATATGTGAATAGTTGGAAAGTTTGCTTGAATGGCAGTTGAAATATGAGTTCTAGTATTGCATTGTCATCTCTGAGATTTCATTGACCCTATGCTGATAGTCAATTTCTCATTCGAACCAGTTCCTCTCTAACCTTTGTTTAATATTCTAATTCTCTTTGTTGTTTTCTTCAATCCTACTCAATATTATGAGTAGTCCTTATAATGGCACTTACTTTAAGCTATGATATTACCTTCCTCTGTGTTTTTTTCTGAGAAATACTTACTTTGTTTTTTCTTGTCTTATCTATCATTTTGAGTCTTAGTAGTTTGTGCTTTTTCTGAACCCATGACTTTTTTCTGTAATCAGTGGTTCACTTGGTTTATAGTTTTTCTTCAGCTTCATGATAGTTTATTTTATTATTTGGGAGAAAATTTTCAGCTGAAATTCCTGTTTTCTTGTTATAGCCTTGTCCGGCAGAAAATGACTTGGGGTGAATGATTTGGGAAAGTGGGTGGTTTCTCAGACTTCTAGTCCAATGTCACCATCCCTGTGAAAGTAGAATTTTAGTTTGTTAAATAGACAGCATGAGGCTGGGCCCTGTCCTATCCATCAGCCATCAAGAAAATGCCCTGCAGATAGGCCCACAGGCCCTGGTTGAGATTCTATCTTCCCAGGTATGCCTAGTTTGGTATGAAGCCGACAAAAAGGAACTAACTATAAGGCTTCCTTAGATCTATATACTAAAACATGATATTTGCATTTGAAATAGAAGAGGCCATATTAGATCAAGGAGAGAAAAATCATCACTGCTATATTTGGGGTGATTTTCCTGATTTAGTCCATTTGAATATTCTTTGTTTCATTTTTAATAGATGTTAAGAATGTTCCTAAAAACACAAAAGAGAATCTTTGTCTTTTTAAAACAACATTGAAAAGGTAATTTTAAAAAATTTGATCATTATACTTGGTTATGTAAGATATTTTCTTGCTTTTATAAAATAAAAGTAATTAGGGATAAATAGCCATGATTTCATTAAAAATAATACAGATAAAAAATTTAAAGATACTATATTTGTTGTTTAGAAAGAGAGGGCAAGAAGTAGGAGATAGGATGAGACTATGTAGTAAAATGCTAACGTTTGGGAAATAGCATGCACAAAACCTCATGTAAGTCTGAAATAGTCAAAATGGAACATCTATAAAAAGAAAATGGAACTTGTTATTAACAAGTTGCAACTGACTTAATGCAATCAACTATAAAGCCACATAATACGATTAAATGAAGAAACAAAATGTGGGATGAGGAGCAGAGTAACACAGTCTCAAGTAACCACTGAAGGTAGATTCAAGTGATTGCAAGTGTAAGAACGACACCCACAGGAGAAACCAATCGGATCAACAAAAACTTCAGTGGTCTTTGTGAACATCAAGAGTGATGGGAATGTCAAAAGTGTAGTCATGCAACAGTGTATAGTAAGAGAAAAAAAGTACAGACTCACTTCTGTGACACAATTACCAAAAGCACATGTTCTGAGCTAATGGTAATGATACGTCAAAAAGATTCCAACTAAAGGACATTCTGCCTTAAAGTGTTCAAGATCAAGGTCAAAGACAGAGTGAGAAAAGCTCAGACTGACTGAAGGAGTCCAAAAACGCCACACCTAAGTACTATCCATGTAGAAGTCAGGGTCTCTCCTTCTAGAAAGGACATTAAAAACAAGTAGCCAAACTTGGGGTGGATCTGAGGGTTAAATGACAGATGTGTTGGGCTAACTTCTTAAATATGAATGTGTTCCAGTTATGAGATGTATTGGGCTAGCTTCTTAAGTATGAATGTGTTCCAGTCATGAGATGTATTGGGCTAACTTCTTGAGTATGAATGTGTTCCAGTTATGTCGAATGTTATGACTTGTAGGAAATACATAGTAATCAGAAGATGAGGGTGTACTTCAGTGATGTGCTCATAAGTGGTTAGGGGCATGAACCATTTGTAGAATTTTGTACTCTTCCCTAACTTTAAGACTATTTTCCAAAAGTTGATAAAAGACAAATAAACAAAGAAACAAACTGAAGGAGAAGCCTTGGGCAAATGTCTCTCCAGGAGGTGGGAACTCTAGGTTATAAAAGTCTCTGTATATGGAGACAAATGTAGGTTGTAGGTATCTCTAAGTGAGGAGAGAACTGTAAAGTATGGTTAGAAATTATAGATCTAAGGAATGGAAGTGACATAAGCTTGAAGGTACTATACCAGTTGTAATATGTGAGAACACTGACAGTGGCTACAGTAGCAGTCTGTCAAAATGATGCCCAAGCCTTCAGTTCTCCCTTGGTATACACTGACACATGTCTGCTACCCAAGATAATCTGGAGGCTGGAGGATTGTGGGTTCGTAGGAACCCCATCTAAAATAATTAAATAAAATGTTAGACTCATATAGTATAGACATTTGGGAAACACAAGTAAGCCATCATCCAAGCAGTACTTAAGACTTTTAGACTCTTCTTGACAATTCATTTGTTGAGATGCTAGTTATGCACCTGATATTGAAGCAGGCTGTATATGAGATGATGTATAATATGCAAAGCTTCTGACAGTGGTCTTCATTTTAAAAATTCATCTGAAAGTTAGTTTAGGTGTTTAAAAAGCCTGAAATAGCACGTTCATGACTTTCCATCATACCTATCTGATGTGAAATAATGTTTTCATGTCTGTTCTAGTTACTTTCTGTAGCTTTGATAACTAAAAGGAACTTGGGGAGGAAAGGGTTTACTTGGCACACTCTTCCAGGTTATATTCCATCACTGAGTGAAGCCAGAACAGGAATTCAAGGAAGGAACATGGAGGTAGGCCATGGAAGAACACTGCTGCCTAGCTCTCTCTTTGTCTTGCTTATTGGCTAATGCTTAGCTGTCATTTTTATATGGCTCAGGGCCACCTACCAGGAGACAGTGTTGCCCACAGTGGGGAGCACCTATATGGATGAATAATCAAGACAATCCTCTACAGACACGGACATAAATTAACGTGATCTAGGCAATTCCTTAAACATGGCTTTTTCAAGTCAATCAAGGTGATGCTAGGCTCTGTCAAGTTGACAGTGTTTGTTAACTAGGACAATGTCCTAATTTAGTAAAAATGGATTTTCATATTAACATGCAGCACCTTTGAGTCTCTGTTTCCTTTCCCAGGGCAGGATTGAGGTTGAACTGTCAGCACATCCCTGGGTGGATCTCTCTACAACTCTGATGTCAAGTGAGCAGCTGCTTGCTTTGGTTCTCTGGACCTGTGCTGCAACTTCAGTTGTATCACCCACTATGCTGGAGTCCCACCAGGACAGTTGTCCTCTACTGCCGCACGATTTATGGAAGCACAACCAGCACGTCCAGGGAGATGTGGGTATTGAGACCATGGTGTTCCTGCTCCGGGTGAAACACAGTGACTCTACCCACTGTCCACAGTGTGGTGTCTGGCCCTCCATGAGAAGCCTGCTGCCTGGAGATGGCAAAGGTTACTCCTCCAGTTCTGCCTCCTGAAAGACTGAATCTCTTCAAAGGCAAATGGTATTTTTTGCTTTGAACCATGTGGGATTTTCTCTAGTTGACATTTTGCATCTCGTGAACAGGAAAACACTCACTGGTCTCTGAGTTTGTAGTGCATCTTAGAGCTCTGGGGTGAATAATGTGGCCAAGACAGACTTGTCAAATTTACTAGTCCAAGGTGCCAGTCACTGGAGAGCTACTAGAGCCATTCTGGGAAGGAATTTGGACACGGCTGATGGATACAAAATTAAGACCATAAGATGAATCTCAGAATAAGTGTGGGTAAATGGCAGAGGGGTAGGTAGTGGAGTTGTCCAGTTGCCTGGATACAAACTAATAGATCTCCCAACATTGCTGTGGACGCCTTTTATTTGTGGTCCCACATCTACTTATTGGTTGGGAGATATTCCTGACTCCTCTACCTCCTTTCTGGCCATCACCCTGGTCTCTCTTTTCTAAGACAGAGAGCTGTGATCTAGCCTGGCAGTGTTTGGTATCAATTCCTTGTATGGTTCAGTATTATAAGACAATGAGCATAAATATTACTGCACAACAATTCCCCCCTGGGCTTCTTAGGTTTCTGAAAATATACAAAGTTCACAGTGATCAAGCTGTAAACACCCTACAGGTTTCAGGAAGTTTCTGAATCTTACAAAATTCAAGAAGGCCTTCTCAAGGTTGTATGGTCAGCGACACTGCCAGGGACAAGAGGCTCTCCAGTCAGCCAAGCTGCCCAAAAGGTGCTCAGGGAGCTTTGGGGAGGCATCGTTTATATGAGTCATCATCCATGATGGTGTGGGTGTTTCAGTGATGTCACTGCCTTTGAGTCATGCTCCTGAAAGTAACCTCAGTAAACTCACTGGCTCACTCAGCTAGATTTGAGTGGAATCATGTTTTATTCTGTTGTTTGTTCCTTACTTCTGGTGAGAGGACATTTGCTCACATCTCCCAAGGAAAGGTCACACACCAATCACACCTTCCTAACTTCAGTTAATTTCCTTTTTCAGAGCTGGAGATCAAACACGGGGTCTTGTGCATGCTAAACAAATGGTGACGTATTAGAACATCCTTTAAGCCTTGATAAAATAAATTAATTTGGGAGGCAGGTGCAATACTGAACATAGAAACCATGTGAAGATCATGTTGTTACTTCCCACAGTTTCTCTGTTATTTGTAAGTAATGGCAAGGCAATTTTCCTAACAGGGTTTTTGTTTGTTTGTTTGATTTTTTTTTTTTTTATTGCAGTGTACACGTTAGGATACGCTGAACTGAACAGAGATCAGGCCGCTCTGTGATCTGATTTTGCAACATTCTATTTGTGTGTGAGAGAACAGAAGGCGGGGGAGAGAGCAGGGGGTGGAAGGAGGGGGGATCAGGACCTAGAAGGACTGAGCTTTCCATGGAGACACTGAAGAGGGCCTTCTGTTTTCCTCATCTCAAGAGCCTCCACTTGCACGGGCTGCTTGTCGCCATGCTCCCGCCACTGAGATAGAATCCCATCAGACTCAGCACCCGCTTTCCCCCTTGGCCACGCTGGCTGCAGGAGCTTTTAAGCTTCTTCATGGGCTGTGTGACTGCTCTGGAGAGGCTCTTTAATGGGCTCTAACCCGGTTTGTGACATTACTTTTGTTCAATTTACTCAGAAAATCACGGCATGGCTGTGCTTTCTTTCTGCTTCTTACCTTCTCTTTATCTCCCTTAAACGCAGGGAAAGGAAGAAAATATGATGAAAGTATAGAATTAACAGACACTGAAGAGAAAGAGAGACCCCACTCATGAATCACTAACCCATTTTCCCCCTAGAGGGTGTCACTCATTTAAGCTGTGGCTTTTGTGAAGTGAGGAGGATAAGGGACTCGAAATTACCAGTCAACAAGATGATCCCACACGCATTGTTCAGGTTCATATAACCTTCATGACTCTCATTCTTGAAAGGCATTTACTTATAAAATAGACTTAGCTGGAAAAAAAAAAGAGAAGATGAAGCCAGTTCAATTAAATGCACAAAACCACCTTCTTCCCTGTGCTTTGGATGCTGGGAGTGAGAAACTGAGATAGGAGGGTGTATACGTGGGAGAATGCTGGACTTGGCGCTTGAGAGCGGCTTTGCTTGTGCGATGCTTAGGTATTTACCTTAACCTCTCTCTAGTCTCTCATTTTTTTTTAGCAGTCCCAGCTGTTTTTTTTTTTTTTTTTTTTTTTTTTTTTTTTTTTTTTTTTTATTTCTTGATGCATGTTTTTTCACTCGCTTCTTGAATGAAAGCTTTATTCCTCTTCAGTTTTGGTTCTTTGTCACACAGCGAATGTTTCAGAGGATAATTTTGCTTTCTTCATTTGTGAAGTAGGGAGAGCAGGAAGCTTCTTTCTCTAGGGTGAATACCAGGAGGAGTTTTTCTTGACCTTGTTTCTGAGCTTGTGCTGTAAGCCCCTCTGCTTACAGCATTTGCAACCTAGACAAACAGCCAGCTCCTGCTCTTGGGGTGTTCCATCTCCAGCACAGGCTGGTAGGTCCCAGGCCTTGTTCCATGCCTAGAGAGACATCTGTGTGCTAGCTTCTCCTTCGCACTTTGACTTGGTATCCCTTTGTGATTTCTGGCTTTGGAGGATTTTATGTTCCTCACCTCGATTGGAAAAAACATTATAAAACCCTTTTTGTTTTTCTTTATATATTCTATCATTCTGGAAGTTAGAAGGCATCTCTTTCCATGACAGCTCCAAAACCTGTATTGATGGGACTGCAGTTTGACAGTTAGGCTTGGTGTACAGCTCTATGTGGCTTTGGATACATCTCAATATGTTACGACGCCTCCGTGTGATCAATTACAGAGTAAAGCATGGGTATATAGTACACAAAACTGGCTCTACTTGGCAATAGGACTTTCTACCCAGATTTTCACAGATGTTTTCTCTATGAGTCCTTTTGGGAGAATCTTTCCTTTCTGATGAATGCCTCTAGCTTCAGGTCATGAATCTGTAACAAGCAAGCCAGCTACTCTGTTATTATTCACACTGCAGGAACCCTGAGGCATGCTCAATGAAAGGAATGGCAGCCTGAAATTACTGATCCACTTGGTGCACATGGTGTGTGTATTTTTAACATGTGTTTTTCTTCCGTGATATCAAGAAACTCCACGACTACTATTCTATTCAGTGCTACAAATAAAAAAAGAAAGTTGGAATTAGTGTAAAACGAGAGAGGGTAAAGGAGTCATTCATGAATATAAGGACTGGATAATGAAGATGCTATGTGACTTGTGAAGGACATTGATGGTATTCAAGGCACATGTTGAATGCTGGTATTAGACTTGGCTCTGCTCTATTTAGAACAAGACATCCCCCCACCCCAGCGGTTTTCAGACTCAAGATTCAGCACCTTGTTATCTCTTCAATCAGTTGGGCTTTGGGCTAGCTGAAAAAGGAGGAGGGGAGATCTTGCAAAACTAAACCTTACAATATTAAATGCTCATATGGGTACAATACCTCAGAATCTCCCCAAACCTCTGTGTGTACAATGTTTTCATGTGATGCAATGTTAATTTTTGCTACTTCATGGATACAACTTAAAAAAAGGAAGAAGTGGGCTGATCAGCTAAAAATTCTGTTGCCAGTGGAAGTGGTGTTTAACATTAGCTGAGTTTTAGCATGCTTCCCTTGTGTCAGACACTCTGTGGAGGGCTCAGTCCTGACAAGATTTCAACCTTGCAGGGTGCTCATCAGAAGAAGGAGTAAGAAGTTGGTATTTCAAGAGAAGGGAGAAGGGTGTGACATGAACAGTTAGTGGTATTCAGTGGCGGGGTGTGTGGGTCGGAGCTGCAGCATTGGGAGGGAGGTACAGTGTTCGAATCAGACTCAGGGCCAGATCAGAGTGGGCCTCACATGATTTACCAAGCACTCCATCTTCCTCACAAAGTTTGCCCTCTCAAGCTGGGGGGCAAGCATCTTGCAAAGAACCAACTAGTGAATCATTTTGGTTTTTGTAGCCTGTATGATATCTGCTGTAATTACTTAAAAGAACCCACTGACATTCCTAAGCAAATAGGTGCAACTGTGTTTCAATAAATCTTTGTTTAAATAGGTCCCCCAATGTTCTACAGGCAATTGTTTACCAGCCTCTATTCTAGAAAATAGTGAAACATTCATGTTTAAAGACTAGTGGAGCATGGGACATACATAGTTCTTCAAAAGGGTCTTCCTCCTTAGGTTACAAGTCTATCAGTAACCAAGGAAGATATAAATTGTTTTTAACTGTGTCAAGGGTAACTCTATGGGCACAATGTCCCCAGTTATTTTTCTCTCAATAGATTGATGATAAGTGCCTAGTTTGCTTGGGACAGACTGTCTCAGGTCAGTTATTCCCTTTTTATAGATCCTAGCACTTTTAAGCCTAAAAAAGAAGTATTAATCCTGACAGTTGTGAGAGAAAACCAGTTCCACAATTTTGAGCCAAAATTGAAATAAACTTCAAAACAAAATTAAATACTGGCCAGGTGGATGGGCTCTGTCCAGGTCCATCTCTGGGTTCCCAGAAAACATGCACAAATCACATTTTGCAGGGGCTTAAAAAGACAAAACCCATAATTCATTGCATTTCCCATCAGATCCAATCAGGGGCAAGTGTACATCCTGACGTATTTTCTGCCCATGTTCCTCCCGCCCACATGTGATTGAGCACATGTGGTGTAGATGGGTCAGACAAACAGAGGACAAACAGGAACTTATTCTTAATTGTCTTAACGGTAAACAGAACTCTTAATATGCAAGATATATTTTTCCTGTTTTGGCCTCACAGAAATTGTTTTGGAACTTTGGGTCATGGGTAGACACTGGTTCTGATCTTTCATAAATGGTGTGATGTGCTCAGAACCAGAATGCCTGTCTGGATGGGGCCTTAGTTCTGCTCTGATTAGCTGTGCATTCTTTTTCTTTCTTTCTTTTTTTTTTTTTTTGGTTTTTCGAGACAGAGTTTCTCTGTGTAGCTTTGGTGCCTTTCCTGGAACTCACTCTGTAGCCTAGGCTGGCCTCAAACTCACAGAGATCCGCCTGCCTCTGCCTCCCGAGTGCTGGGATTAAAGGCATACACCACCACCACCCGGCCTAGCTGTGCATTCTTAGCTGTGTGTGCTCTTTTAACTATAAACCCTTTGCTGGGCATCCTTAGCTGTTTACCCTTAGACTCATTGCTCAGCCTCTTCCAGTCAAGGTTTCTCTCAATGAAAATTGAGTGTCATAGGTACTTCATCTATCTAGGGCTACCTGAAGACAACATGATTAGGTTTGCAAGGGTTCTTGGGAAGGATCACCTGTAATCTATTATCCAATAGGAAAAGGGGCAAAATTAAAAGGCAAGAAGGGCTTGGGACCCGGAGAAGTCATGATGCAGTGTCTCCTAGCTAACTATCCTTGGGGCCTTGCAGACATCATCTGCCCTCCCTGAGTTGCAGGATCCTATTGGGCTGATCAGTCACCTTCCCAACACTGCTGGAATTCTTAAATATAAAGCACAGAAACTGCTGAGTACAGTGGCTGACACAAAGTTAGCTCTCAGCAAAATGCTATTGTTGTATTTTGAGCAAACCTACAACACATCAACACTATGTCTTTACTTTGACGCATGCCACAGTTGTTTACTTTCGTCCAATACAAGATGTCAGCATTCTAACCCCGTTTTCACTGTTCTTTAAGTCACGTCCCTCAGCCTGTTGGGTTGATGATAGTCGTGGGGGTCCTCTTTCCTCCTCAGCCTGTTGGCTACCAGGTTGATAGGGGAAAGAGGCAGATGGAGCCACAGAAAGCTTTTTGACCTGTGGGAGCCCACAGAGCTTTTCTAGTGAGATCTGAGCTTGCTTTACCCAGCAGGGCTGCATAAGGAGATAGATTGACAATGTGCATGGTTACCAGGTGTTTGGAAGGGTCTGCACTTGGATGTGCCAGAGGTAGGTCTTTTGCTCCACCCCTTGGCATTGCTTTAAAAAGCCCTTTAGAAAAGACAGAAGGGGCCAGTGGATTAGGATCCAGGCACTCTGAGGTTATCCTGTGTTTCTATATGTCTCTCTCTCTTCCCTCTATGTTTCTATCTAAATCTTTTATCCCTCACTCCTCAAGAGTACCCTGGGAAGAAAAGGTGGGGGCAGGCCTCCCACAGTGGCCCATGAGCGTGTATGGAGATGGCCCTCTGGGAGACAGATTTCAGTGAAGCAACTCAATTTTATTTCAGAGTATAAGGAATATATAGGATTGTGAAGCCTGGAGACAGACCTTAATTTGCATTAAGTAGCATGCTCCTATCACAAGCTTAGTATAGGGCATTAGGGTCTGTAGCAGGGCCCCTAGAACAAGTCTTCTCGGAAGGGATTTGTGCTAAGGGTCAAGCTAAAGATTATTCAGGCATCCATCTGGTTTTAGAGACAGTTTTTAGATAAGGTCAGTCCTACAGGACCAGGGATATTCTCAAAATAAGGGCAGGTAGAAGATTCTGCTGCAGGGAGAGAGCTCTATTTGCTGAGCTTATTGAGATAAGTTGCTAGGCCATGGGGAGGCTGCAACCTCTGACCAGCCAGCAATGTCTTCCAACGGATGATGATGGTAATGATGAAGACAGCGGTGATTGTAGTGAAGATGTTCGTTCTTTATGGAGCCCTGTCTGTGATGAGGCCTATTTCCTGCATGGCCTAATGTAGCTAAAGCTAACTTTGTTTGGACTCTAGGTTCTGAGGCAGTTTCAAATTCTTGATTCATGGGTCCATTTTTGGATCATGGCAGCCTCCCTGCTGTAACCCCCATAGTTTCCCTTCAATAAAGGCCGGATGAGATCACAGCTGAGGAAGCCTGGTAGTGTGTACCATGTTATTTCTCTCTAGCACTTTGCCTACACCCTTCCATCATGCTTACATTTGGACCTGAAAATAATTGGTTGAAACTGCTCCTCGCTTTTAGCCTTTTATCCAAGTTTGACAGTACATCACACCAAATAACATGGACTATAAATGGCTTGAACCTAATGAGTACTCTTTGTGGACAAGCCATCCATTGTCCTTCTTCTTTCCTTGAGAGGGAAATTACCATCTCCCAGCTTCTATTTCCAATTCTATAGAATGTGGGTGCTAATTTGAAAGCAGCCTCATAAAATGGAAGCAAACAGGCTAATTAGAAATATTTATGGGCCCGTTAGTGAATATATGCCTAATTGAAATAATGAGGCATTCCCTACAGGGAAGAAAAGTGTCTGTGGTTGTTGCAGTAATTAGCCTGCATTGTTTCATTGAAAATTAGGTAAATCCCTTTGTCTCCTGACCAGATCCATTTTTACTTGGCCAGGTCAAGATGTCCCCAGAAGGAGTCATTAGAACTTACTTAAATTTTAACCTTAAAAATCAAAGCCAACCTGGATATTTTGTATTTCTCTCAGATAATTACTCCAACAGTATGCACTGCCTCTTTTGTAGGAACCTCAATCTCTGAGTAACAAGTTTGTATTATTTCTAAATAATCTCTCTAAGTTTCCTATTTTTTAAAATCAAAGTTATGTGTACTCAGAAGAACCGTATGTTTCTATAGTGTTTGTTAGTACAACTAGAGTAGCCATGCCACTGCTTAGACTGTTTGTGTCTCATCAGATGACGTAGTATCTCATGTTTATTTGCATGATTGTATTCAGCAACCACTGTAGTTTTCATTCCTCAATTTTAAACATTATTTTTTAATTTTTATGCTGTAGAGATGAGAATTTAATTTTCTTTTATGTACTTGGCAGTACGAGGAACATTATGTATAGGACATCATTCTTACCTCACATCCTCCCCAAAGTTGTTTTAGAAATATTTAAATTTTTATTTTAAATTATGTGTTTGTGCTTTGTGTTGTTATATGCACATGAATGTAGGTGCCCGTGGGGGCCAGAAGAGGGCATCAAATCCCCTGGAATTAGAGTTACAGGCCATTGTGAGCCACTTGATGTGGATCCCAGGTCACAAACTCAGGTCCTCTGCAAAAGCAGTCTGCACTCTTCGCTGCTGAGCCATCTCTCCAGCCCACTCTATGCAGTTTTACCACAGTTTTGGACACATCAAAATTCTCTGTGTTATTGTGACTGTGTTGAAACTATTCAAAGCTGGGCCATCTAATACACCTTGATTATCTTTGTTGTTTTGTATAGCATTTGTGGGTTTCAGTGGTTTTTTGATTATTTAAAAAATATATTTGCTTAATGATTTTTGGACTTGGAAATATTTTATTCTCAAACCTCTCTCATCATTTTATAAATCTCCACTCTTTTATGTCTAATAGGTGCTCAGTTTTTCTCTTCTGAAGAATTATCCTTTAATACATGCTGGCTTGCTCTTATCTGGGCTATATTTGATCTCTTATCTTATTCTGAGACTTCTCTTTGCCTCTGCTTTTTCGGTGTGTTGTTCCTAGATCCAAAGGTCATCTTTTCCTTGATTTTTCTCTCTTATTATGACTTTCCTTTGGTAGAGTCCTGGGGAAATTATAAGAAGACATGAAATGTGAGTGATTTAATATTTTATGTGCCTGAACATTTAAAAAGTTTTGTATCAGCCGGGTGGTGGTGGCGCACGCCTTTAATCCCAGCACTCGGGAGGCAGAGCCAGGCGGATCTCTGTGAGTTCGAGGCCAGCCTGGACTACCAAGTGAGTTCCAGGAGAGGCGCAAAGCTACACAGAGAAATCTTGTCTTGAAAAACCAAAAAAAAAAAAAAAAAAAAAAAAAAAAAAAGTTTTGTATCTAGTAAAAAAGGACAGGTTAGAAATTGCAGAAATCATTTTGTTTCTGAACTTTTATAAACATTTTATCATAAAAATTTGTGGAAATACCAAAAAAAAGTTCATGGAAATACCATGCACCCAACCAAAACCTCTCAGCTTCAATGACTGTGGAATAGTTTGCTTGCTTTATCTCACCCTATACCTTGTTTGTTTCTCTTTGTGTTGCTGAAATATTTGAAAATAAACCCCAGACACCATCCTGTCTCCCTGCCTCAACTCCTTATCATTCAGAGTGAGATCTTTAAAAGAGGTAGAGGACATTGTCTCACAGGCACAATGTTATTACCTCACCTAAAAAACATAAGACTTATGGATTGATGCCGTCCCAACATAAAGCAGTTTGGAAACAAATCCAAAGACAAGCCAGGTGACATAGTCCAGTAGGAGTGTTTGTAGACCCCTCTAATTCCATTCAGTTACAGCTTATTTTGGTGAAATGATATTGGTGAACATGAACAGAAGGAAGATGCAAATGGACTAGAGGCCAAGACAGTCCCCAACACAGGGTTTTCAGTTGCCTCTTTCCAGTGAGGTTCTGGGCAGTGTTTACTCCTAGTAACTAACATACTATGATAATTTGCAGAATATTGATAGCCGAGTTGAACCACACCTTCTTGCCTAGAGTTTATCAGGGCTCAGTTGAGCAAATGTGGTTGACAGCTCTTAAGGGGGTTGAAGGCATGACCTAAGATCTCTACTATAAATCACTGTTCTACTCCCCCAAGGTCCAGCATTTTTGGACAAACAAAGAAACTTCTAGAGGTAGGGCATTTCAGGCTTTACATTGTCTCCCAGAGCAAACTCTCTTCTTGTTAAATTCATTTTCCATTTTTCTTTTGGGATAGCTGCCCTTCTTGGATTTTCATCTTAGGAGTTTGCTTCAAACATCTGGAGATCGTCACTGTTTATACTTAGAGGAAAAATACAAGAATATGGCAGCTTGTGCACACAGGTGGGGTTTGTGGATTGTGGTCTTTGTAGAATGACTTGTCTGGTCAATCTTTTAGATCCCTTGTGCTACTAGATTAAAAACTTCCTTTTTGAATACTGAGATTTTTGAAAGGATACCCTTCCAACCTATACACGTGTGGTGGTTTGAATGAGAAATATCCTCCACAGTCTCAGGCATTCAAACACTTGGCCCCCAGTTGGTAGTGCTGTTTGGGAAAAATGAGGAGGTACAGCTTTACTGGAGGAAGTATGTTACCGGGGCAGGCTTTCAGACTGAAAAACCTCATCTACTCCCAATTTAATCTCTCAGCTTTATGCTTGCAGAGATTGTGAACTCGCAGCCTCTGCTCTGGCCACCATGCTTCCCCACCATGATGGACTTTTTTTATCCCTCTTGAACAATAAACCCAAATAAACTTCTTTTAGAATGTAAGTTGAATTGGTCATAGTATTTTATTATAGTAACAGAAAACTAACCAATACAACTCCACAGGCATGAGTATCAGTGATCAGAGAGAGACAGTGGAAAACATGACGGAATTCCTGCATTATACTTATTCACACCCACATTGTACTCATTCACAGCATTCCAAACAAGAAGGGTTTTTTCCTATTCTTAGCTAGAGGACCAGTGTTCCATCTTTCCAGAGAACCTGTCTGTGGTGGTTTGAATAGGTATGGCCCCCATAGACTCATGTATATAAATACTTGGCCTATAGAGAGTGACACTATTAGGGGGTGTGGCCTTGTTGGTGTGGTCTTGTTGGAGGAAGTGTGTCACTGTGGGGGTGGGTTTTGAGGTCTCATATATGCTCAAGCCACTCCCAGTGTGGGACAGACCACTTCCTGTTGTCTGTGGGTCAAGATGGAAGAACTCTCAGCTCCTTCTTCAGTACCTTGTCTGTCTCCGTGTTTCCATGTCCCACCATGATGATAATGGACTAAACTTCTGAACTGTAAGCGAGTTGCCCCAATTAAATGTTTTCCTTTGTCAGAGCTGATGTGGTCACATTGTCTCTTCACAGCAGTGGAAACCCCAGCTAAGACACTGTCTCCTGACTTCTAGCAGATGAGGGGTGAGAAGCAGGGCCACTCAACTGGTTTCCAGCTGTCCTAGTTCAGCCCCATCCTAGTTCCTGTTGCTAGAGCGGTCTGGTGGCCCTGCTTCCATTTTGTTTAAAAAATCTGGGCTGCGATCAGGTTGTTTCTCATCTATTCTCCCTGCTAGTTTAGAATTGGTCTCTAGAGTACAACATCAAGTTATATAGACGGATTGTGTATCATCAAGTAGATGAACTTCGTATAATTGGCACCTCTTCTACATGCTGCTGGTATTGGGAGGTCTGGGATATCTACAATGATTCACAGTCTCCTAATCAGACTTTTTTAGATCTAATGAATGGGGAAGCTTCATCCTTCTACTTTATGCTCAGAATTTTGTTCCTACTTTCTTTTGTTTATTCTCTTTATTATTGCTTAAGTATAACATGGCTGGAAGAAGAGTTAAGTGTGTGTTCAGTCTCTTCAACTAAAATTCTCACGACACGTTTCTACATTACAAAAACACAGCTTGTTATAATTATATATAACATTTAATGTGTGTGTGTGTGTGTGTGTGTGTGTGTGTGTGTGTGTGTGTGTCTAGAACCTGGATTGGCCTGAGTCAAAATCTAAGTATAAGGCCTCTTTCACTCTTTTTCTTGCTTCTCTCCACTCCTCTCTCCCCTCCCCTCTCCATATCTCTCCCCACTCCAATTTTACCAAAATCTTGAGTGGTCTGAAAATTATCACAATCAAAATTTGTGATGGCAGCAAGAACCACAACATAAGAGTGAACCATGGTTGCCGGGCATGGTGGAACATGCCTTTAATCCCAGCACTTTGGAGGCAGAGGCAGGTGGATTTCTGAGTTCGAGGCCAGCCTGGTCTACAAATTGAGTTCCAAGACAGCAAAAACAAAACAAAAAAGTAAACAAACAAAGAAGATTGAGTGATGACATTATAGGTCACAGCTTGTTGTCCTGCACTCTGTGTTGTTCATTTAAATCACCAGACTGGGAGACAGAACCATGATGACTGCCTATTGCACTTGCTAGTGTGATACAGGTATAGAAAATGAGAGGAAGGGATGTGAGCAGGCTTCTTAGCATGTCTCGCTGTGTTGAGGGAGCATTGTGTACACAAAACTGAACTGAGAAGAAACTAGCAGCACCTGCCTGTGGACCTGTTTTAATGCAGTGTTCCCTAGGCTTTTGTCCTTTCTCGTGGAATAACTTCTTATTAAGTTGCTTATCAAGTGTGTACTAATTATTCATTCTTTGGAATGAAACTTGAAGACACAAATACCCCATGAAAGAGATGACATGGTACACCTTGCATGCTCCCACACTTGTGTGGATGACAGTTTCTGGAAAGAAGACATATCTGCCTGGCCACAGGTTGTCTAGGACTCCAGTGATTGTAGAAAGTTCGGAATGTCACTAGTCCAGAGCCATGCCGTCTTGGGCTGTCTTTAGCTCCCTTCATAGCCTTTTATTGCCTCCCTCTGTGTGTGAGCTGACATCCTTGTGACTATTAGGTGAACCTTTAGGAATGTACAAACAGAGCACTGCTTCCCAACAACCAAAATGCTAATTATGAAGACAGATGGCACCTGAGGCCTATAAGGTAAGATTTCCCCACTTTTCTGGACCCCACCTACCTGATGTTTTCATCAGTTGTATTAGTCAACTTGCTGTTGCTTTGACACTCAAAAGCATTTCCAGTCTAGCCAGTTTATAGCAAAGCAGAATTGGTGATTTCATTAAAGATATTTTACCATAGGTTTAAGCATTTGGGTTAAGAAAAGGAGATCCACTCAGAGGAAGGTAAGACCCACCTAACCAAATGGAGTTATGTGCTTCTAAGAAAAACTTACTGGGGAAAGTAAGACATACCCGAGTTTGGGTATGGAGTCCTTGTGGAGAGTAAACAATTACCCGTCTTATCATTAGCCATTTTTCAGTGACTTGCAGGTTAAATCTCACAAGGTCACTAAGAAACTATTGTTAGCTTTTCTTTCTCTCCTGATAAAAGAGAGATGTGAGGTGTCTCTGGAAGCGCCTCAGATAGAGTTACAATCTGATAAGGCAAAAACAGACTCTACCATGGCTGCACAAGGAGTTAGTGCATGTCCTTTCTCCTAAATGGAATTGCTGGTGATCTTTCTAGAAAACAACAGGTTTATGGCTGGGAAAGGAAGGGCCTTGACTAGACATTGACTGTGCTGAAATTCTTCCTCAGCTGCTGGCAAGTATCCCCCCAGGGGAGAGGGGCTTCTCTTTCTTATCAGGTCCCTTGATAGTACTTCCCTTTCTCTTCTGCTTCAATATAACTAGATCTTCCTCACAGATAAGAAGCGACAGGAAGTTGTATTGGATGTTTACAGAAAAACCAGCCTGAATACACATATTCACCATCTATACTCCCTTACAACCCTACTATCAACCCACTGGATACTTTATTCAGGTTCACATGTCAACACTGAAATACAGTTCTCACCTTGAAAGGGATAATAAACAGCTTTGGTTTTTGTAGAGCCAGACCATGCTCTGCGAACACAAGTTTAGTGCCGAAGCCATGGATCCTGGTTTAGCTTGAGTTGGGATCCAAGTCTAGGGGAACTCCTTCAGGTTAGGGAGAGTGGCAATGTGGAGCAGTATTCCTGTCCCCCTTGCTGCTGGTATTTCAGGGGACTAATCTAGGAAAGGTACATTTCCTCAGGCGGATGATAACATGCTGCCTCTGTAGAGAGCCTAGGTTGAAAAGAGATTTTATAGGGCAAAAATATGCTACTGTTGTGGGAAGCTTAGGGCCTGGATAAAGAACTGTCCGTAACAGGCCCTAAAGGCTAGAGCTTTGCCCCACTGTTTTCAGGGCAAACACTGGAAGCAATGATGTCTCATCCTCTGAAAGGGGATGAACCTTCTGGGACCCCAGGGATGGCTGCCCTTGAGACAGGGAGGTGCCAGAGGGCCCCCAGCGAAGCCCCACTCAAGTGACTGCCGGGCACCTCTTGTGATTCCTGACTGACAGGAAAGAAAGTCACCTCCAAAATATGGGGGCTTTGTTCTCTTTCTTAATGGATACTTTAGAACCTCTTTCTAATAAACAAATATGTGTAGAAACCAGTGTTGATGGGAATGCCCCCAGTCTCCTCCCCAACAAAAAGGTTCTTCTTGCTGTGGATTTCAGTCTTGGAAAGTTCTGATTAAGAAAAGAGTCTAGCTGAAACAGACAGGATGCTTACAGACTGTAGCAGCTTGCAGTGATGTTCTGAGGCTACAGACATGGCTCTGAAACCTTGTTTCCAAAATTAAGTGTAAGCTCATCTTAGACAGGAACAGAAAAGAAATGGGTCATTCAACAAGGATGTGACTAACTTGGTCCATAAGACACTCTTCTCTGAAACCGATAAAAAGTATAATAAGGGACTTCATGACTCATTACAGCTGGGAAGACATATTTTTAAAAAAGACTATCAAGTCTATAATCCAAAAGTCTTAAGGGCCTTTGTGCCCTTTTCCCATGATAACCCAGGGTGTGAAACTAAACCAAGTCTTTCCCTAACCTAGTGCAAAGGACGGGCATATTCTGAGAGCAAGATGGCAATTTAGGTTTTACTCAAGGACTGTCAGAGGCATTTTTATTTTCTGATGTGTGCTGACACCACACCGTATCAATTGATAAGGGCCTTCCCGACCCTCACTAAAGGAACTCAAGAAGCTAGCGAGAGATAAACCTTATTCATGCACCCTAACTACAAGACCATTTTTACCTGCAAACCGTGGGCAGAGGTAAAGTTCTTTCCAAAAGAAGGTCCCATTTCTAAACCAATCAGCAGTTACGACAATTTTCCTTTATTTTTTGACAAGAGTAAGGTGATACACACTCAGCTTTCTTCCTGTTTAATCAGGATGTAGCTGTTGACATGTTCTCTCTGCTCAGTCCTAAGCTCGAAAGGTAAGATGGTGACAGCTATCTGACAAGACCAGATGACTTCCTCGTCCAACAGGAACACAAGCAGACCCGATGACAGCGCTCTGTAGATAGAACAACTGAGCCCACGTGTTGTCAGCCTGCAAAGACTTACAGTCTCAGACGTAGTCAGGGAAAATTTTGCCTTAAGCATTAATGATTTACTGAAGTCAGGGTTAGCAGGCACACCGTGGTGAGGAGGGCCTGCTATTTTTGGTGCCAGTCCTACCCACGATAAGATAATCTACTTCACGCTTTATGGTTTATATGGTTTCATGTCTCAAATAATAACATACTCTTTTTCAGGCCTTCCTTTCAAATGATGGCCCTTGGTCTCCAAGCTCCAGCTTCTAATGCACCCTTCACCTGCTTAGATAGGCTGAGACCCTTGATCCCTGGGTAGGTATGGTCAACACTCCATTCTGCATGGGAGAAGCTATTAGAAGCCAGATGTTCTGCTTAGCAACCATTAAGATTTAAGGATCAAATATCAGAGGGAGAAAATGAGGCAGGATAGGAAGATAGGGAAAATCTTTGAGATATAAGGGAAATATGGAAAACACTCTTCTCTTTGTGACTAACAGTTAAACACACCCTAGCAAAACATGTATCCGGAAAAAGAAATGAGAAAAAAAGTCTAGTATCTTGTCAGCCCTGTGTAACTGATTTTCTAAGTGACCCTCACAAAATGATCATTTTCATACAAAAGATGGATCTTGAGCACTAATTCTATTCAGAAGGACCCAGGATGTTCTCTCAGGAGAGGTAATTTAGAGGCTGGAAGCAGTGCAGAAACAGCAATTCTGAAAGGAAGGAAGGAAGGAAAAACTCATCATCCTTCTTAATGGGTGCTTTGAGAGAAAGCAGATCAGAGCAGAGTTTGTCAGAAAGTGACATTAGTCCTCCCTGTGATGTGTCACCATGGAGAATGGCGCTTAGCACATGTAACCAAGAGCATGAGATGCTGTCAAGGTCAAGGGTTCCAGGAGTCACAGACAGAACAGCTCATTTACACTCTACTACCAGGGCATTCTGGAGCTCCCAGAACAAAGGCCAGTGCAGCCTTGGGGGCCTGTCCTTCTGATTGTCAGTGGGTTTGGGCTGTGTGTGTGTGTGTGTGTGTGTGTGTGTGTGTGTGTGTGTGTGCGCGTGTGTGTGTGATGTATCTTCTAGCTGTACCAAAGCTGTCTCTCCTTTTGTGACTGTTGATGGGGAGAGCATGTCACTGTGGTGGCAGTCAGACATGGGTGTGACACCTGGTGTGGGAAAGAGGGGAAATTTTTGAAGTTAGGGAGCAAAACATTTCTTTTCTAAAAGACATTGAGTATGGTTATATTATTGTATATATTTTAACTACCATCACTACCTACCTCTAGAATCTTTCCATCATCCCAGACAAGACTGCATCTGCACTCCCCTAAACCCTGGGAACCTCTGTCCTCTCTATCTATGAGCTTTCCTATGCCAGAATCCTCATGTGAAGGGAGCCATAAAATATGCATCTTTCCATGTCTGGCTGTTTTTACTTTGCTTAACATTTTCAAGGCATAGCCATACTGTAGCTTTTATGTATATCAAACTTTCATTCCTTTGTGTGACTAAATCACATTATGTTGTTTGGGCATACCACATTTAATTTTATTTCACCTAGGTTGAATGGTGGTATGAAAATACATACAGCCAGAACCAGGAACACAGCTCAGTGGTAGAATGCTTGCCTATGTCTGAGACTCTGGGTTTGAGCTCTACTACCACATAAAAATACAGAACAAATAAAAACACCTGGGATCTACCTTCTTTCTGCATTTTAAATATTTTTATTTATTTATTGCTGTGGGATGTTCTGTATGTTAAATGTGTTGCTCTGATTGGTTAATAAATAAAATACTGATTGGCCAGTAGCCAGGCAGGAAGTATAGGCAGGACAAGGAGAGAGGAGAATTCTGGGAAGTGGAAGGCTGAGGCAGAGAGACAGTGCCAGCTGCCGCCATGGAAAGCGAGATGTAAGGTACTGGTAAGTCACAAGCCATGTGGCAACTTATAGACTAATAGAAATGGGTTAATTTAAGATATAAGAACTAGATAATAAGAAGCCTGCTGCAGTCATACAGTTTGTAAGCAATATAAGTCTCTGTGTGTTTACTCGGTTGGGTCTAAGCGGCTGCAGGACTGGTGGGTGAGAGAGATTTGTCCTGACCGTGGGCCAGGCAGGACCAGGAAAACTCTAGCTACAATTTATTTTAGATAGAGACTTGTTATGAAGTCCTGGATGGCCCCAGACTCACTGGAATCCTTCTTGCCTCTAAGTGCTGAAATCACAGACTTCACCACTGTGCCATGCTGTGCCTTAATTGTTTTAATAGATTATTGGAATAGAATCTCTAGGTCTCTTGGAAGGTCTATGTTAAATATTTTGAGGAATGAAGTTACGTGTCTGCAAGTGGAAGTTAGTTTTTTTCTTATTAGTTTATACCAAAATATTTTGTGAAATTCTTGGGCGGCAATTCTTCAGCTTTTATGGGGCTTCTTGGGTATTAGTGAAATAGTGTATTTATACAGTGTAGGATAATTCCACTTCATTTATTTTCAGAATTCAAAAGAAGGTCATCAGTCAGACATAGCCTGCCATAATACCTATTATCGTTTGGTATGAAATATGCACAATAGGCTCGTGTATTGAACATTTGGCCTCTGGATGGTGGTGCTGTTTGGGGAAAGTTCTGGAAACTTTAGAGGGTGAGTAGGAAGTAGGTCACCAGAAAGTGTCTGTCAGTGTAATGTGTCCCTGGCTGTGCTGGTTAGTGTTTATCAATTTGACACAAACCTAGTTAGGGAAGAAGGAACCCCACTATCAGATTGTCCTATGGGCAAATTTGTGGGGACATCTTCTTGATGGATGATTTATTCATATAGGAAAGCTTAGCCCACTGTGGTGGTATAACCAAGCAGGCTGATCAAGCCACGGGGAGCAAACTAGTAAGCAGCATTTCCCTGTGGTCTCCACTTCAGGTCCTGCCTCCAGGTTCCTGCCTTGAGTCTGATGGACTATAAACCATGAGCTAAATAAACTCTTTCCTTTTCAAAGCTGGTTTTGGTAATAACTTTACCCCAGCAACAGGAAGCAAAATAGTACACTGACCTCTTCTGGTCTTGCTCACTGCTTCTTGAGGTGAAGAAGTACTCTGCCATCCCTCTGCCCTCATTGTGATGTCCTCTCAAGTGAAGGGGACAGAATGCTTTGACACCATGAACTCAAACAAGCTCTCCTTCTCTTAATTTCTCCCTGTTAGGTATTTGGACACAGTGAAGAGAAATGTGCTCAGTGAAATGACCTTTGCAGGGATGCTGAGAGGTACGAGGGCACAGACCGTCTCCAGCCCTGCCTAGTCTTGTCCTTTGTGTTTGTTCATTTATTGCCACACTGTTCCAGGGAAGGAGGGCTTGATGACCATATCAAGAGAAGTCTTACGCTTTAAGTAGTTTTGTTTGAAGACTATGTTAGCTCCATGACCGTTTCCCCAGGCTTTAGCTAAGCTGAAATCCTGCTGACTTGGTGGTGGTGGCGGGGTGGCTGGAGTTGCTGTCCTCTGCAGAACTGAAGCCTGGCACTAGGATGATGGCCCTATGGTGGCTGTGGATGTAGATTTTCTTTGTGGAGAAGCTGACAACAATTTCTAATTTAAATGAGTGATCACCTTATGTTAAATGTTATTGCCTGGAATCTAGAATCGGCAGGAGAAATATAGAATACCCTGGTTGAATATGTACTTGGATAAACAACTTAGTTTATTTTTAAAAGTGAATGCTTTATATATAAAATACACACACACACACACACACACACACACACACACACACACACACACACACACCAAAATCTTGTTTAATGTAAGTGCATTCCCAGGATTGCATTTGGGCATAGTTATTTGAAGAAATTATCTTTTGCTTATCTGAAATTCAAATTTGACTACGTTTTCTTAATTTGGCAAATCCGGTAACCTTTTTCAGCGTACTATATGTTCATGAGAGAGCTCCTTGGCACACATCCTCTCAGTCTAGGTGACATTGTTCCTCCTGTGTGACCCACAGCTGACTCATGTCTCTCGAGTCAGCACCCAGCAAGGTACATGCTGCACACATGCCCAGCGAGGTCTATGATGAAGAACATTCCAAGGACCCGAGGGAAACAGATGTATTTGTTTCTCTGTTTGCACAGATGCCTCATGAGGCAGTTGTGAGAACATGCACATGGGAGCCCCGTGGAGCTTCTGTCAATGGGGCTGACCTTTCACCTGGATGCCAGGGTGTGCTTGTCTACTGACTTTCCACATGTGTGCTTGGTTGCATGTGGCAGGGAGGTGATTTTGCAATCTGGTAGATACAGGCTAAAGAGTCATGTCTTTGTTCCAGGAGGGATGAATGAGATGGTTTCTGGATCCTGCACAGGGAGGGGGGTCAGTTACTCTTTTTGTTTCTATGACAAATGTCCTGATGAAAGTGACTTAAGGAAGGAGGAGTTTGTTTTGATTGACTGAGGTCACCGTTCATTCATCATGGTTTGGTGTCACCGTGGCAAGAGAATGAGATGGCTTAACACCTCACTCCCAGAGTCAGGAAGCGAAGAGAAATGGGTGCTGACCCGATGCTTGTTAAGCCTAGAGCATGGTTCAACCCATGGTTAGGATTGGTCTCTCCTTCTCAATTAACCCAGTCTAAACTCCCTCACAAGATCTCCCTCGCAAGAACTTTGCTTCCTAGTTGATTCTAGATTCTGTCAAGTGCAGAATCAGTGTTAGTCATCAGAGGAGGAGAGAGCTAGGGCAGGGGGGATGGGGTGGGCAGGGCAGGAACAGGAAAAGGTACAGAGGAGTCTCTCCAATTATCCTTTTCACAGCTGTTCCGAGAACTGTAATCGAAGGCTTTAGCTGTCGGCCGTTGCCTTCATCACCACCATTCTGCTACAGGAGCAATGTGGCCTTGTACACCATGTGGAGTCCTTCCGCTCACAGCTTCTGCCCCCTAGTGAAACTTTGTACCATTCTCATTTCCGGCTCTGGGTTTTCATCCTCCTGAAATGTGTCCGATGATGTCTGTATCTTCAATTATTTTAGACGCAGCAACTACGGCAGCGGTATAGTTGGGCAACTTCTGTCCTGTCCAGACTGGCTTTCAAGTAAGAGTTGATAAATCAAATCAGGGTCATCTGTAGAGGGCTGGATGAGAAGTAACGATTTGAATGCGTATCTCCGTGTCACGAGAGAGAGCAGAGCTCTGGGATGCTTTTCTTCCCTTCTCATTTTCTGTTTTCCAGATGAAAGAATTGTTTTATCTGTTGTTCCCACTCACGCCACCACACACCACCACCCAGAACATTACAGGAGGGGGTTAGTCTCCAAGTCAGTGGCGTGCTGTCAGAGGCATCAGAAGGCCCCTCTTGATTGTTTTTCTGCTTATTTTCTTTCTGACAGCTTTAAAGGCCCTTTTAAATTGCCCGGAGAGTAGATTCATACTTTATCATTCCACCTGCATAGCATTTTAGACAATTTATATTCCTGAAAGCATAATACTACATAACATTTAGCATTTAATTTACGGCTCCTGCCACATCTGGTATAAAACTCTTTCTGAAGCGATAAATCAACCCCTCCATGTCAAATTGCCTTTCATTCTTTGACCTCCTCCATAATTTATGGTTCGTGAGAGCAAAATGGGAGAAGCCACTTAAATCAAGTGGATTTTAATTAACAATCTTAGAAAATTCACAAGAATATTTGCAATTTATTCATGACAGGAAAAGGACTTTGTTGAGAGAGAGAGAGAGAGAGAGAGAGAGAGAGAGAGAGAGAGAGAGAGAGAGAGAGAGAGAGACATATGCTTGGGCATTAAGTCTATTCCGGATGCTTGGAAACCACAACATAAAGATTTTTTTTTTTCTTTACGTTGAGTTAAAACCCCAGTGATCCTGATAGGAAAAGCTGTCAAGACTCTTAGGACAAAATCCATTTTCTAGAAGAGATTTTTAAGAGGATCAGGGAGGACACGGGACCATCTCCTGCTCAGTGTACCCTTTAACAGAGTCGCCCAGCTGCTGACACGGAGCCTTCCATGTCAAACAATTTTATTTCTAAGCTGTTCACAGTGTGTCCTAAGTAGCTTCTATTAGCATTGTCCTGTCCGTTGCCTGGCAACAGAACTGGTCAATTTAGACACCATTTAAGAGCTGTGGAAAAAGCAACAACCAGCAGCATGATGGGCAAAATTACAGAGAACAAGCCCCATACGATCCTTGCTGGATGAGATGTGTTGTCTTCCAGGGCCCGCTTTATTTTAATTAAAATTGAAAAGCTCCCTTTTAAACAAGGCCCCAGATTAAGCAGAGGCCGGAGCAAGCTGCTGTAGTCATCACAGCTGCATTCCTTAATGCTGCCTTTTTTTAACCTGAATGGATTGCTTGTGGGTTGTTTTTTTTTTTAAACAAAGAGGGAAAACCCAAGGCAGTGTGGGAGTCTGATATTCATCCGTACACACTGGTTGGAGAGACACAAATTTCTTCACATCAGGGACTTTGCTTGAGGGGCTCAGGGGAGAATCCCCTGCAGTTTTTTTGAGATGAGGTTTAACTCTCTTTCCTAGCCTGGGACTGAACTCACTATGTAGCACAGTCTGACCTTGAATTCACAGCAATTCTCCAGCCTCAGTTTCCCGAAGGCTGGGTTCACAGTAAGCACGGCTATGTTCAACTGGAAATAAACTTTGATTTCAGATGTCATTGGGGATTTCATTTGCCATTCACCTCATTTAATTTATGTAGTTAACAGTCACTACCATTACCAATAACATCACATGGATCATTTTGAACATGGAACCAACTAGAAGTATGAGATTTTTAACTAGGTCTCACTAGAGACTTGTCACCTTGGCACTCGGGAGGGGAGCTGAGGCAGACCTGAGAGTTTGAGGCCAGCATTGGCTACACAGCAAGATTTTGTCAAAAACAAAACAAAAACAAAAAAACAAAACAAAACAAAACCCCACAAACTAAAGAAAAAGAAAAGCACAAAACAGACAGAAAATTTAGATTTTTCTGACTTGAGTTTCACATCAACAGTGACTTTGCACTTGTAATTACATTCATAGCTTTGAAAATATTTTTTATTTTATTTTATGTGTATGTGTGTACGCTTGAGGGTGTGTATGCACCATGTGTATGCAAGAGTCTGTGGAGTCCAGAAGAGATACTGGAGCCCCTGTAACTGGAGTTACAGATAGATGTTAGCCACAGTGAGGGTGTAGGAACTGAATCTAAGTCCTCTCAAGTGCTCCTGTACTCCACACATACCTTAAAAAATCATTTTAACTTGGATTATGTGTATGTGACTGTATGTGGGTGTATGCACAGGCATGAAGGTGCCTGAGGAGACCAGAGACATGAGCTTCTCTGGAGCTAAAGTTACAGGCTGTACTGCTGGAGGTGCTGAGAACCTAACTCACGTGCTCTGCAGGAGGAATCCATAGAGCTGTTTCCCAGACCCTCAGAGCTTTCTTGTGTGTGCAGAACAGGACAGAACACAACTTAGGAGCACAGGCATTCTTTCCTCCTTCTACTAGATAATTAAAAAACAAAATCATTGTCCTCCAAGAAGAAAATGAGAAGACTGATTACTCCTGCGGGGACTCAAGGGCAGCTTTTAATGTGATTTTCCCTGTAAGAAGTATAGAGAGAATCTCTTTAAGAATTGTAGAGAATTCTTGATAACACTGCCGTGGTGAACAACTGGGGTATCTCAGGGACTGTAAGGCAGTCCCAGTTCATAGCTGAAATTCTTCACAGAAATGGATATTTGCTGTGGGATATATTTTAAGGGGAATTCATAGTCCAATAGGTTGCTAAGTTCAACGACAAAGTCTGTTATCGTGTTAGCATTCCACCATTGTGTCCCTGAAGACGGACAATGCAGTTCAGGAATTGCCTGGAGAAAGCAACCCCTTCACTTTATTTGACACTTACTGAGGATATGTCTTTCCTCTTCGACTGGGCTTCTCTTTTTATTTTCTGGAATCAAAGCACAGAAATGTACATCTCCATGATTTGGGGAGAATGGTCTCACCTTGTGAGTAAATACAAGTGATGCCCCCCCACCCCCTGCAGAAAGCCCCGATTACCTATTACCAAGTCCAGAGAGTTGCTATGGATCCTCTGTGATCCATGAGGAGCCAGCCCAAGTCTCACTTCCTTTGAGAGTGTTACTGGATTGTCAAAAGCATCTCCATCAAGATTTCTATGTGAAATGACGAAAGTGTCAATCAATGCTGGTTCTGAGGGGGAGCAGAAAGGTTGTTTTCCCGTAAGGTGCATGAAAACAATTAGATGCACAGGCTGACATTTCATCTCTGGTTTTTACATAATGCATACTGATTAGCTGGATGGAGCTCCATACAGATAATAGACGGACAGCAGATAAAGGCAGGTTCTAGCTTCCTTTCTCACCGTGGCGACTATGTCAGAGAACAACCAGCTGGTGTCTGCAGTCCATTAAGTCCTCTGACAGTTTCAACACCCGCAGGGTTGTTTTAGGAATTCGGCTTGTCAGGTGAGGGCTCTTTGGCTCGGAGGCGGGGGAAGTGCAGGGGATCTTGGGGACTCTGTATAGTATAGAAGATCTTATTTTTTTTTATTGATACCAGGGGCTCAGGTAATGGACAAATCCTTTCAAATGGCACACAGCCAAAAAGCCTTCTTCATGATTTTGAATTCTTCTAGAATCCTCCCCAATACCTTGCCTCTTTGTTTCTTGAACTCTGAATTTGATTTACAGAATAACCTTTAGGAAATGATGTTAGTGCAGCTCCTGTTTTCTTACCTGTGGAATGGGGGTCCCTCTATCTCCCAGCTCCTTCTCTCCTGGGAATGATACCTTTGAAAGGCATTTTGATTCTCATTGGGAGAGATATACAACAACATAGAATTACCCCAGAATCTGCATCACCCACAAGTTGGATTTTTGTGCTCTGCTCTAGTCCACACACAGTCTAAGTATTTCTCTGGGTGTTGTAGGTCACAACAACCTGGAGGGAGAACTGTTCATGTTTCTATGTTACCAACATTCAGTGGTGTTTCTGTAAATGTCTTTGTTCCACTAAAATGAGGCTCCTCAACCTTGGCTGAGGTGGACACACAGGGGTTGCCTGAGGTATTGTAGTATAGTTACTACCGATATTCTCCCCACTTAGCTCAAGTTTTGTAAAGTGAAAATGTCACAGATATTGCTAAATCACTTCCAGTTGGGGGGGACTGTGAACTTGTGTTCTGATACTCTCCCATCTCTTTGGAATGGGAGACTGCTTGAGACTGGGATGAGGTTGGTCTGCTTGAGGTCTGTGTGACAGTTGGTCTTAATTGTCAGTTTTGTTGGTCTTAATTGTCAACAGCTCTGGCTGTGTCTCTGAGAGCTTTTCCAGAGAGGATTAACTAAGGCAGAAGACCAGCTCTTTACATGGGTTGCATCTTCCTAACGGCAATACAGGTGTAAAGAGGGGCTAGGAAGAACAACACGCAAGCTTGTCTTTGCTGGTGCTTCTGAGTGTATCTGTTGCTACCAGCACCAGACTCCAGCTCCTTTACCTTCCAATGCAGACCAAATGCCAATACTTGCCTGAGATCAGCTAGGCTTTTAGCACCAGGTTGGCACTGTTGGTGTCCAGATTTCCTGACTGAGTGTCTGCCAGATTCTCTTCTCCAACATGCAGATAGACATTGCTGATACCCATCCTCCATCACATAGGCCGGTCCAATGAATCCTCATTCTATTGGTTGTGATCCTTTAGAGAATTCTGCCTAATACAGCTTCCAAAAAAGCAAAACACTGCCATTTTCATAACCAAGTACAACTGATGATGCCATACTCCCCAGCACTCTACTGAGACCAAACAGTGAATCCGGCTCTTGTGTCTTGAGCATATCTTCAACGATGACTAAGACATCTATTAGATTTACTTGAAGTCTCTGATAAGCAACTACCAGTATCACTGTATGGCACACAGGCTTCTCCACTAAACAATATTATGTCTTCATAGAAAAGCTTCTGCTCACAATTGCTGCTCATTAGCTGGATCTGTATCCAGCAAGCAGACTTATCCGTTCTTCTCATGCTCTGTGTGTAGTATTACATTGGCTCTGTGTTGGGTTAGGTATAGTTTATAAGCATGATGGCATCATTGTAACTAAATAATAAAACAACCTGGAAGACCATGGATTAAACAAAGGGCAGCTGAAGAACTGTGTCTATCACAGGAGGCCAATAAACACAAGGCTGTTCAAGCAATGGTTAAACCTTCTGCTTGCCAACTAAAATGCTGGCCATGTTTATCTTTAAAAAGATTTATTTTTATGTGTATGCATGTACATATGCCTGTCTGTGCGTGTGTATGCACATGTGTGTGTAGATAGCACCAGAGGCCAGTGGATGTCCTGGAGCTGGAGTTATAGGCAGTTGTGAACTTCTGGACATGGTTGCTGGGTCCTGAACTCCAGTTCTTTGAAAGAGCTCTTAACTGCTAGTCAATCGCTCCAGCCCCCATGGTTTTTGAAAAGCAATGTACAATGTTATTGGAAGAATGTTCTTAAAGTATTTAAAATCAAAAGATCAGTGTTCTTAAGAATTGAAAGTCATCAAACAAAATGCTACTATTACAAATCTATCCATAGGATACTATTTTTTGTAGTGTGATTTATATGCTGCTTTGTGTAACTAGAATTTAACTGACAGCTTCATTCTTCCAAAACCTAACATGAAATTAACAACCCCAAACATCAAAAATCCCTTAACAATCAGATAAGGATCCAAAAATTCATGGACTTAGATTTGTACTAATGGATCAATGAGACAATTAGTTCATTGACATCAATTTTAGCATATTCATCCAATGATTATTACCTGCCTGAGAAGAGGCCTGCTTGGGTAAGGAAGCAGGCTCCACAGTATGTAGACAGAGCCTAAGGTCTCATTACTAGGGCTATTTCTAGAAAGGGGAGTAAGCTTCAAATGGGCACATTCTCCTCATCTTTTAGATGCTATAAAGAAGGTGAGGACCACACCTGTAAGAGAGTTGAACTAAGGCCTTGGCTTTTTAACTGACTTGAAAGACAGAATGCTTGACCTTTAACCAGCACCAGAATTTGGTTGAAGTAAGGCAGAGCTGGTTTAAGTTACACAACCTAATAAATGCACCCCACAGTACTTTGTATTCACTATTGGCATTGTAAAAACAGTATAGATATTAGCTATACTGTTGTGTTGACAAGGTCAACTCATGCTCTGGCTCCTGACGTATTGTGGGTATACTTCACAAACACAAAAGATGATTTTGACTTCCACTTCTCAACATTGTTATCTTCAGATGATTGTTCCATCTTAGTAGCATGCCATTTAAATCATTATATTTTAAATCATGCTGTGAAATTTGAGTCTTGGTGGCTTACAGTCACACCTGTGTTCAAACACACATTCTCCCATGACATAGCATGCATTTCTTAGTTAGGGCTCATGCTGGTCATTTTTCAGTGGCCAGCATCTTATTCTAGTCTTTTTTTTTTAACCATCTTGTATCCTTGGCCAGGTGATGATACTGCTGCTAATGTGGATAAAAATAGTTGAATTTTGTTGGCACTGCTGAGTTGACTCTGAAGGCTTGTCCTCCAAGCTGGTGGCCAGATGTTTACTTTGCACTGGTCATGACATTGACCTTATAGCTCAGCTTGTGTGGTCAGACATTTCTTGATCTGTTACTTATAATTCACTTCTCAAGAAACGAGTGACTTCATCTAGATTTATTCTCCTAAATTTTATCCCTGGCACATATCCCTAGAGTTATTCATTCTATGATTCTCAGCAATCTGCCTTGGGAGGCCTCTAAGCACACGGTCACACTAGTTATCTAAAAACAATAACGACAATGGATGAACTGATGAGTAGAACATTCACGGTGGTGTAGTGACATTCCCCTCCTTGTCACCTCTGCCTCATTATGTCTCCCATGAATCTAGCGCGGGGCTGACTGGGTCTCTCTGAGCTCACCAATCAAGAAGTCATGTCCGGGTCATTTATTGCTCCTCAGGGCTGGGAAGCCTGTCCAGGAGGCCCAAAATAGCAAGGGGCTCCAGAATGAATCATCTCAATTTATTTTAGGCTTTCGGTTTTCACTGAGTGATTTTACAATTCAGCTCATCTAGTTTGGGAGAATTCTGGCCTGTGGGGCTGTGATGAAACAGGGTGGGAACCTGATAATGAAAAAAACTTGGTGAAAGCAAACTTTTAATTTAGGAACACGGTCAGTTTCTCGGCTAGATCACACTTGTTGATACTGAAGCTGTCCAAAGCTAAAAGAGAGAGTGGGCCCCACTTAAAGGCTACAGGATTGATTTTGGGGATATTGATCGATTGAATATTAATTCATTCATAGACATAGAAAGGTGGTTATGCAGAAGTATAGAAAGTCACTTAAATTATAAAAGTACCTTTGTCCCCAGATAATAATTGTTGAGCAGAGAAACCCTTATTCTTTTTAAAACTAGCTTCACCTTTCTTCTTTCCTTCTAGAGCTATTTCCCATGGAAAAGATTTTAAAAAAAATCTGCCTTTGTTGTAATAGGAAGCCTACTGTTCACGTGCATCTTCTCCACTCAGTCTCATTTTGTGATGCTTTAGCGATCAGGAAGAACCCTACCTTTCCTTACTGTGTGTTCAGGAAGCGTGGAAGAAGAACCACATAGCCCCATTTCATAAATATGTTGCTGAGGTTATGATTCTCAGCAGTTCTAGAAAACAAATCATGATGTCCTTGTGTGGAGATGAGAAATTAGAGGTTGGGAGAAGGAATTAAGATCAGCTTAGGAACATGATGCAATGCATGGCATGCTTCTTTGTGAAGAGATCTTAGAGGTGGAGAAGCCCTAACACTGATCACCCTCCATAGGATGTCTCAGCCTCCTGGATTTTCTTCATGCCCCCCAAACACCTCCTCACCTTCCTGTCGGCTTCCACAGCACTGCTTTTGGTTTTCAGGATACAGCTATCTAAATTAGGAAGTTTTGCTGACAGAATTCATATAAAGAATCATGGTCAACTTGGATTTCACCTCCTTTATTTCACAGACCAGGGAAGTTAGAGTCTCCTGCTGCTGTGCCTTCCACACTCTGATGAGCTGGACTTTATGATGGCTTTGAGAGAACACTTGGACGAAGCTTGGTCAAGATCAACCTGTGCTCTTTCAAGGATAGCATCATCCTTCTGATTTGCCAGTGGTTGCTAGTCCCCTGCACAAAGACAGCCCAGTAGTTAACCTTCATTATCAATTCAAATACATTTAGAGTCCCCAGTTCCCTAGGAGACACACTTCTGGCCATGTTTATGCAAGTGTTCCCAGAGAGGTGTGTAACTGAAGAAAGGAAGACCCACCTGAAGTGAGTGCGAACACTTCATGGGCTGAAGGCCCAGACTGAAGGAAAGAGGTCAAAAGAGCTAGCTAACTGAGCTCCAGAATGCATTTTCCCCTGCCTTCCTAATCTGATCTGTGAGCACCCAGCCTCATGTTCCTATTGCTGTGTCTTCCCTACCTGATGGACCGTACTCTCTCACAGTGAAATAAAGAGAAATCCTTAATCTTCTAAGTTGTTTTCTGTCAGGAGTGTTGTGGTAGCAATGGGAAAAGTTACTAATACAGTTACATTTTACAAGGGTGAATTCCAGGAACTGTATTCTTGGGAGGTGGCGAGATGGTTCTGGTGGCAAGAACATCAGTCTGGGATACCGTGACTGTTCTTTTAGGAAAGATACTTTGAAGGACAGGATATTTTGGTAGCCTCCATCAGACAGTTACTTAGTGCCCATCATTTGGCCTCTTTTGGGTTCTGACCTGTGGGTACTGACCTGAAAAGCTTTCTTCCAATTAACCAGTTACAGTAATCTATATTCCAAATGTTAGAGAAATGTGATATTTCTCTTTCTGAGTCCACATAATTTTATTAACATGATAATCCCCAGTGCCATTTTCCTACAAACGACACAATTTCATTCTTATTTACAGCTGAATAAACTCTCCTGTGTACATATGCCACGTTCTTTTATCCATTCATCTGTTGATAAGCATCGGGTTGGTTCCATCTTAACGATTGTGAGTTGTGCTATAATCCACCTGGATGTTCGGGTGTCAGTGGTATGCACGTCATTTCTGCAGGACAACTCTAACGTCATGTCCAGGAGACACACTGGAGATGCTCCTCACCACTTCACAGAGCCTTCTGAAAGGACAAACCACACTTGAGGAGGAGGAAGCGACTGCTGTTCCTGATATTTTAGAAGGCACATCTTGTGTTCAGAATGTTCCAGCACAGGCTTTAAAGTGTGCCCTGTCATATGGGAGAGCCCGAGCTGAAATCTTTCTAGAGGAGATTCCACATATACCCAGTTCTGCCTCAAACTGAAGCAGATTTTAGCAACTGATCGAAAGGTTTTATCTCATCCAAATAACCCGTTTCAGCTTTGCAGTGATTGCCTTATGATTAAGAAGTAACCCAGAGAATTGAAGTTTTTTTCTGTGAGGCTGGAAAAAATCAGTGTATTCAGGCTAACCCTAAGTAAAACCTTACTGAAGACATTTCTCTTCTTTGTACGTATTTGCTTTTGTCAATTTTCCTTCAAAGATATATTAATTTTATATACAAGAAAAGTTGTCAAAAACAAAAATAAAAAAATACAATGCTATCAATGCTGAGATGTGAATGAGAAATGTCCCCCATACATTCATGTATTTGAACAGTTCGTGCTCAGTAGTGGTGCTGATTGGTGTGGCTATGGAGGAAGTTCAGCCTTGTTGGAGGAAGTATGTTTATGGGGGTGGGCTCTAAGGTTTTATAGCTTGTATCCACTTCCTGTTCCCTCCTTCTCTTCTTCTTGTGTGTGGATGAAATGTGATCACTCTGCTTCTTGACTACCAGGCTGGCCCCTCAGGCTCCTGCTTCCATGTCTCTCCTCCTGTGATGGATTGTATTGCCTTTGAAACTGTAAGCCAAAATAAATCCTTTTCTCCTCTAAATTGTTTTTTGTCAGGGTATTCTATCACAGCAACAGAAAAATAACAAATGCAATCAGTCTTTAACTTGGGAAAGTAATGGCAATAAAACGGAAAATATCCAAGTATTTATAGTGTTTAGTCTGGGGTGTGGAGTATTATATCCCCCCCTCCAATTTTCAACCATTAATGTATACATTTAGTTAACAAACTTTGGTGAACAATAGAAATTTAGAAATAAAACTTGGCCTTATTTAACTATAATTATCTGGAATAACGCAATAGTGTGTGTGTGTGTGTGTGTGTGTGTGTGTGTGTGTGAGACAAAAGTGGAATCTAGTCTGTTTTGTAATGGGAGAGGCCAACAGGTTGCATATGGTCAAAGTACACAATGTAATTGAATGAAAATGTCATTGGATAAGGTATGTGACAAAAGGAAGGTGAAGAAGGGTTTGTTTGGGCTCACAGTTGAAAGGGACACACTGTGTCCTGGAGAGGACATAAAGGTGACTGTGAGACAGTGTGATTCTGGCCACAGCATCCAGTCAGGCAGAGAATAGATATGGACGTTGGCACTCAGCTTGTTTTCTTCTCTTCCTTCTGTCTGGGACCCCAGCCCATGGGAGGATACCATGATATTTAGAGTAAATCTTCCCTCTTCAGCTAAACCTATCTGAAAACACCCCAATAGACACAAATGCTTTGTAAATTTAAGCTATCAAAAGTACACATGCATTCACTACCCTTAACGTGCTTAGTATTCTTGTTTAGTGATGCCTGACGCTGTAGAGTCGTGTTTTTCCCTTTTGTGTGTGTGGCCCATTGGGGCTTAAGGGCTCTCTGTTGCTGCACAGAATGACCAGAGAAAATCATAGTGCACAGCCTGCCAAGAGAACATTTTAAGCATGGTTTCTCCCAAGTGCCTGTTGCTTTTGCCCCTTTATGAAGCTAAGACCTTCAGTTGGGGACTGTTTCTATTTCATCCACCTTCTTATATTCGCCAATACTGCGCTGCACTGGGGAGAAGTCACAATTTCCCACCCCACTCCATACCATAGAGTATACCACAAAATTTAACTCAACATAACGACAATTGAAACTTCCATTCCCTTTCTGTCTAGAACTTTCTTACCCACTGTTTTCAGTGTGTGGAGATGAAGAGATACCCTTCCATTCAGGCGCCCAGCTGTCTGTGGGCACTGCCAGGCCTGTCTCTCCTGGATGGGCTGTCACAGACTTTTGTTCTGTTTCCATGTTAATGGCCAGACTAAGCCCTCTCTGAATCATACATGGATAATAAGATTCCGTCTCCAATGCTCTGAATAGAGTTTCCAGACTCAATGGGAGCAATCCATCATTTTCAAAATGTGTATTTTTCCCCATTATTCCTCTGACAGTCCTACCTCTCCACTAAGCCAACTCTCTCTTCCTCTGGTGGAGAAAGAAAAGGACTGGGGCCCAGTGTCAGTGACAGATGAAGTGAAGGTCACTGCTTTCTGACATTTGCTGCCAACATCACCTGACAAGAGACTTCATCTAGGACCATGGTGGATATCCGTTCTTGCTAAGTAAGAAAGGATGGATCAGATCAGTCCACTTGACATGTGCTGTGACACATACATCTCTTCTCCTGAGAGTCAGTGGTATGCTCAGCCCTAATTTTAGATGTAGAACTTTCAATGAATCTTATATTTTATCCATAAAGTCATTTCTTTAGGATTGCATTTATTTGTTTATTTTTACCCCTAATCTAAATACTCACCCATTTTCAAATCTACTGTTGGATTTTATCCACCCAGTGAATTTACATATGATGTGCATAGAGGTGAGCTCCATTGTAAAATCATTGGATTGTTAAGTGGCATTGAAGAGAAGGCCTTCATTTTTAGTTTTATAGAACTATAAATTCATTGTAGTGACCTGGCTTCTTGAGCTCATGAATGAACCCAGTGAAGTCTGTAGAATTTATCAACGTAGAATTGGAGACAGGGTGAATGAACATAGCCCCTACTCTGCTCATGTGTACTTTGTGTTTAGTATTTCTGTGTGTATGTGTGTTTGTGTGTTCATATGGCAGGAGTTGCATATGCACCTGCAAGCGTGGAGGCTGAGAACCACCTCAGATATCCTTGTTCAGGTGATATTCACTATTCACCTTGGGTTTTGTTTTTTTTTTTTTGAAAAGGTAATACACTGGCAACCAAAATTGGTCTTATGTCTCTATGTGTTTACTTCTGGGCAGTTCATGTAAGTGTACTAAGAAATACATATTCTTTTTTAGCTGGCTATTTTGACATAGTACAATGTTTCCAAAGTCCACCTATGGAGTAGCATATAACTTTTAATTAATCACTATTATATGTAGCCTGCTTATCAAAGACTTAATAGCTAACATCCATATATAAGCAAATACATTCCACATTTGCCCTTTTGGTCTTGTTACTCACTCAGGATGATAGTTTTCCAATTCCATTCATTTACTTGAGGATTTCATTTTTTTTTTTCAAAACAGTTGAGTAGTAGTCCATTGTGTAAGTGTACTACATTTTCTTTATCCATTTGTCTATTGATGGACACCTAGCCTCTTTCTGATGTCTGGCTTTTATGAATAGAACGGCAATGAACATAATTGAGCAAGTCTCTGTAATAGGAGGTAGAGTCATTTAGGTGTATGTCTAAAGGTGGTATAGATGAATATTGAGGTAGATCTATTATCAGCTTCCAGAGGAACTATCACGCAGATTTTCATAGTGGTTGTACAAGTTTGCACTCCCACTCACAATTCATCATCATGGTGAGAACCATGGCAGCATGCAGGCAGACATGGTGCTGGAGAAGGAGCTGAGAGTCCTACATCTTAATCCACAGGCAGCAGAAGGACACTGAGACACACTGGCAAGACTTGAGCTCTGAGACCTCAAAGCTTACCCACACAGTGACACACTTACTCCAACAAGGACACAGTCCTAATAGTGCCCTCCCTAATGGACCAAGCATTCAAATACCAGGAGTCTATGGGAGTCATTTCTATTCAAATTCCCAAAAGTACAAATTTGCACTCCCTTACTCCATCCACATCCCTGCCAGCATGAGCTGTCATTTGTTTTATTGATCTTGTCTATTCTGACTGATGTAAGATGAAATCTCAAAGTAGTTTTGATTTGCATTTCCCTGATGGCTAAGGATGTTGAACGCTTCTTTAAGTGCTTCTCAGCACTCTCAGCATTTGTGTTCCCTCTTTTGAGAACTCTGTATCTGTACCTTATTATAATTGGGTTATTTGCTTTCTTTTTGTCCAGTTTTTTTAGTTCTATACAAAGAACTTTAGATATTAGCCCTGTATCAGAGGTATAATTGTTAAAAATCTTTTCCCATTCTGTAGCCCGCTGCTTTGTCTGAATGATGGTGTCCTTGGCAGTGTGGAAGCTTCTCAGTTCCATGAGGTCTCATTTACTCGTTGTTGTTCTAAGTGACTGTGCTAACAATATTCTGTTAAGAAAGTCTTTTCCTGTGCTAAGGGGTTCAAGGTTATTCCCCCACTTTATCTTCTATCAGACTCAGTGTAACTGGCCTATTGTTGAGGTCCTTGATTGATTTGGAGTTGAGGTTTTGCAGGGTGATATGTATGAATCCATTTGCGGTCTTCTACTTGTAACAGGTCTGTTTGACCAGCACCATTTGCTGAAGATGTTGCTCTTTTTGTCCAGTGTATTTCATCGAGAAAGTTCCATGAGGTGCTGAAAAGAAGATTTATTCTTTTGTGTTTGGATGAAATGTTCTGTAAATAACTGTTCCATTTGGTTTATAATGTCTGTTAGCTCCAGAATTTCTCTGTTTAGTTTTTGTCTGGATGGCCTGTCTATTGACAGGAGTAGGATATTGAAGTTACCCACTATGACTGTGTGAGGGTAAATATGTGATTTAAGCTATGGCAGTGTTTCTCTTACAAAAGAGAGTGCCCTTGTGTTTTGTGGATATATGTTAAGAATTGTAATGTCCTCTTTGCAGATTCTCCCTTTGATGAGTATCTTAGACAGTGTTCTGTTGCTGTGAAGAGACATGATAACCATGATAACTCTTATAAAAGAAAGCCTTTAATTTGGACCTGGCTTGCATTTGGAGGTTTAGTTCATTATTGTCATGGTGTGAAGCATGGTAGCATACAGGCAGACATGGTAAGAGTTCTACATCTGGATCAGCAGGCAGTAGGAAAAGACTGACACTGGCCCTGGCTTAAGCAATTGAAATGCCAAAGCCCGCCCCCAGTGACACACTTCCTTCATCAAGATCACACCTATTCCAACAAGTCTACACCTCCTAACACCATTCCCTAAGCATTCAAATATATGAGCCTATGGGGCCATTCATATTCAAACTGCCATACTGAGTATTGTAGTGTCCTTCCCTATCTCTTCTGATTAGTTTTGGTTTGAAGTTTATTTGTCAGATATTAAAGTGGCCATACCAGCTTGCTTCTTAGGTGCATTTGCTTGGATTATCTTTTTAGATCCTTTTACCCTGAGGTGATGTCTGTTATTGATGTTAAGGTGTGTTACTTGGTTACAGCAGAAGGATGGATCCTGTTTTCTTATCCATTCTGTTAATCTGTGTCTTTTTATTTGGGAATTCAGACTATGGACTTGAAAGATAACAGTGATTAGTGTTTGTTGATTCCTGCTTTTTTGTCATTGTTGGGTGTGTGTGTGTGCATGTGTGTGTGCGTGTGTGTTTCCCCTCTTCTATTTGCTGGTCTGAGATTATTTATTCCTTGTATTTTCCTAGGTGTGGTTAACCTCTTTATATTGGAATTTTTCTTCTAGAACCTTCTGTAGGGCTGTATTTGTAGAGAGATAATGCTTAAATTTGGTTTTATTATGGAATGTCTTATTTTCTCCATTTACTGTGATGAAAAGTTTTGCTGGGTATAATAGTGTGAGTTGGCATGTATGGTCTTTTAGAGTTTTTTGAATATCCCTCCAGGCCCCTCTGGCTTTTAGATTCTCCATTGAGAAATCAAGTGTTATTAGAATAGGTCTTGTGGTGGTTTGAATAGGAATGACTCCCATAGACTCCTGTGTTTAAATGCTTGGCTCATAGGGAGCGGCACTATTAGGAGGTGTGTCCTTGTTGGAGTGGGTGCAACCTTGTTGGAGGAAGTGTGTCACTGTGGGAGTGGGCTTTGAGGTCTCAGATCTCAAGTCTTACCAGTGTGTCTCAGTGTTCTTCTGCTGCCTGTGGATTAAGATGTAGAACTCTCAGCTCCTTTTCCAGCACCATGTCTGCCTGCATGATGCCATAGTTCTTGCCATGATGGTAATGGACTAAATCTCTGAAATGGTAAACCAGCCCCAATTAAATGTTGTCCTTTATAAGATATGTCATGGTGTCTCTTCATAGCATTAGAAACCCTAACTAAGACAGGTCTGCCTTTATATGTTATGTGGTCTTTCTCCTCTTTCTTTGCTCTGTATGTTTAGTGTTTAGCTTATTATGTTCTAAGAGAATTTCTTTTCTGGCCTGGTCTGTTTGGTGTTCTGTAAGCTTCTTGTGCATTGATTGGTATCATCTCCTTTAGGTTAGGGAAATTTTCTTCTATGATTTTGTTGGAAATACTTTCTGTGCCCTTGACAGGTTTTTTTTCTTCTTCCTCTATTCATATTATTCTTAAATTTGGTCTTTTCATAATGTCCCATATTTCCTGGATGTTTTATGCCTGATTTTTTTTTTTAGACTTAACATTTTCTTTGACAAAGGTATCCATTTCTTCCATGGTGTCTTCGATGACTGAGATTCTTCCTTCCATATCTTGTATTCTTTTGGTGATGAGGCTTATCTCTGAGGTTTCTGCTCATGTTCCTAAATATTTCATTTCCAGATTTCCCTCAGTTTGAGTTTTCTTTATTGACTATTTCCATTTTCAGGGCTTGAAAGGTTTTATTCATTTCCTTCTACTGGTTTTTTTTTTTTTTTTTTTTGTGTGTGTGTGTGTGTGTGTGTGTGTGTGTGTGTGTTTTCATAGATTTCTTTAAGGGATTTATTTACTCCCTCTTTAAGAATCTCTATCATATTCATAAAAGCCAGTTTAAGATCTTTGCCTTGTGTTCAGCTATGTTGCAATTCTCAAGGCCTACTGTGGTAGGGTTGCTGGGCTCTAGCGGAGACACATTATCCTAGCTATTATTGATTGTGTTTTTATGCTGGCTTCTAAGCATCTGGGTTTAGGGAGACTGTAATTTTAGGTGCTGATATCTGCTCTTGTTTTTGTTGGGTGGATGTTTTGTTCCTTGGTTTCTGTTGCCTTGTGTTGTTATGAGAGTGTGGTGGTTGTGTGTTGCCTGATGGGGAATTCTTCTGGGATCCTGTAGGTTTGGATAGTGGAGCTTTCAGGTAAAATGTGTTTCTAGATATTGGGAGCTGACACTTAAGAATGTGGATGGGTTAGGTGTGTGTGTGTGTGTGTGTGTGTGTGTGTGTGTGTGTGTGTGTGTGGTCTGATGGGGTCCTGAAGTGGGAGGAAAACTGGGTATTCCACAGGAATCTGCTTAGTTCCCTGGGAATGGGGGAAGGGAGTGAGGTAGGCCACAGCATATAGTCTGCTCCAGAGCTGGGGATGAGACTGGGAGATTGGATTTGAAGGACAGAAGGCAGACTGAAGATCTGAAGCTTGCCTATCTGCTTTGCTGGTGCAATTGCTTCTCTGGCAGGCTTGGTTGGTAGATTACTAAGGAATGCCTACTGAAACTGGTGGCTGGGATAACAGGCTGTGTGGGAAAGAAGGTTGGAGGAGAAGACCTTAGAATCCACTGGAGATGGGGGCAGAAAGGACAGGGAGTTCATAGCATGTGGTCTGCTATCAAGGCGGGGGTGAGACCTGGGGCATTGGATTTGGAGGAGAGGAGGGAGAGGTGAAGATCTGAAGTTAGGCTACCTGCTTCCCTGGAGGGAGTGGCCTGCAAGCTCCCAGGGCTGCCTGCTGGAGTGGGGATTGTGATAAAGCAATGAGTGGGAGGAAGGAACGTTGGAAGGGATATTTTAAACAGGGGCACTTAACTTCTCAGGACAGTGACTATAAGCTTTGGTTACCCTAGAAGTTTCATCTGTATGGTCCACTGGAGATGAGGGCAGGGAGGGGGGCTGCTTCAGGTGGTCTGTTACGGAACTGGGGGATTAGATTTAGAGGAGAGGAGGGAAGATCTATATTTAGCCCTCCTGCTTCACTGGTCAGAGTCTATTTAATATTTGAAAGCATTACTTCTCCTGTGAAATGTAAAGTTGTTTAAAAATATCACAACAATGCTGGAACTATATCCTTAAGAATTCAATACAAAACCAGCAATTTGTAAACTTCTTGTGTCTTTATTTCCCCTGATTTTTCTTTCACTTCTATATATTCACTTGAAGGTCAGAATTTTCTTTTATTTACCTATTTTTGTTCACGTGGCCTTTGATGTAGGTTTTCAATTTGTTATCCAGGCTAGTTTGAACTCATGACAATTCTCTTTTCTCAGCCTCCCGTGCATTGGGATTACAGGAGTGTACTACCACAGCCTACCAACTGATGTTTTAGTTATGAGCACTTAACTGCTCACAACAGAGACTATATCTGTTTATCTCATAAGTTCCATCAGTTTGGGTGAATTTAGCGCTTCTCATAGATGGGGAGTTTATTCACACAGAACAGAGGCTTTGGGCTGTCCAAACTCATGACTCCTGGATGACTTGGAGTCTCTGCTCTGAAAAAATAGAGGAAAAAGGAAGTGAAAGTCCTGATTTGTTTGAGAATACCTTTTTCTGTGCCATTTGCATCTCAACCACAGCATGGCCATTGGTACCTCTCATCCAGGATTTGAATCCTGGGTCAAAGACTTAAGTTCAACAGCATTGGCTTCCCAGTCTACTTCTCAATTTTGGAAGACTTTTATATAACTTTTAACAATGCAATGAAATAATCTCCAGAAATGGCCAGCATGCTGAAGCAACCATTTCATGTAAAGAAGTGTAGTATTTCTTTAGACCTGATTTTATTTCTGTGGTTCCCAGGCACCTGTGTGGATCAACAGTGAATAGAGGAGGGTAGATGAGAAGCAAGCTTCTCCAACCACAGCTCTCCTAAGTGTAGCTAATTTTAAAATAAGACATATAATGAATAGGCAAGTTAAAATAGAAACTGTACAGAGCAGAAAGTTCTGGTCATGAATTCAGCCAAGCTCAAAAGGGCTTCCTTTAATATTGTCACAGGATGCAGGGCTGTAATTAAAATAGACGGTCAACATATTAGGCCCAATTCTTAATTGCATTAGCATGGGAAAAGTAATTAATAGAAAAATGTACACCCATGCAAGTTGTCTTCTATATGGGGATTTGCAGGGCCATTTAATTCATGGTGGGCCAAAGAGTTCACAGGTCCACAGAGGCTAAATGGTATTGCTTGGTATAAAATCTAATTGGGTAGTTTAAAATGTATGACTTCCACTGCAATATGCTTTCAGGAAATGAAAGTGAAGCGTTACCCAGAGATCACCAGATAAGACACCCTGGGCAGGCTTCATCTATCCAGTGACTTTCCACTCTTATCCATTTCCTTCAATTAGGATTCATGGAATAAATTCGGCTCTGTCATTTTATTTTGAGCTCTACAATGAACAATGTCTAGTAGCCTTAAAATGATTTTTAAAAACTGAATGGGTAGCATTTTTGTATAAATTCTTTGATATGACAATTAGTTTTAGAGTCTTATTACACTGAAGGCTTTAGCTATTAATTAACAGTGCAGGTTGTGTTAATTGTTTTCTGGATTAATGGGCTTTGTTTAAGAAGAGTGAGATAATTAGAACTCTGAACTAAGTACCACTGATGGTGCAGGATTTGATTTTGGTGGATGCTTTATTCTGTTATACATTGATAACTACTGTGAAAATATTCCCCTGGCAGCATCAGCATTAAATCTCAAGCAGCATACGATGCAATTTGTGTCAACTGCCTCGCTGTAGGTGCTCACTAAGACAACATCACTCTGAGTGCGGCGAGCAATCATCCTTAAGTGGCAAGGCTATGCTAACCACACTGTAAAATGAGTTGGCTCAAAACGAGCAGGCTGGAATGAGAGATGATTTAGTTCCATGATCCACTTAGGACCCGAGGTGTATTCAGCTATGGCTGGCTGGCAGTTATTAAGAGTGTGGAGCTCAGAAGGTTGAACCTGCAGTCATGCTGCTGCTGATCAGCCTGCTGGGAGCAGGTAGCCAGCAGACATTCAGTGATGCTGCAAATGGCTTTTTGGCTGGCAGCACCTTCCTGTGCTGTTTCCCAACTACTGTAAAAATGGTATACATAACAGGCCAGGAGGGGCCAATTTGCCTGTCATCAGGTATTCAGTGAAAGGGATTTTTGGAGCTTGTTCTGAAGTACCTCCAGGTAGCTGGCCTCCTGCAAAGCCTCGTGCTCCCATTTTCCCATAAGCAGCACAAGGATGACATCAGTAACCCGTGGGGATTGAGCTGGTGGGGTTCTTATACTTTCTTAAAACAAAACAAAACAAAACAAAACAATACAATAATGACCAGTTTACAAAGTGGGCTGGAGAGGTGGATCAGTGCCTAAGAGCTCATATTGCTCTTGCACATGACTGGAGCTCAGATCCAAGCACCCATGTTGTTTGGCTCACAACTGTTTGTAACTTAAGCTCCAGAGGATCTGATGCCCTCTTCTGGATTCTGCAGGCATCTGTACTCACATGTGCGTAAACCCACACTCAGACACAGGAATACATACAAATAAAAACAAAATATATCTTTAAAAATAATTTCTAGTCTGAATTCATTTTTGTTTTGAGAGGGTGATGGACATTGAATTTAGAGAATCATATATACTGAACCACTGAAAGAACACTACATTCTAGGTCAGCAGTTCTCAACCTGTGGGTCATGCCCCCCTCGGTGACCTTTTCACAGGGGTCACCTAAGACCATCAGAAAACACAGATATTTACATTACAATTCATAATAGTATCAAAATTACAGTTATGAAGTAACAAGGAAAATTTATGGTTGGGTGTCACTACAGCATAAGGAACTGTATTAAAGAGTTGCAGCATTAAAAAGGTTGAGAACCACTGGTCTAGGTTCTATGTTTGAATATTCTTTCCTTATGTTGTATTAAGTGCCAAAAGGCCAAAGGAAGAATGAAGGGAAAATTAAAAAAAAAAGAAAGAAAAAGAAGTGTATGTTGACCATTGTCAGGAAGCTTATGGTGTGATTTCCAGATTATACTGGATTTTTGTTAATGTAGTGAATATTCAGCAAGGGTTTCTGTGTATGGGAGAGAACAGACCAGGAATCCAATTTGCAATCCAGTGAAACAAAGGATAAAACTCTCTCTTCTCTCCTTGTCATTTTCAGCTGTAGGCTTTGGCTGATTCTATGATAATAATGCTTCTTAGATCTACTAGATAGCCAGTGTGAACAGGTTAATTGGAAACATCTCTGAAGCTAATGGAGGCAATGCTTCCTAGTTACAAAGGGATTTTTCAGATTTCCGCTTCTGCTAAATGATAGCTGTGGGGAGAATTTATAGGCTGGGTTGAAGGCAGGGGTTATTCTTTTCACTAAATTTAATGAAATATGTTTCAGTTGTTGACCAGTGCATGTTTAGTGCATACCTACCTGCTGAGGCTGTCTGTTGAAGTGGACAGGACTGGCTTGGGGAGCCTGTGGTCTGAATATGTAGGACATGATAGATAATGAAGAATGTGAGTGTAAAACAAGATGGCAGCCATGCCTAGCTGCTTAGTAAAATGAGCATGATCAGGTAGTCTATGAGACGAAAGTAAGATGAGGGATAAATCTACATGCATCTATCCAGACTGTCTTGCTATGGGAGAAGAGTACAGTCTCAATGGAAATTCATATCATTATTACAAAAGATAAAAATTTCAATACTTGAGGAGAACCTCAGTATTTTCCTCCTGTGGACCACACTGAGCTTTCTCCATGCATTCCTAATGATCAGCTCCATGAGCTAGCACTGAAGCAATTTTGTGGCTTTATACCATTCATTGAACATACAATGTGACCTTTTCAAACAGATGTCACCAGAATCCTTTTCAAATTCCCTTTAAGGAACTTGCTCACTTACGAAAAAAGTTCCTTCTCAAGCTGAGCACAACTTAGTTTTTAGAGGGGCTTGGACTATCCTGTAAAGAAAACTAGATATTTTGATACCTTAATGGAAAGGGATGTTATGACCCTCCCATCCTCTGTCTTCTAAACCATTGGCATCTTTTTACCAATAATGCAGTTCTCAAGCAAGAAATGATGGGAGTTTATGATACAGATTCTGTGGATTCTCTCTCTTCTTTGATAAAGCAAGCTCTAGGCCATTTTAGTAGCAAATGGGGCAGATTATAAAACGAGGAGTGTCCAAATCTACTGATGACAAGGTATATCCAACTGATGTGGCTACAGAATAGGGTAAAAAATTCCAGAGAGAGAAGAATGGAGAGTGGATTGTATCAGGAACCATTGTTTGAAGTATTTGAGTAATGGATATCCTCAGTCTAACTATAAAGAGACCCAGGTGCCCACACTTAAAGCTCTTTGGAGGGGTTTCTAAAGTAAAATGAACAGAAAGCTTTTTTTTCCCTGTGTGTGTGTGTGTGTGTGTGTGTGTGTGTGTGTGTGTGCATGTGCACACATGTGTGATGTTTAATGGGTTTGAATTAAACCAGTTGTGATAGTTTGAGTAAAAATGGCTCCATAGGCACATATATTTAAATGCTTAGTCATCAGGAAGTGGCACTATTTGAAAAGGATTAGAAGGATTAGGGTGTGGCCTTGTTGGAGTGGGTGTGGCCTTATTGGAAGAAAGCCCCCACCAGGCCCAACATCTCTGCCTTCCAATCAGGAAGTAGCTCTCAGGTACTGCTCAAGTGCCATGAGTGCCACCATGCTTTTGCCATGTTCCCACCATAATGATAATAGACCAACCCTTTGAAACTACAAGCAAGCCCTCAATTAAATACTTTGTTTTATAAGAGTTCCCTGGGTCATGGCGTCTCTTCAGATCAATAGAACAGTGACTAAGACACTCATTAAACATCACTTTGATATTGTATATTATCATGACACATAATAAAAGTGCTAATAATTATTTTTGCCTGAAATTTCCAAAATTTGAGTTTCATGTCATTTCTTTAAAAATTCTAATGGTAACTTTGAGCTTACTTCTCTGAGTAGCATTTTTTTTGCATGAGTTAGATGACATAAATTGAAAGCTATGTTTATAACCACTCAAAGTGTGTAGTGTGTAAAGTTCTACATTATATGTAAAGCAGTCACAACTCTGCCTGTTTCATGGATCTGTGCAATTATAGAATTTCTTGTGATCATGTGAGTGTTTTGAATTTATTACAGGATATTTATGTCAAAGTTTTCAAAATAGGGATCACATATAATCTGTAGCATGTATGGGACTGCTAAAGCAGTTATATTACCTGGATTTGGTGTTACTAAAGGGTCACATCCATTGCAGATGGATTAATATATTTAATATATGAAAATCATGGATTGCTATGTGAGAACATGGAATCACAGAGGTCTGGGATATGTCCAGACCTGCAGGGACACGTGTTCCTATTTCCTACTTATCTTATCTTGAGTTACATTTTCTGGTGCTCTGGAAGCTGGAGACTAAGAGCTCATTGTTCACAATGGTATCAGTATGACTGTGACTTCATTGCAGAAGTGCATGTTCATATGGTCACTATGGCTAGCAATATTGTTTGAGTTGTGATCTTCCCTCCAGAACTCATGTTGAAATATATTTGCCAATGGAATAACATTGATAATTGTGGTTTATTGGTGGGGATAGTTGGGATGAGTACTCTCATAGAAGGGCTGCATGTCGAAGGGAGCCCTTTCTCTCCCTTCCTTTCCCTGCCATGGCTGGACATAGCATCCCTCCTTTCCAGAGGATACAATGACAAGGTTATACTTTCTCATAGAAAGTGACCTTCAGTAGACACCAATCCTGCCACTGTTTTGAATTTGGGCTTCCCAGTCCCTAGAGGAATGAGATATAAATTTATTTTCTTTATAAATTAGCCAATCTATTAGCACAAATGGACTAAGTCCATCAAGGTCAGAACACTGAAGGGTGAGCACATGTTTGTACTGCTGTTGGACTGTCACAGTGCCATCTGGGTCCTTCTTCACTCAGGATGCCTTCTGAGAATTCACAGACAAGACTTCCTGCCACTGAAGCAGACTATCCTGGGCTTTGCCTTGACTGGAGCCTGATCAGGTATTCTCTATACTCATTTAACAGCACTCATTTCCTACCTTTTAGGATGGCCCAGGGAAAGCCCTACTCTAAAACAAAGATTTTAAGTGTTTAAAATCTTGATATACAAATCTACTCAGGACCTACCTGCCCATTGACACACACACACCTGAAATAAACACTTGAGTTTCTTAAAGTATGACATCATATGATGCTCTCTAACATTCTGAATTCTCTTTTATTTCAAATGTTGGAATGCACTTGTATTGTGCAAAATTGATTTTGTGATCTCTTAATGGGTTGTGATCTGAAATTTGAAAGGCATTGTATCAAATAAGAAGTGAAAGATGGACTTCATCCTGTGAGATCACGTGAGTAGATGTCAAGCACCAAACATGGAGACATCACTCTGTTATAAGTATGTATGTGGATGTCAGACATCTCAGACCTGCAAGAACACTTACCCAGACAGAGGCTCTGATAGAGTCATGGCTGACTTTTAGTATCTTTATTTGAGTATTCTGTTATTATCCCACACCTTTTACCACAAAAATGTGCTTATTTAATTATGTTTACCTCATTAAGTGTGCTAGCTAATTTTCTTTTCTATGTTTAGTGAGTTCAAACTTTATTCCTGATATTTTTCTCTCGGAAATTACTTAAGCACTCTAAATTACATGCATGTATTTTAAATAAAACATTAAAATATTGTATTCTATTTTAAAACGTTGCATTTTTCCATTAAAAGCTTTAAAGCTTGCTCATTATGGTTTTATTCCAATACCATAAGACTGAATTAACAGGAAAATTACCCTTTAGTAACCAAACAGGGCTTAGATGAACAGAGACCAAATGTGACCTGCTGTTCATTATTGTCATTCTGCTAGATGTTCTTGATGGCAAGCCAATATCCACCTGTTGTTTAAAGGAGAGGTATTTGTTCTTATGGAGCAAAACAAAGGACCTATTTGGAGCTTGTTACTTGCCTCTAGTAGATCTTGTCAAATAAGCTTTTCCACAGCCAAGCAGGATAACAGTTAATAAATTTCATTTATATCCTAATTTTGAAAAATATGTAATATTCCATCGCCAAACTAATCACCGTTTCTCCTCATTGTTTTCTGATTTGTTGAATTTACAAATCAGTTAAGTTTGTATTTTTAATGGTCAGGATTTAGCATATATTCTTAAATAAAATGATCTCATCATAAAAGGTGTAAGGTTGATAGGGATCTTAGGGGAGCTGGAGAGGGAGGGGAATACATATGAGCAAGATGCATTGTATACATGTGCAGAAGTTTAAAAAAATGTATACAAACTTGCAATTTTGAAAAAAATACACAAATGGATAGCAAAGGAGAAGATGGAGGCACTTTACAAAACAACACCTACGGCTGAATCGGGGATTGTGCTGGTTGGCATTTGTCAATTTGACACAAGCTAGAGTCATTTAGAAAGAGGGAACCTCACTTGAGGAATTGCCTCAATCAGATTGGCCTATGGGCAAGTCTGGGGGGAGGGCGTGGCATTTTCTTGATTAATGATTGTCATGAGAAGGTTCAGCCCACTGAGGTGGTGGTTCTGGCTTGTATGAAAAAGCAAGCTGAGCAAGATGGAGGAAGGAAGCCAGTAAACAGTGGTCTTCCATGTTTTCTCTGTCTGCTTCTGCTTCCTTTCTGCTTGATCTCCTGCCCTTGCTTCTCTTCATGATGGACTCTTACTTGTAAGAGGTCATAAACTCTCTCTCCCCAAGTTGCTTTTGGTAGCGATGTTATCACAGAAGTATATAGGACAAAAATTGGTACTTAGAATGTGGGGTATTGCATCTTGTTTTTGTGGGTTGGAATTGTGGAAGGATTTTGGAACTTTGGGCTAGAAAAAACAGGTTAGTTCCCAGAACTTAATGAACTGTTATGAGAGCTTGGAGGATAAGACTGTTAGGGGATAGCAAAGGCTCTCAGGGCTGTTTGTGTGATATTTTGAACCAGGATTCTGTGGGAATGAAACCTTAGGTTTACATGGACAATGAATGCTGGTAAAGCTGGAGCTGAAGAATTAACTGGGATTAATAAGACACCAGCACTGTTGAGCTGGGCAGGGTTTCTGGGCAGTGTTTCCTCAGGGTTAACACACATAAGCTGGTGTCCAGTTTGGGGGCCAAAGCTGCACATCAAGCTGGTTGCTGAACTTGGAAAAAGAGCTGTAAGGGTTTCCCACACAGTACTATTTTGAAGATGTTAAGGGACCATAACTGAGGCTTGACACTATGTGGCAGAATTGGAACTCTCTAAATAGAGGCCTGGTGAAGTCATGGGTGAAGGTGTAGCCTCAGTTGCAATGGAAACCCCAGGGTTGCAGGGGTCATGGAGAGAAGCCAAGGCTAGCCACTATGTGACAGAGTTGGACCCCTTGATGAGAAGCCAGAAGGCTATTGGTGAAACTATATCCTAAGAGACACTGGAGATCCAGGACATTGGCAATCCGAGGACCATGGGATGACCACAAAGAACAGCAGCAGTTGTGGAGTAGAGCTGACCTGAGCCTTTGAGATAAGCTTCATATGTTGTGGAAGTAATAGCTAGAGAAATTCAGCAACCCAAGCCCTTTGGAGCACAGAGATCATGAGTGAGTACTAGAACTGGACACTGAGCGTTTTAATGTTAGATTTTGGTTTTGTTTTGATATGATTGTAACTGTGGTTCTTTCCTCTTGGGATAAGGAGATAACTTGTTTTGGAGTTTATAGGGGTCCATAGTCAAGAGACTAAGTTAGTTTGTTTGTTTCTTGGTTTTTTGAGACAGGGTTTCTCTGTGTAATAGCCCTAGCTGTCTTGGAACTTTCTTTGTAGACCAGACTGGCCTCGAACTCCTACAGATCCCCCTGCCTCTGCCTCCTTAATGTTAGGATCAAAGGCATGTGCCACCACACCTGGCTAAGAGACTAAGTTTTTAAAGCAAACTTTTAAGTGTTGAAATTTTTAAAGACTATGAGACTTTTAAAGTAGACTGTGTTTAATATTATGATAGTAACATGAGATCTTGGGGATGAACAAGAAAAGAAAGGTTATAATTTAACAGTGGTGTGTTTATGTGTCAGGTTGAAAATTGTAAAAGACTATGGGACTTTTAATTTTAATTTTTTATTTAAATTTTGTTCATTTTAGATAACAACCCTTGTTCCCCCTCCCTTCCCTTCTCCTGTTCCCTCCCACCTCCCCACATCCCACCCCCGTTCCCTCCTCAAGGGGGTAAGGCCTCCTTGGGGCAGTCAACACAGGCTGGAATACCAAATTAGAGCCCCTCCCCACTGCATCACGGTTGAGTAGGGCATTACACCATAGGAAATGGGCTCTAAAAAGACAGTTTGTGTACCAGGGATAAGTCCTGGTCCCATTGCCAGGGGACCAACAGACACATCAAGCCACATAACTGTCACCCACATTCACAGGGCCCAGGTTACAATACACAACCCCAGAGAAGCTGATAAAGAGGAGGACCCTAAGAGGAACACATGTGGATCCTCACCCCAGGAAAGGGAAAGGGTTAAGATCCCCTGGGCAAACTGGGAGAGGGGAGTAGAGGGCAGGAGATGGGAGATGGGAACTTGAGGGTTCCAGATGACTATGGGACTTTTATTTTTTTTTAATTTTTTTTTTAAGTTTTATTTATGTACATTGGTGCTTTGCCACCATGTATATCTGTATGAGGGTGTCGGGTACCCCGGAACTGGAATTACAGACAGTTGTAAGCTGCCATGTGGATGCTGGGAATTGAACCTGGGTCCTCTGGAAGAACAGTCAGTGCTCTTAACCGCTGAGCCATCTCTCCAGCCCAACTATGGGACTTTTAAAGTAGACTCTTTAATATTGTGATATTAACACGAGATCTTGGAGACAAACAGGAAAAGCAAGGTTTTAGTTTAATAGTGAGGTATTTGTGTGTGCCGGGTTGACAAATGCCCAATTGTGCCAGTTAGTTTTTGTCAACTTGACACAATAGAGCCACCTAGAAAGAGGGAACTTCAATCCATGAATTGCCTCCTTCAGATTGGTCTGTGGGAGCATTTTCTTGACTAATATTTGGTATGAGAGGACTGACCCCCCAGGTAGACAGTCCTGGTTATATAAGAAAACAAGGGGAACCTTAATAAGCAGTGCTCCTCCATGTTTCTGCTTCAGTTTCGGCTCCCAGGGACCTGGCTTCCCTCGACGCTGGACTCCAGTAAGAAGTAATAAGTCATTTTCTCCTCAAGTTTCTTTTGGTAGTGGCTTTATCATAGCAAATTAAGACGTAGATGCCGGGCGGTGGTGGCGCACGCCTTTAATCCCAGCACTCGGGAGGCAGAGCCAGGCGGATCTCTGTGAGTTCGAGGCCAGCCTGGGCTACCAAGTGAGTTCCAGGAAAGGCGCAAAGCTACACAGAGAAACCCTGTCTCGAAAAACCAAAAAAAAAAAAAAAAAAAAAAAAAAAAAAAAGACGTAGATGATTTTTATTTGGGTTGTCCAGTGTTTTCCATATTTTCTACCCTAAATTGTATTAAATGATTTCATTGTCTTTATTCAGTAAGCTCAAAATTATTCCCGGCTTGATAACACAGAACATTTACTTTCCTAGCCTTCTTTCTGATGCTGGGATAAAACACTGACCAAAACCAGCTTTGGGGACAAAGAGTTTACTTTAGGTCACAATTCTAGGGTACAGTTTATCATTTCAGGAAAGTCAAGGCAGGGATTGAAGGAACTAGTCACAACACATTCATGGTCAAGAGAGCAGAGAGAAAAAGGAATGTATCGATGGTACCTGCTTACTCAGTTCTTAGCTAGTTCTCTCTACTCTTTTTTTTTTTTTTTTTTGTTTTTTTGAGACAGGGTAGTTTTGGTGCCTGTCCTGGATCTCTCTGTGTAGTTTTGGTGCCTGTCCTGGATCTTGCTCTGTAGACCAGGCTGGCCTCAAACTCACAGAGACCCACCTGCCTCTGCCTCCTGAGTGCTGGGATTAAAGGCGTGCGCCACTACTGCCGGGCTCTCTCTATTCTTTTATTTCCCAGGACGCTGCTAAGAAATGATGCCATCCATATGGGTTGGGTCTTTCTACACCAAAACAATCAAGATAATATCCTATAGACATGCCCCCAGGGCAACCTGATCTGGATAATTCCTGACTGAGACTTCCCAGGTGACTCTGGTGTCTCAAGTTGACACCACGCCACTACTAGGATTGCATTGGTATGCACCTTATGTGTTGGGATGACCTTTTAAGATGTGGATTCTAACGTGTTTTATCCCACCCCAACATTATAAAGGAGAAATCTTTAGCTTTGAGGATTTGTTTTGTTAACATCAGACAACACCATACAGGAGACATTCCTTCTGACGTAAGTAGGACTAATTCAGGTCGTAGTATAAAGCACCAAAATGGGGAAGGATGAAAAGCAGGCAATGCACAATGGGAAAACATGGGCACGTACTATTATATTTCCTGCACTGGAGCCTGCTTAAATTGGTTAAACAGAGAATACATGATCCAAATAACTATGAAAACTTGTGCATGTTACAGTATAGTGCTTTGTCACATCTCATGAAAGTCTCACAAATGTACATGAGGTCAGCACGTACACCATGCTGCTGAAGGAGTCCCTTAAAGAGTCATTGTAGACAGAGACCATTCAGTCATTAGGGTCTGCTGCTGGAAACTGTGTGTAATGCTTTTATTCAGTCTTAAGACATTTTCTTCATGCTATGTCGTCGCAGGTTTCATATCACACCCTGGACTTGCTTCACAGAGCAGCAAATGGCAGGATTGAACTGAGATCAGCTGCTCGGTGTTTGACAATTTACTTTAAAATCTCAGACTCTAAAGGGAAATGGTCTCATATCTGAATGATTCGGCTTGGTGAAGGCCAAGGACAAGATAGTGTTTATTCATTTACTCTTGGTCCTCCTGAGTGTAAAGACAGATGATCCAGAGAAGGGAAAGAGGCGTTTAGACAGGTCAGAAATCCCTAGATTCTGACAAAATTGTGTTTTCGTTTTCTTTTCCTCCGTATCTTCACACCACTGAAATAAATAAGTCTATTTAGTTAGACTGCTCTCACTAGTTAGCTACCTGAAGTAAATACAATAAAAAATGGCAATCATATTTTCAGGGCCTAGCACAAGAATTTCGTTATATTAATGGATATCTAAAACCGTGGCCTTGTGGGAGGGGGCTTAATGCTTTTGCCTTTTGTGCTATAATAAATGATTAAAGTCATAGTTTTTTTCACCACATCTCAAAGTTGTTTTTTTTTTTTTTCTGAGAGAGAGAAAGAGAGGGAGAGAGAGCAAGACAGAAACATGAAGATATAGGGAGAGATAGACGGGGTGGGTACTATTCTCATTCTCTTTGATGAACCGCACTGTACTTTCAGAAAGGGGAACTTTGTACAAATTGATAAGACATTTAATTTTCTTTTTTTTTGGGGGGGGGAACTCCCATTAGTTTGGCTTCTGTTATGGTTTGGTGTGATTTTGAGTACGTCTTCCATTGATTTTGTGTTGAAATTTACACCCAATTTGAGGTAGTAAGGGGGCACTTCTTAGCATGCGCTGATTGTCTAGGGTAGTTTCATTTCATTATGACACTCCTGTATATGTTCACGATCTACTTTGCTCATTTTCATCCCTTTTAAGAGGGTATTTGAGATGGGGCTTTGGAGAAGTGGTTAGGATTGGTTAAGACTACCAGGGTGGGGCCCCAATGATGAAGTCCTAATGGCTGTACCGGAAGATCGGAAGTGACCCCCAGACTCACACATCCTGTTTCTTTTCACAGGATGCTCTGCATTGCTCTGGGACTCTGGCCAGGAGAGAGAGAGCCCAAGACATGGGCCCTCAACTTTGGAGCTCCAGAAGAAATGTAACTTGAAACACACATCTGCCATAGATTTTCTTAAAGCACATTCATGACCCCAAGTAGTCTCAGCATGGAAAAAAGAGCAGTCTATAATTAAATAATTTCGAAGCACTTGAGTTAGCAAAGTCTAGCAGATTTCTTTGCTGTAAAAATACTGGAGGCATTTTAATATTAATTTAAACTTTAAATCTCTAAGGGTAGAGAATTATGTGAAATTTTTTTTCTGTGTCGTCTAACATAAATATTCTGTCTTTTGCTCACTGTACATAATTTCTGCAAGACTTCATCTGTGAATCTTTGAATTGCTTTAAAACAAAAGTCAATTCAATAATTTTAGTTCGGGGAGCTTTGTTTACTTTGTAGCTCAGTAGTTGTTTACCCGAACACTGAAAATATCCTGGTGACTTTTACTTCATTGCGTCACAGTTGTATGTTTAAATACGAGATTCTAAAGCTACTCTTTCCTTTGCTCTGCAATGGAGCTGGTGTCTTGGCTATCTCTTCAAGACTTATACCTGTGGTAGGAAAGAAAAGAAAGGCATTGCTACTCTACCCAGTTTCTTTTCCATAGAAGTGAGTTTATTATGTTTACAGATAAAGCCTATATTAAAACAATATTATGTGAATGGGCAAGACAGATTATACTATAAAAAACAACAGCTATAAGATATAAACAGTAAGTATTTTCATTAAAAATAATAAAATATATTGAAAATCACTCAAATTTTTATTTCTGGATAGGTGGCAGGTGTACTAATTGTCTTCTATGGATCTTTTGGGATCTGTACATATTTGAAGAATTAGTGATTGGTGACTGTACAGAAATGCTGACCTTTTGGTAAGCTGCCTGAAGTTTTCTCTCTGTTAAAGAGGCTGAGTAAGTTAGAAAAGAGATGGTACAGAGTATGAGGGAACTATGAGTGTGGAGCATATGGACTACTGTGACACCTTGGGAGTGTGCATAGGAGAATGACCATGTGTTAGCAAGACCAAGTCAAGAATTCTGAACGAAGCACGAAGACATCAGTGTTCTAATATAACATCCTTTCTATTGAAAGGAATCTTAGTCCAGAAGGTTTTATGTGTGAATTTTTAAAAAAATAAATATTTCTTAGTTTGGAAATGGAAGGAAAGGCTTATCTTATTAGTTTAATATAAATACCATACCATTAATGAGAATGTATGGTAATAAAACTACAATCCAATCTTACTTACCAGCAGAGATACAAAAGTCATAAATAAAATATTAACAATATTAGGTAGAAATTTGAAAGAAATGAATCAATAAAAAGTGAGGTATGCAGGGTGGTGGTGGCATACACCTTTAATCCTAGTGCTCAGGAGGCAGAGGCAGGTGGATCTCTGTAGTTCTAGGCCAACCTGGTCTACAAAGGGAGTTCTAGGACAGTGAGAGCTACACAGTGAAATCTGTCTTGAAAAACAGAAAACAAAACAAAACAAAACGTGAAATAGGATTTATTCTTGGATTGGTAGATTTGTTCACAGTCACAAAAATGATTAATATAACCCACCACATTTACAGATTTACAGATTAAAGGGAAAAAGAAACCCAATAACTTCCTACAGTTGTAGAAAAACTGCCATTAATAAAATTCAGTGATAATTTCTATCATTTTGCAAATCAAGATGAGATGAGAATGTTCAGAGAAGCAGGCCAGGACAGCTAATGAAACCTCCAGGAGAAGCAGCTGTGCTGCAGCTGGATACTGTTCTGGAGGTCAACTGCTGGCAGCAGGTATGAATCCTGCAGTCTCAGTACAAACAAGAACAGATAAACACCCCAGCTAGAGCCAAAACTCCACAGGTCCAGGGTTATCTCAACAAATGCTTTTGAGCCATTTGACTTCCATGATGAAGATAAAACAGCATGGAAATTATTGGGATCAAATTAGTGAAACATTAAGACCATAGAATTTATAATGAAAGGATTATTATGAAAGGAATTTATAAAGCCTAAACATATATAAACTATCTTACTATGCATTAAAGCATTGACACCTAGATATGTAAATATTTTTATACAAATCACATTACTATGTAATATATCATTTAATATCAGTTTAATATTTAAAATGGAATTCATATAAATTGGTATAGTTTAGAAAACTTCATTAACATTCTAAATACATTAAATATGTTAATATACATTAAAATCCTAAACATTCAAAGTGCTGACTTCAGTATAATAATTACGTTTATGGCTGTGAGTAGGAAAGTGTTTTTTTCTAAGATGAGGCTAGCTTAACCTGGAATGGAATTTACTACATAGCACAGGCTGTCCTTGAACTTGTGACCCTGCTTTAGTTGTCCAAGCACTAGGACCATAGGCATGTGTCACCTTCTTGTCTAGGAAAGGATTTGCTAAAATATAAGAAGTTACTAAAAGAGACTGGAAAGATCATTCGGCAGTCAAGAGTTGTTCTTCCAGAGGACCTTTTCTTAGCACCCATATCAGTTGACACACCACCCCCTGGGACTCCACTCCAGGGAATACAACATCCTCTGCCCTCTGGGGGTACCTGCATGTACATGGTGCATACATACTCACACAGGCAATAACAATTACACATAAAATAAATGGATAACTCATTAAAAAAGAAGTTATAAAGAAAGAAATACAATTGATAAATGTTCTAAGATTTATAAATTTCTAAATACATATCAAAACATTTACTATACGGCAGTATCTTAAACATTAGACAAATTAGAATAAAATATAATGAATATATTTAAGATCACAGGGTAGGAAGGATTTCTCAAATACAATTTTCCAGGGAATTAGGAAGAAAGGCAAAATTTGATATGTATTGTAACGTTGAAAAACTTTTGCTCATGAAACATACCACAGAGTTAAAGGCACAGAGCTCACCACAGGCCAATAATGTCCAGTCTTAGAAATATACCTAGAAGTTAAAACCTCAAATAGAAACAACAACTTGATAGAAAAACAGGGAATATACATGAACTAGGAGCCATAGAAGGAGAAGCTGAGGAGCAACAGATGCGAAGAAGATGATGATTTAATTAGTAATCCAGACTCACAAAAGGAAAGAATGAGGTTTTATTCTAAGCCCCATAAGAATGGCAGGTTATAAAGGTCTGGGAAAGCCAGTGTGGAGGAGAGTTTGAAAAAGCAGCGACTCTTAAGCATTAGTGACACAGAAGAGGGAAGTAAGCCCTACCCAGAGCATCATAACAATGTCCACAAAAGTGACAAATGTGTTTATGCCATGACTTGGCAATTGCATTGCTGGATAAAGGTTCTAGAAAATTTCTAGGGTGCATAATGTACATATGACATCATTGCTTATAGGAGAAAACAAAACTTTGAATGTTCATCAAGAAAGAAACAGAATAAATTGTTCATGTTATTATATTGCAACTAAATTGAAAGAGCTTGTGAACATATGAGGATCCATTTCAAAACACCTCAGGTCAAGTAACAACAAAAGCAAATTATTACATAGGATGTAATAAAATGTATGTAAAGTAAAAGAAACCCACAATACCATATTTGCTTGTTTAGTTACTTTTTCCTTTTCTTTTTGGTCAGCAAAGTTTATTATGACATTTTCATGTATATATATATATATGTATATATATATATATATACACACACATATATATATATATATCCCTGTACTTTGTTCTAATTTGCTCCTACTCTCTCTAGTCCTTCTTAATATATATACTAAATAAAATGTTTATATATTATTCTTAGGTACAGACCGATAACTCTTGTTTGAATAAACAATGTCTCCCATTGGCATATGCATTTGAACACTTGGTCCCCAGCTGTGGTTCAGTTTGGGAAGGTTATAGGAACTCTAGGATCTGGAACCTTGCTCAAAGTAGATTCTGAGTGTTTATAGTCCCACTGACTTCCAGTTTTCTCTCTCTGCTTCTGGTGTACCAGGAAAATGTGATCAACCAGCACCCTGCTCCAGCTATCTATTGTCAGGCCTTCCCACCATTCTGGGCTCTGCCTTTGGAACCATAATAAAAATCAACTCTGCTCTAAGTTGTTTTGGTCATGGTATTTTATCACAGTAACAGGAAGGTAACCAATATAATCACAAATGTAAAAATATATACTGTGTGCTCAACGAATATGTAAGTGAAGTGACCGGTTCTGGGGATGAGGAGAGAGGAATAGGCTCACAGAAGAGCCCAATTTGGTCTATAGTATTTTCAGTCTTTAATGAAAACAAAGGCCTGAATCAAGCATAATAGAACACTTATGTTAACTGTGGTAGTGATTACACACATATCTGTTGTTTTACTTTGGCAATATTCTGGAAAAGAGTTGTAGAAATTAACTGAAGATTTTCATATACATACACAATTACACAGCTAGTTGACATTATTATTGTTACTATTATTGCCATTATTATCTGTGTTCGGGAGATGGAATCCAGTGCCTTGCACATGCTGAGCAGGCATTCTGCCATTGGGCTACAACCTTGAAGCTGTTCGTTTCTAGTTGTTCAACTGGCCAGTCTAGACTCAGTATGTGTTCTACACAGGTCTTTCAAAGTCATAGCCACAGTAACTGGTAATTAAGAAACAATGGCAGGTTGGACACTCTTAGCTCCCAACAGCAACAGTTCTGGTTGTTTCCCCACGGCCCTCTCTTTGTCAGGCTTGTGTGCACCTTTTTCTTATAATTCAGGATTATCAGAACGTAAGTTGAGAAATATATTCCAGAGGGGAATTTTTACATTTGAAAGAGAAATAAAAATTCTCTTTTTATAGGAGCACACCACAACAGAATTGTAAAACTCTTGTATTGAGTGACTGAGAACCAAGGTAGAAAATATTGCTTGTGTGTTGTAAACAGGAGGATTGTTATTGATTGCTCAGGGTGGTTCAGGTTTCCTGAGCGTCCAGAGAATGGCATATTTAAACATTAAGAGATTCAGCATGCATGCAGGAGGTAAGGGAGAGCAGCTTTGAAGGGAAATGGACTTGTATTGGCTTTTTCTAAGCTATAATCCACAAGGTTCCGTATCCTGGGCATTTCTAACTCTTTCATTCCAGAGGCTACCTGTGAGGCAAGTTAGGTTCCAGAAGAAAACGATGGTTTTCCTTTCCCAAGAACTGGAATTATCTAGAATCTAGATTCTAGATCTCAATTAAATGAAAATGGGATGTGTGTGTGTGTGTGTGTGTGTGTGTGTGTGTGTGTATGTGTGTATATGTGTGTATGTGTGTGTGTTTATATGATTGTGGTGTTTGAGAGTGTTCTGTATGTGTGATGTATATACGCTTGTGTGCGTGTGTGTGTGTATGTGTGTGTGTTTATGTGAGTGTGGTGTATGAGTGTGTTCTGTATGTGTGGTGTATATACACTTGTGTGTGTGTGTACAATGTGTGTATGTGTATATTCATGTTTGTTTATGTGAGTGTGGTATATGAGTGTGTTCTGTATATGTGTGGTATATATATATATCTGTGTGGGGTGTGTGTGTGTGTGTGTGTGTGTGTGTGTGTGTGTGTGTGTGTGTGTGTTTCTGTGCCCATGCACAAATGCAGATGACAAAGAAGGAGGATGGCTGCACCATAATTTTTTGAGACAGTGCCTCTCACGGAACCTGGAGTCCACAGTGCTAGCGTCACAGATATGTGGCCTCACCTGGAGTTTTACATGGATATTGGGATTTGAACTCAAGTCCTCATGCTTGTGTATCAGCTTCTCTTACCGGCCAAACCAATAAACTTACCTGGGGTCAGAGAACAGAACAGCCACTGTATTAAATAAACCTAGAGGTCGGGCAGTGGTAGCACAAGCCTTTAATTCTCACATTCCGGGGGCAGAGTTTCATCCAGATCTCTGTGAGTTCCAGGCCACACTGGAAATAGCCAGGTATGGTGACACACACCTTTAATCCCAGCACTTGAGGTCTAATGTCTTGCTTGGGAAAGACACATGCTTTTAATCCCAGGAAGTGATGGCAGGAAGCAGAAAGGTATACAAGGTGTGAGGAACAGGAACTAGAAGCTTTTAAGCTTTTAGGCTTTAAGCAGTTCAGCTGAGATCCACTGGTATGAGGACTCAGAGGCTTCCAGTTTGAGGAAACATGATCAGCTGAGAAGTTGGCAAGGTGAGGTTAGCTGTGGCTTGTTCTTCTTCTCTGATCTTTCAGAATTTACCCTGATACCTGGCTCCTGGGTTTGTTTTGTTAATAAGACTGTTTAGAAATTTGTGCTATGCCCAGTCTTTTTCTTTTAAACCAATTCTGTTATAAAATATGGTTGGTAAATCTTGGTCATTGGTTTCTATTTCTATCTTATTTATTTCAATCCATTTTCACCTGGTATGTGCACATAACTGTTCATTGATATGTTCTAATCATATTCTGCTTTTTATAAATTAAAAAGTGGTTAGCAATTTTGTGAAAAAGAGGAAAAAATAAAGGAGTGTACAGAAGCATTGCTTTTCTTAACCTCTACCTCATTATTTCCTTCCCTAAATTTCTTTGCATAGGATTATATGGGAGTTTACAGAGGCCCATCAAATTGCTAAGAAAGAGTGGGATATCTTTGGTGTCATTTATTATTTCTTTCTTCTGCAGCACCTTACACAGAGGGCTCACCCTGCTCCGAGGAACAAAGGGAAGAAAAACCGCTCCGGGATGGAGGCTCTGAGGAGCACTGCAGAAATGACCTTGTTGTTAATGTTGAAGCACGTGTTTGGCCTTCTCTGACAGACACATTCCAAGAGCAAAGCCCTTAGTTTTATGTTATGGGGGATCTTCAGGTATGGGCCACCTGGATTTTATCCTTCCACACCCAGTTTGATGAGAGGTAGGTTTGACATACTGTGCTAAGCTAAACAAAAGGTGTTTCTCTGATTACCGACTGCAGAAACACCCAGTCACGTGAAACACAAATCAACCTGACTCAAGCTTTTGAGATTTTCCCAGTAATAGGCCTACTGCTGTTTACATCTTCCCACACCCCAATCCAGGCCAATGGTCTGTTTGTGCCTGGCATCCTTTTCTGAAAAGCTTCATGATGGGAGAAGCTGTAAGCCCTGGGCCTTATTCTTATTAGAAGTCTTTGTGGCTTGCATTCAAGTTCATAGTGTATTTGAAAAATCTTCCTTTATGACTTAATTTTCCTGAGGTTTTATTGATAAAAATAAGGTGTGTTACAGCAGCAGCTTTCCTTTCAAAGAAGCAAATCAAAAGCTGTGATTCAGGAGACTCAGGGAGAACTGTGGTACACATTCCATTAACTTTAAAGTAGAACACGTATGTTACCATTCTAGACCCAGAGGCAGCCCTCTTGACTGCTACTGTGAGCCTTGAGAGGCTCTAGGATTGTAAGGCAGGGGAACAGCATCCTGCCTGCCATTACTGGAAGAGTGGCCACTCTAAATTCGGAGTGTGACTCTACTTGGAATTAGGGTCTTTGCAGGTATAATGAACGACTCAGCTATAATCAGAAATGAGATCACGTTGAGCATAGGGTGTCCCTGTGAGAACACTGGTGTCTCTTTAATAAGAAAGGACAGAAGTTGGCATTTGTCATCAGAATCTGAGATATCAATGGTGTAAGCCCAAAGGTCCACAAGGTGTTACAGCTTCTCTGTATTCAGCAGATCTTCAATGGCACCTTTGTTAAGCTCAACAAGGCTTCAATTAACATGCTGAAAGATTGTGAAACTGTAAGGATTCTGTCCTTAATTACATCATCAGTCTGTGACAGAGTCCCAGCCTAAAGAGCGGGTGGGCCCTCTGTGCGTCCCTCTCTTTCCTTTCTGCTCCTTCCTTCCATGTGTCCTCTCTCTCCCTCTCTCACTCTCTCCTTCTCTTTCCCTCTCTCTCCACCCACACTCCCAATAAAGCTCTAAAAAGGTAACCATGGCTGTGATTCTTCTAATCAGCACTTTCCTCCACTAGCATGGCAGCCTCAGGCAGTGTCCAACCACAAGCAGCGTGCCGTTTAACCAACATTGGTGTTGTTTAGACTTGGATACACCACCGAACACCAAGGACCTGCTGTGACCACTGCTGCCTGCCGCCTCTTCCCCCATCCAGCGAGACTGCGAGACCGTGCGCGCGCACATGCGTCCCTTGCCACCTCCACTGGACCCCCACACAGCTACCGCTGCCGTCACCACAGTGAGTCTGCCATTCTCATGGCTGTAGTCTGAGCTATATTCTTAGTGACAGACACCCCGGGGGTTGTCCTCGGGCTATACTGGCAACGGCAGGCACATTTTCGCTCCTGACAAGGGGGTAAATGGTGTCTAGGGTTCAATGGTGGACCAACTGCAGTACAGTGGCAGCCCTCATGATCCCTTGAGGAAGAGGACTCATGACTTGAGCTGATTCATAGATTTCTCTCCACTCTTGGGGATGCCCGAGATTGTAGTCTGATCCCGGTTTGTTATTTTAATTTTTTATTTTTCTCTCAGCTATAGCCATGGGACAAAGGGGCGGATACATTTGCCACCTACATTGGCGGGCACAGCGTAAACCTGGCCACATAACAGCATCACAGGAACTTCTGCCAGCAAACGGGCAAATAAAAAGTTACTTTATCTCCAGGTTTTCTGCTAAAGTTCTAAACCCTTCTCCTTCCCCACTTCTGCGTCTGCCATGTGCAACCTTTTCTGTCTGACTTCCGCTGGGAGTGGGCAGGCTCAAATGGGCAGGCTTGGGCGGTTTCTACAACTCTAGCCCTAACTCACCTTAACTCCACCCGCTCATTCTCAAACTGCCTTGAGAAGCACAGACGGGTCTGGTAGCAGCTAAGATCCATACAAATAAGTTTTCAGTAGTCAGGATGGCTCTTAAGCCAAAAAATCAGCTTATACCCTCAGACAAGTCTTCCAAAAAGATCAGTTTATAGTCTGCCTACTGGCAGATCTTCCAAAAACTGTCCTTAAGCCACCAATCATCAAGAAAAAAAAAATTCAGGACATGGAGTAAAATCCGTCTCTTGTTCCCCAGACTTCCCCACCTAAAACTTAAGCATCTGGAGAGCAAGGCTCCTGACCCCACAGGCAAAGGAGTCATCTGTGGCATTTAAGGTGTGCCAGGGAAGAGATAAAAGCCCGAAAACAAAATTGCCAAGTGCTGGCACACACTGACTCCCAAAAGCTGTTGGGTCCCTGTTTTAAGTGAGGAAAAGGCCACGGCTAGCAAATGCCCTGCCAGGCCATCAACAGCCTTGTTAAAAGTGCCGCCTAGAAAGACAAAGAGTCAGCTGACTGCCCCCAGGCACCAAGATGCATGGGTACATCAAGCTAAGACCTCCAGCAGACCTACGCTTGGCTACAGACATGGCAGGGAACCCAGAACACAGCAGGGAAGTGATCCGTTTCTTTCCTTCTGGACACAAGAGCCACTGACTCAGTCCTGGGAGTTTTGGGGATGTCACCTCTCCTTTATTGTTGGGTACAGAGGACAGCCTTACCACCTCACCAGATTTAATTGCACTTTCAGAGTTAATGAAAAAAGATTTCCACCTAAAATAAGAGCTCATTGCTTCACTCCAGATCCACTGCCTGTGTTTCTCATGTGCATACAGACAGGGCCCTGATCTTTGCCTTGTCCCTAATTCCAAAAAAATAAATTATCATGCACCACAAGATTTTCTCTTCCCAGTTCCCTGTTCTAACTCACCATTCAGCCAATGATACAGGACAACCACAAAACCAGAGTCCAGAGATCGTCAAGTAAGAAACTGTAACAGCTAAAAGGTATTTACACCCCCAGACCCAAAAGTGTCTGGGCGCTATAAAAAGACTTTAATATAAACATCTATTACTGTGAGATGCTTTTAATAATTGATCACCTGTCTCCTGGATGCCAAACTAATAAAGGAAACAGGTGCTTTAAAATAATCTGTCTCTGATAAAGCTTAACATGTTTCAAAATCCATAGGGACAGGCCGGATCTACCTCAGATAAATGTCAACATAAAATAATAATGATTCTTTTCTCTCTCTAAGTTCTTTTTTTCTGTATCACCAGCATCTTGTCAAACAGAAAGTTCCCAGCCACAGCCAAGAGAGATACATATCTCCAGAGCAAACGGATGACAGACAGCATCCCACAACGCCTGTCTACCTCGGAAAACTCCCCTTCTCCATTCCCCCTAGAGCCAACCGACGTCCAAAAGTCAGCTGGAAGCAGTTTTTGAGAGGAACGACACCCCTATTCCCATCTACCTGCTTTTTTATAATAAGGGAAAGTCTGGGATGTAAGGATTCTGTCCTTAATTACGTCACCAGCCTGCGATGGAGTCCCAGCCTAAAAAGCGGGTGGGCCCTCTGTGCGTCCCTCTCTTTCATTTCCACTCCTTCCTTCTGTTCTCTCCCCCTCTCTCTCTCCCTCTCTCTCCCTCTCTCTCTCCCTCTCTCCCTCCCCTCCTCCCAATAAAGCTCTAAAAAGGTAACCATGGCTGTGATTCTTCCGATCAGCATTCTCCTCTGCCATTTAACCAACAGGAACCATACATTGCATGGGGATACTGTAAGGATTTGGTCCTTATTTATGTCCTTTAATTATGTCATCAGCCTTCCCCGGCTTCCCAGCCTAAAAAGCAGGTGGGACCTCTGTGGGCTGTCTGTCCCCTCTCCTTCCCGCTCCTTCCCCCGTCGGCCCCTCTCCACCCCCTCTCTTTCTCTCTCTCTCTCTGTCTTTCTGTCTCTCTCTCCTCTGCTCCAATAAAGCTCTAAAAAGGTAACCACAGCTGTGATTCTTTTAATCAGCACGCTCCTCCGCCGGCTTGGCTGCCACGAGCGGCGACCAGCCACGAGGGGCAGCGCCAAGGCGTAACCAACAGATACCCCCACCTGAAGTCAGTAAATGAGCTCATCTACAAATGTGACTATGGCAAAATAAATAAGAAGAGAATTGCCTTGACAGATAATGTTATGCCCAGATTGTGACCCCAAAGATTCCACCACAGACCTTAGGTACAGAATGCAATAGCATAGTTTATTTCTGTTTGTTTACAAGCCGCGGGCAGGGAAGCTTGATCCAAAGCACTCACTCGTAGTAACCGTGAAGCCAGGAGGAACTTGCTTTTTCTTTGTGTGGCTAGCTTTTTAAAGGCAAAATCCACAAGCCCTTCAGGGGGGTTGGGGGGAGTTTTGCATGGGTGCAACTCAGATTGGTTTATTTTTATCTCTGTTCTCTTTTAATTGGGTGAGGGTATGTAACCTTTGAATTTACTGGTTGGTGGTTACAATTTATTACTTTGGGGCCAGTCCGGCACAAGTCCCAGGCTTTGTCCTTGAGCCACCATGGGGGTTGGCTGGCCAAGCACGTACTGCACATAACTCTAAGTTGGTGAGGGGCCCCAGAGAGTAAACATCTGGCTGAACTTTGAGCAGTCAGAGTACGTGCAGAAAGGGAGCTACTGCAAGGACTATGTCTTTTGTTCATGGCCCTCCCAGAAACTGCTTGCTCAAGTCTCAGGAAACTGAAATTGAGGCCTGATCTCTGAGAGAAGACTGAGCAGCCTGTTATGGCATCTGCTTGGTCCTTTCAATAATTCCTTGATTGCTCGATCTCTTGGTAAGTACGGCATCATCTGCATGGAGGATCTAATTCACGAGATCTATACAGTTGGAAAATGCTTCAAGGAAGCGAATGAGTTCCTGTGGCCCACTCATTATCTTCTCCATGAGTGGAATGGAGAGAAAGACAACTCATTTTGTGAAAGGTGTATGGATTACCCAGGGTCTGGGATTTCACTACATCAAGTGTGGGATATCGGAGGGAAAAAAAAAAATCTATGTACACTATGCTCTTATGTCGGTTAACTTTATTCCTCTAAGACAAAATTCCATCTATTCAGCTACATCTCCATCAGGCATTCAGGACAAGAATAAATCTAGATACACCAAGCTCTTTATCCATCTACTTTATTTCTTTGGGATGAAATCCAGTCTCCATAGCTTCAGTTCTGTCCTGACACTCAGTTCCTCTTTGTCCTCTCTTTTACTGTTCCCTCAAAGTCCAGGTAACAACTAAGCTCTTATGCTTCCAGCCTCATCTTTGTCCTCTGTTTCTTTTCCCTCCATCTCTACTTGCTCTCTACTTCTGGCTCAAGAGTTCTGCCTTACCATCTACACTACCTCTGTGTTCTTCTCTTCTTCCTGGTCATGCTGTTCTCTCTGCTCTACTGAAAATGCCTGTTTCTTCTCCCCTTGGCCATGTAGTTCTCTGCCTTCTCAGGAATGGTGCTCCACCAGCCTTCCACCTTGATATGTAAAAACTTCTTTTGTTCTCAGTCAATTGCTCTAGAGAGCCACTAGGCCTCAAGGTAAGGGGATGATCTGAGCTTCATTTCACAAGAAACAAAGCTACATTCTTCCACCAGCTTGTCTTTGACTACTGACCTTATTTAAGTACGGACTCCAGCAGGGCAAGTTAGTTACCTAGAAGTTCAGCAGGTCTGAGGAGCTGAGCTGTTTGCCAAATGGTCTGGGAATGTTTGGGCACGCAAGAATTTCATAGCAGAAGACAGCTGAAATATTAAAAGCTGGATAGCACCAAATATTCGTAATAAATGGCTTACCTTTTGATAGACCCTTGGCTGGTCAAAGTGTAGCTTTAATGCACAGCTGAATCTCTATAGTATATTCTTGTGGCCTGCTAGAAAGGTGGAGATGCTGGCAACAGAGAAGACCAAATAAACGGGCTTATTAGATGGAAGAACTAAGGTGTTGCCCATGGCATTTTTGTAATCTGGTCAGGTAACAAACAGTCATAGCTTTGCAAACAGAAAAACAAAACCCCCCAAAACAAACAAAACAACCAAGAAACAGCATCCTCATTGTAGGATGCAACTCCTGGCTGGAGATCCAGGTGAGAAGTCCAAGGTGAGTCAAGCAGTAATACTTGAAACCCACGGACTCTGAATTGTAGTGAGTGACTCATGCATGAGACCCTTCATCTAAAATGTAAACCTCTCCCTGAGGAGAACAAAGGAGCTGGCTGCCAGGAGAAGGCTGTCAGGGAGAGGTCTCCTGGCTCACTTCTCTTCCTTTACCACTCAGATCTTCATATTTACAACCAACTCTCCTCCACTTAGTTGGCTTGTCCTTGAAATTTCTATGACATGCTTTTTGTCCTCTATTTATCACTTGGCAAAGACGGACAGTGAGGCTGGAATTCTCATGGGGGAAAGCATCCAGCTATGTTTGGGGGCACTGTGGGTCTTCAGTAAGCGGTGGAGGTGGGCTGTAATGAAGCTGTGCTTTGCCATCAGCAGTTCTATGAGTGAACCTCATCAGATACCCCTCTTAGGTCAACTCTTCAATTGCACATTTCAAGCTAAGGGCCCTACAGGGCAGAGGAAAAATGCTTTGAACGACTGTCTGTAATCTTCCTTTTAATGCTATGTTTTCCCCCAGGATAACACCTAATTGCTTTGTAAATGGCCTGGTTTTTGCCTTTGACAGTCTTGCATGGAAGGCAATTATGGACTTCTTTTAATGTGTAAAATACTTTCTTAGGTCTATTTTTTTGGTTTTTATTTATGCTCCCCAGTCATAAAACTCCTATAGCTAGCAGTTATCATTTCTTGTCATCTGCTGAGATATGTCCTTCATTCCTTGAGACTTTTGTGTTCTCTGATGAAGTGGGGAGTTACTGGGTGACTGCAGGAGTTCTGCTCATGCTGCTTGCTAGCAAGAAAGAGAGAGTGCTCATGTAATTGATGTAACTTTCAAGGTGCAGATCTGTTTCTGAGACTGAACACAGCCTTGGGTAGAAGATTTGGAGGTATGAAGGCAGTTTTTTTTCCCCTGAGGAAGACAAGGAATGTGTCAAAGTCACCTTTGTAGAAGGTATTAATTATTAATTATTGCCCAAATTTCAGAACTATAGCAAAGCACCCTTTTCCTCTTAGCAGCAGAGTGCTGTGGCAGAGTGGCCTCTGCATTCCACATCTGCGGGCAGATCTTTGGTTTGCTTAGGACCTCAGAAGTCCCACTCCTTTCAGGGTCCTAGTTCCCCTCTCCCCACCATTTATTAGCTAGAAGCCAAGCTTCCTTCCTAGCTCTTCACACTCAAGTGTCTTAATTATCCTGACTACTTTGGCTTGTCTGTCTGTGAGCCAATCTTTTTATTATTTGAAGAGCTCATGAGAATAGGATATTCCTTTTTTTGCAGGGGAGGTATCTTGCTTTTGTAATTAAAAAAATCTCTGGGATTATTTAAGACATTATTTCACCTCTCTCTAACAATGCCAAACAGCATTTATCTTCTTCCCAGTTCTCTTTCTTGGTGACTGAATAGCAAGGATGGAGGATACTTAAGAGTTTCAAAGATAAAAGCACAATTGTTACTTCTACAGACATGTTATAAGAGATATTTCTGTGTGTGCATTTTTAAAATCCTCTTTTCTTTTCTTTTATTGAAGAAAGATTTTTTTCCAGACACTATATTCTGATTATAGTTTCCCTTCCCCCTACTCTCCCCAGTTCCTCACCGCCTCCCTTCCCATCTGGATCCACACCCTTTCTGTCTCTCCTTAGAAAACAAACAGGCATCTAAGGAATAATAATAAAATAAGATAAATCAGAAGCAAACAAATTGGAATGTGACAAAGCAACCAAATAAGGAAAAGGGCCACAGAAAAGGCACAAGAAATGCAGATAGACACAGAGACACCCAGGATCCCATAACAATTCAAAACTGGAAGCTGCAATACAGGAAGACCTGTACGGTAGGAAACAAGCGCTCTGACTTAACACAGTGAGACAAAGAACCTTCAAAGATGCCTTGAGTTTGTTTCGGGGTGGCCACCTACTGCTGGACATGGGACTTCCCCTTAAGTTTCCCTTAAACTGGGGTTTGTTTCCTCAGTGAGACTCTCTTAGAGAAAACTTTCATTTGAAAGTGGCTATCAATTGGAGATTGCTTCTGGGTTAGGTATGGGGGGTGTGTCCTTTCAGCTCTAAGAGCCCATCTGGAACAGATTGGTGCAGGCCCTGTGAGGCTGGTTCAGTCTCTGTGAGTTCATATGTGTGGCCATCCTGTTGATCCTCCATACCCCGAGTCTGTTATGCTCTTTCTACCTCCTCTTCTACAGGGTACCCTGAGAGCTGAGGGTTTGATGTAGACATCCTATTTAGGGCTGGATGTTTCAAGATCTCTCACTCTCAGCATAACGTCTGGCTGTGGGTTTCTGTAGGTGTTCTTATCTGCTGCTGGAGGAAGGTTTTCTGATGATGGCTAAGCAAGGCACTAATCTACGAGTATAGCAGAATATTTTTAGGATCTTTTTTTTTAGAACAGTAGTATTTGGTTTTCCCCTAGGTCCCTGGGCTGTGTAGTCTTTGGTTCTTGATCACCCAAGCAGTGTCAGGTATGGGTTCCACCTCACGGAGTGGGCCTTAAGTCAAATCAAACATTGATTGGTTACTCCTACAAGCTTTGGGCCACCATTGCCCAACCATATCTGCAGGCAGGATGCCATTGTAGATCAAAGGGTTTGTGGCTGGATTGGTGTTTATGTTCCTCTTTTGCAGAATATCTTCCTGTAGCAAAGACATCAGAACATAGGGTTGAAGGCTCTATGTAGGTACCAGCTCAACATCTCCATGTTTAAATAGTTGTGTAGGTTGCCTTCAACAATGGGGTCAAGACTTACAGTCTTGGATTAACAGCCTGGGTTATTTGAGAATTCCCATGGGACCCCTTTGACCAAAACTCAGTTAGATCTAGTAACCCAATCCTGGTACTGAAATCTCCATTCTTTTGACAAGATATGGTCAGCTGGGACTCTGATTCCCCCATTATCTGGCAATTTCATTTAGATCGTCTTCATGTATGTATATATTTTAGAAAGCTTCTACTGTACTAGGTTTCCATATACCCCTCAAATGACCCTTAATTTTAGTTGTCTCTCCCTATATTCTCTCCCTCATCCTCCTCTCTTCTCTCCCTCCCAACTTGATTCTCCCATTCCAGCCCCCATCTATAACTGTCTATTCTTTTTTCCTTTCCCAATGAGACTACCACCCAGTCCCTTACTCTATAGCTAACACCTGTGGGTCTATGGATTGTAGCTTGGTTGTTATTGGCTCAGCAGCTTACATTGCTGTATTGTTTATAAACAAGATAATATTGATTATACAGCCAGTTGCTGTGCTTTTTTATGACAGCTTTTATTATCCTATTAAATTCTTTTATTGAACCTCATTTATTTTAAAGATGTTAAAAATACATAGTTTAGACCTCTTTTAGCCCATCTTAAAGAGTGTTTTGAATACTCTCTGGCTTGATTTTATTGAGTACTGACTCCATGTAAATTATTTTAAATGTCTAGTAAAATATTATATTTAAAATACCAATACAAAGTAGGTATTGTGATTATTGTCATTTTACAGATGTGGGAACTAAGCACTGGAAAACAGGCAACTTGTCTGAAATTACCCAAATAATAAATGAGGACACTGGGATCCAGATGCCGGGCATCCGACTTTAAGACTGGGGCTTTAGCAAGTACTCCAAGGTACAGATCTGTGGCGCAGAAAGCAGAAAGCTGTCCCTGTACTATGAATCTTAAACAACTTCCAAAGTCTTGCTCTGAATAACGGTGTCATTGGGAATCAGTGAAACCATTAAGAGAGCCAACTACCACTTTTGGTGGCACATACTTATAATGCTAGGACTTTGGAGGCAGACAGGAAGTTCAAGGTCACCTTCAGGCACATAGTGAGTTCTAGGCCAACCTAAGACACATAAGACCTTGTCTCAAAAAACAAATGCCATGGACCTAGCAGCAGGTCTTCAGGTCTTTGGCAGCTGCCCTGGGGTGGGGTTCTGACCCTCTCCTCACTTTGATCCTGACTTGTGAGTGGAGCGGTTCTAGCACATGAGCAGTGGACACAATAGTTTGCAATGAAACCTACAAAACTGTGAGCCAAGCAAACTTTTTTTTTAAGTTGCTCAATACATTTTTAATAATGACAGAACTGAGATTAGCTACTGTCTGGGTGGTGGTGGTGGCTATTACAGCTTCTCTCTGTTTTGGTTGTATCTGAAGTTAAGGTCAATGGTTATTTGATTTTACACAGATTATTTAAAATTTTGGAGACTCAGTGGTACTTTCATCTATAAAATGAGTCACCATTCATTTATGTGGCAACAACAACATTGAATTTAAAGTCATGGTATGAAGGCTAAAATGATGACTATGACAAGATCTTGACAGCAATGAATCCAGTCTTCCATCAGGGACTCCAGAGCAGTGGCTTTTAAATGACATTTTGGTAAAAACTACCCAGGCAATTAAAGCCTATTTTCCTCTCTTGAACTAAGCAGATATGTCCCTTTAACTTGTAGGTTTCAATAGAAAGCAACATTGAAATTAAGAATATATATATGTATATATATATATGCATATATATACACATATATATGTACATATGTATGTGTGTTTTTCCTAATCTTTGTGTGTGTTTGTGTGTGTGTGTGTGTGTGTGTGTGTGTGTGTGTGTGTGTGTGTGTGTGTGTATGTGAATGCATGTTTCCATATGCATTGACATGTATGCCTATGGCAGTCAGAGGACAACTTCAGGGTCTGGTCCTCATCTTCTACATTGTCTGAGGCAGGATCTCTTACTTTTTACTACTGTGTGCATCAGGCTACCTGGTCTGTGAGCTTCCAGCAATTCTCTTGTCTCCACCTCCAATCTTGGAGGATGACTGATATGCTCTGCTGTGTCTATGGCTTCTGGGGATAAAAACCTCAAGTCCACATGATTATATGATGGGGGACTGTACCATTGAGTCATTTCACCAAACCCAAGGCTATCTGTTTTTAGAAGGAATTTAAACAGGAATTGAATTAGGGAAGTTAGTGTATCACAGAGGACTCAAGCATCCATGTGACAAACATATATGTTAATATATGTTAGGTACCCAACATTCCAGGTACAGGTATATGCTTGAGCCCCCACAGGAAGAGGAGGGGATCTTTAGCATGGACAAAGTTATTTATAATCATTAGTTGTGAAGTTGGTAGAAAGTGCCTTCAAGAGGTATGAGGAGAGAATCAGTTTGCCCTAGTGAGGTGAAGACATTTGCCCAGGGTTGACTAGTTGGATAAAAACAGAGTAAAAGTAACTAAATTCAGCAATATCATTATTAAAAACAAACAAACAAACAAACAAACAAACAAACAAACAAACAAACAAAACTGCCAGGTAGAGAATGGGCATGGTGGTGCATGCATGCCTTTAATCTCAGAACTCTGGAAGCAAGGTAGGGTGATCTCTATGAGTTTGAAGCCAGCTTAGTCTACAGAGTGGGTTTCAGGCCAGATAGGGGTACACTATGACACCCTGTCTCAAAAAGAAGTTATAAAATGCCAGCTAGAAGGCTAGGTATATATATGAAGTTGGTAGAGTGCTTGTGTATCATTCCTGAAGCCTGAAGTTCAGTTCCTGAACACATTAGCAGGGTATGGTAGAGCACACATGTCATCCTAGTGCTTAAGAGATGGGGGCAGGAGGATGGGAAGTTCAAGACTGTGGTGGGGTGAATAAGAATGGCCTCTATAGGATCTTATATTTGGATACTTGATCTCCAGTTTGTAAACTGTTTTGGAAGGATTAGGAGGTGCAGCCTTGTTGGAAGATGTGTGGGCTTTGTGGTTTCAAAAACTCACGCCACTCCCAGTTAGCTTTATCTACCTCCTTCTTGATGATAAGGATGTAAGCTTTCTGCTACTGCTCAGCACCATGACATGTCTGCTTGTTGCCATGCTCTCTGCCAAGATGGTGATGAACTCTAATCTCTGGAACTGTAAGCCCTAATAAACTCATTCTTGATAAGTTGCCTTGATTACAGTGCCTCTTCATTGCAATAAAGAGTAACTAGGACAAAGACTCTTAATACATAGTGTGTGCTGTGGAATAATCCTTCTGTATACTGTGAAAATGTATTACTCCCATTGGTTAATAAAAAGCTAACAGGCTGGTAGCCAGGCAGGAAGTTAGGTGAGAAAGCCAATCTGAGAATGATGAGGAGAGCACAGTGAGAGGAGTCACCAGCTAGATGCAGAGGGAGCAGGAGATGAACATGCCATGCTAATAAAGGTACTGACATGTGGCAGAGTATAAATAAGGAATACGAGTTAACTTAAAATGTAAAAGCTAGTTAGTAACAAGTCTGAGCTATCAGCTGAGCATTTATAATTAGTATAAACCCCTGTGTGGTAATTTGAGAACTGGTGGGCAGGAGAGAAATGTCAAACTATAGTGGGTTCCAAGCCAGCCTGAGATAGATGAGGATCAACCCTCCTTCAGGACCTACAGGCAGTTAATGATTGCTGGGGAAGGGAGATACATTAGTTTCAGTTGTGTAGTCACAGTTAAGGTATCAATGTTCCTACAAGCAATCCTAATGAAATGTATGGGTCACAAACAGAAACGTGAAAGTAGAAGGGGATTAATGGGAAAGAGGAAGTGGCCAACAAGACTAGGAGGGACAAGGGAGGTAGTGGAGGGAGTGTGATCAAGACACATAACACACACGCATGAAAGGTCAATACGAGACCCTTTACTGTCATATATAATTAGTATAAGCTAGTAAGACACAGAAAGTAATAAAATGCCAGCTAGCATGATACCACAGGTCACAGATGAGTTAGACAGGATGATAGATTCACAACACGCCCTCACGGTTGGGCATGTCTGGCGGTCCTAGACACTTCCGCCTAGCCAGTTCCAGGACAAAATAGCCATTTCTGGGTCAAGGCGTCTAGTGTGACCAGGACCCCATGGCTTTGCATGGTTGCATAAGAGTGTGCAACACAACCATGTGATCTACGCGCATGCGTGGAGTAGCCACATGGACCTTTGTACGCCTGCACCCAGCCTTTATAAGCTGGCACCATATTCCCGGATTCCTTCTTCTTCTCCACAGGCCTGAGCACTTGTCTGTCTCTCTTATCTTAATAAAACTTGTTAGTGGATTCTGTCGTGTTTCGTGACATTTCCTCGCAGGGTAAGAGCGCCTCCAAATAACTAACACAGAGGCCTGTGCCTTGTTGCTGGGATGGCGTCAGTCAGATGACACATCAGACTTCTTCCTCTCTTTGGGGCCTCTCCAAAATATTCCTAAGAGTCTTGGGTGTGATACATCTGTGTTTGGTTCCTGCCCTCATCGTTATGCTGTTGTGATACTCCCCTGATCTCAAATTCACTTTCAACATTTCTTGTTCACCAGGTGCAGTATTTAACATTTATTTACTTATCTGCGTCTTCCATCTTCTGAGCTCACACACAGTACATAATAATGTAAACCCTCTGTGGCAGCCTGATATTGGGCACTGTGAGAACTTACTGGGTTGTGTCTCCTGCCTCTGGTTTAATGTAATCTGTGGATCTTGCTCACCACACTAAGTCGTTTGTAAACATAGTTAAAATATGAGGACCCCATAATACGGTTTCTTGCCATATGTTTTTTTTTTTTTTAATAATTTCTTCCACAGATGGTGAATCTATTGCCTCTATTTATTTAGTTTCCTCTTTGGAAGGAGAGTTTATAGAGCAGGCCCCAGGATGCTCCACATATCTAATCCAGCTTTTGTAAATTTATAATAGTCTCAACATTTGCTGCTTTGCTGAGCGACTCTGACATGCTTCCTTGTAATGAAAAGCTGTTATCAGTAATTTCACTAAAACATATCAATGGCAATAGATAATGGGAAAACATCTTTTCCATTTGCAGATAGATCTGAATACATTGTCTCCATGTGCTTGGGTGCTCACTGGTCCCCTCTTGAATGGTGGATAGAAATTGTGGTTAAAGGACGCTGCAATAGACACTGAATACTGAATTTTTAATGCTGTGAAGCTGTCAACCAGGGGCCTGATTGCATGGCAACCTAGAGAGGATTAACTCTTCGAGACATCTGGCAAATTGTTTCCCAAACGCTCATTGCACAGCTGTGGGAGATTCTCCGGCGTCTGAAGCTTCCTGCTATTGACTAGGAAGGAGTATTTAAGTATTGGAACCTATTGAAACCAATGGAGCTCTTCTCATCCTAAAGGAGAACTTCCCACGAGGAGCTGTTCACAGGCACCACTCACACCCACCCCGTGTTCCCATCTCTCTTAAACTTCTGCCACCATTTTCGATGCTTAAGAATATCATATGTCTGTCATTTCACAACTGGATAAGAAGTTCTAACAATGGAAACATTCTAGCCTGTGTTTCAGGGAGGGGGTGGTTTTTTTTCTTTTCTTTCTCCTATGGTGTGAAGATAGGATCTACAGGAGGGTGGCACCAACACAGCTATTAGTTGTGAAACACACAACAATGCAAGTCATTTTCCCAAGAAAGTGTGGATAACTTATCTTCATTGTCTTGCATTTATTATATTTTTATATTTATTTTATTTATTTGAGTGGGTGAGTGCTCATGTGCTGTAATGTATGTGTGGAGGTCAGAGGGAACCTTGTGGGAGTTGGTTCTCTCTTTCCACAGTGTGGCTTTCAGAGACTGAACTCAGGTCATCAGCCCTGGGGATGAGCATCCTTACTATTTCACAGGCCTTATTTTATTTCATAATGACATCAAAGGGCATGTTAGGAGCAAAGTGCTATAAAAACTCAGATATCCCCTTTCTTTTGGACATCTTAACATGTATCTAACTAGAACAAAAGGCACTGTCACATAAAAGGCACTATGAATTACTCACTAAATGAATGAATGAATGAATGAAGATACCAAACCAGTTTCTATCCAGCTGTAGTGAGTATAAAATTTAAGATATAACAATAGACAAAAATATATTTGATAATAAAAGTTTTTCCACAGAAAAAGAAGAAGTGTGTTTTAAATTTAAAAGGAAAAATGTAACAAGAGAACAGGAAATGAGTCATAGTGGAAGAGATGGGAGATGGATAGAACTGGGGTACCCCTTTGGGGACACATCCAACAGTCTGATTGTAAGTAACTTCCGAAAGGTGTCTGCCATTATCTTTGGGTTATTAATTCATGATCTAGTTTACTTTTCCCTATAGGTCTAGTTCTGTGAGCATGTTCTGGCCTAAATGTTTGGAAATCTCAGAAATCTAACTTACAATTATTTCCCTCCACCACCTCAGTCTCAAAATATACGAGGTGGTCTTTGACTGTTCTAGGGCTTATCAATCAATAGACTGTGGAATTCATTTGAATAATTCAAGTTCAATAGAAAGTCCTGACACATGGGGCTTGGAGATTTGCTTGAACTGGGACAAGCTGGGAGAGGCTGATGGTACAAGGAGACTTAGAGGCACCCAGGGGATCACTTAGGAAGTCAGTACTTGTTACTGTCCTGGTTTCAATGAGAGCCAGGAGGACAATGTTTCAGGGGCTGCCTCCATTATTTTCTGCTTCACAGAGACTTGAGCCTTTGTGAAGGGGTAGCTGAAGAACAAACGAAGTCAGAAACATTTGCAGCAGGAAAGAATTAAGAGTTGTGGTGGAATCACTGAGTGTGGCCACTCCAACTGTACAAGCGAGTGTTGACCTTTAAGCAAGTTGGGACAAGAGTCAAATGGGTAATAGTACTATTATCTATCCAACCACAATGCATTATACCAAATTCAATACATTGTTTTTATCTAAGCCATATAGTATCTACCGTAGATTTTGAAGTTTGGAAAAACATTGCTTATCAAATATAAACCTACAAATGAGATCTAATAAATAGGTTTGGGGAAAATGCATAATTGCCTTAATTGAAGATGTGAAAAAGGTCGTATTTTAAAATGGCTCAAAATGGGCTTGAAATAGACCATCCTGACTTCTCTAGGAACATTTTCTGATGGTTGGTTCTTCTATTCTTCGGCCTATGGGAGCGTCCTTATCTCTTTGGTGGGATCTGTTCTCCGTTGAAATTCTTTATTTTTGAATGCAATTCAAGTCAGGTGTGAAGACACTCACTCCAGACAGGCTTTCCATCCCTCCCAAGTCTTGTTTGGAGAAATTCACTTCTAAAGAAAGAGACTGACCTTCTAACTGCTCTTGATCTCCAGCCTGCTGTGTCCTGGCCCTCAGCTCCTCTCCAAGGAAACTCCTGTGCTTGCCCTCTTGCACTGGAGTTTGTGGATTTCTGTGTTTTCACACTCAGGTCAAATTGGTTGGTGATAAATTGCTCTTCAGTGTAGACCCACTGGCCTGTAGCTTCTGACGGGAAAGCTCAACCAAGGAGGAAGTGTTTTGCTGAGCTTTTAAATCAGTCTAAAGCCAGGGATGTAGCAGGAATCTTAGAAGGTCTTATTAATAAAATCAAGCCTGAGGCCAGGTATTGGGGTGAAGCTGGAAGATCAGAGAGACAGAACAAGCCACAGCTAACCTCACCTGGCCAACTTCTCAGCTGATCTTGTTTCCTCAGACTGGATGCTTCTGAGTCCTCATCCAGAATGGGTCTCAGCGGAACTGCTGCTCAAAAGCCTGAATGCTTAACCAGCCAAATGCTTCACCAGCCAAATGCTTCTAGTTTCTGGTCCTCATGCCTTATATACCTTTCTGCTTTCTACCACCACTCCCTGGGATTAAAGGCTTGCTTTCTGGGATTAAAGGTGTGATGAGTCTCCATGCCTGTCTGTATCCTTGAACACATGGATTTCTGCCTCTGGAATGCTAGGATTAAAAGTGTGTGCTACCACTGCCTATCCTTTATGTTTAATATTGTGGCTGCTCTGTCTCTGACCCCAGATAAGTTTACTAGCATGCACAATATTTGGGGGAATACAATACCACATTTCTTCTCTTTTTGTCTAAAATTTAAAAAAGCTTATAACTAATACAAGAAAAATTATATCCAGTAAGTGGATATACAATATACACAGTCAAGATTACATTAACGATGTCTAGTCCATTAACATTTGACAGATTCAGATAAAAACTCCATTATATATATTAACAATGTCCAGTCCAGTAACAGCTGATAAACTCAGACCAAAAAATTTTCATTACTTATCTTATTTAAAACAAGTAGTTCCTTTTTAAAAGTAGATTCCATAATCTCCCTTTTTATCTTATCATATCGATATTCTCTCTTTTTTCTTTTCATAATACATTCAGTAGTCTACCTTTTGTCATTTTTATATCTTCCCCTTTTTCTTCAGTGTAAATTCAGTGATCTATCTATTTATCCTAATATTTCTTTATCTTTTTTCTCAGAGTAGATTCAGTGATCTATCTCATATCTTATTCTCTTTTTCTTTTTGTTTTCTAGGGGTGAAGATATCTTTAGAGAATCTTGAAAAGAAAATTTTTGGGTTAAATGTCAAGTCCTGTATCATTTGTCCAGTCTCTGCATAAAAGAAAAGTTCAGGGCTTGTCATAAGTCCTTGCTCGAGTAGTCTGTCAGGCTGGATCATCTCAGCTAGTCATCTCGAAATTGTCCTGACCAGTTTGTAGTCCAAAGTCGATTTTTCCGTGGTGTTAATCAGCTTAATGGCTTTACCATAGTCCATGTGGAATCATCATTGTGAGATCCTGTCATCCTTTTGAAGATTCCAAAGTTGCTGTTAGGCGTGGTCATGGTTCACTGCAGACTTTTTTTTTTCTTGTGCCTCCTCTGTGGTTTGGAGTAATCACAGTCTGATAAATGTCTGTCTCTAGGAACCATGAACATTCTTCCCTAGAAGAAAAACTCTTCACAGCAGGGATGTAACTTAGGATTCCATAAGTATCAAAGATGGCTGTTAGAGAAGGACGTCTTCCTCACTTTCACACACACACACACACACACACACACACACACACACACACACACACACACTTACAAACACCCCCCATATAAACATTCAAACATACACACAGACTGCCCAGATACATATAGTACACAGACACACACAAACACACAACACATACATCTTTTAGTTTACTAGAGCATATATATTTTCTCAATCGGCACCCTCTTCTCTACTCAGACAAAAACTATTTGAACAAATGGTACACATTAGGTTTGATGAACATCTTTCTACCAGGTGGACTTAATATAACAAATTATTACCTACTTTTCCTCATCCTGGAATAATGTAAGAATGTCAGTAAACCTTTCTTTCTCAAGACAAGTCTTTGAGGGAGTGAGTGGAAACCAGGGGAAAAAACTTCTGGAGGAATTTGGAGGATTGTATAGTTAACAGGTCTTGGATTCTTGGGCACTGCTGCTGCCTTTTCTTTCTGTTTGCTTTCTCAATTGTGTCACAGCCTGAGGTTGACAATCAATATTAACCATCACACTGTCAGTGCACAAGCTCATCATAAAAAGTGCATGAACAGAGAGAAAGAACATTCACATAGCTTTCACTATACTATATTTATTTAATTAGTCTATGGTATTATTAGTTACTGTTAATAACTTTTCCCGATAACTAGATAACTGATAATTAGATAAATATCTAATTTATAAATGAAACCTTGTGGCAGGTATGTATGTACAAGGAAAAGAGGTAGGTACAGTATTCAATACCATCCATGGTTTTAGTCATCCTCTGGGGTTCTTGGCATATGTAGATAAGAAAAGACCACTTTATATTTCTATAAATCTTGTCAACAACTTTAAAAATATTTTATTAAAAATGTTTTTGTCTACTCTCTTGCTAAAGTCTGGTCTTTTGTCATACAATTAAAGTCCATGTGGGAGGTAGACAGATGTCTGAGGAGTGAATGGGTCATCATTGTGGTAGTTTGACTGTAATTGGCCCCCAGAACCCCATAATCCCATAATTTCATAGAGAGTGACACTATTAGGAGATGTGGCTTTGTTGGAGTGGGTATGGCTTTGTGGAAGAAGTATGTCACTCTGGGGGCGGGCTTTGAGCTTTCCTATACTCAGGATACTGCCCAGTGTGTGTCAGTTGATTTCCTGTTGCCTGCAAGATGTAGCAGTCTCAGCTCCAACACCACCTCTGCCTGCATGCTGCCATGTTCCCTGCTGTGATGATAATTGACTGAACCTCTGAAACTGTAAGCCAGCTCCCTCAAATGTTTTCTTATAAGAATTGCCATGGTCATGGTGTCCCTTCACGGCAATAAAAACTCAAACTAAGACAACCATCTTGTAGGTTTATATGCCTTGACTTTGGGTTCTGGATGTGAGCAAGTTCTACAATCAGTAAAATGTGGCATCTTCACCTGTCCTTGTGCAGAGCTTGTTAGTTTTACATTGATACCCCAGTGAGAGGGCCAGTCATTTTATTATCACAAGGATCTGGCTGAATGAACAGGTGACTGGTAGATCTGTGGCTGGACAGTCAGAGTTTCTACTGTAAACATGCTGCTCAGGGAGGGTGATGCTGTTAATCTGAGGACCACACTATCAACACAAGGCTCCAGGCTGAAGTGGGCAGGTCTGAGGCTGTGGCTGTGTCCTGTGCTAAGTGTCTGAATCTGACTTACATTGCTGAGGAGAAATAAGAGATTTGAATGTTTGATTAGGGACCTAGACCCTCAGTGCCTCTTCTCTTACTGAACTCTTTCAGGATTTGTTTATTGATAAATAAAATTGTGTAATAGTAACTATGTTCAACATGCTGTTTTATAATATATATGAAATACAGAGTGACTACATTGAGGTAATTAATATGCACACTGTCTAGTGTACTTTTGTTTCACTTTGAGACTAATTAAATAATCTACTCTCAGCAGTTTTCCAGAATATATTGAAGCTAATGTTTCATGATGTATTAGCTTTTCAAATGCGTTTGGAATTTGATTTGTAGATATTTTTTGTTAAGGAAGTTTGCATCCATGTTTGTCATGGAAATTGGCCCATGATTTTCTTTTTTCATGTAACACTGGCCTCATAAAAAGAGGTTGATGATATTCTTCCCTCCCCGCTTAATAGAATAACTTGAGGACCTTTGGTGTCAGTTACTTATTAAAGTTTTGATGGAATTCAGCAGTGGAGTCCACAGCCCATGGGTTTGTTTAATTGAGAGATTCATCATTGCTGCTTTAAGATCATTGCTCATTATTGATCTGGTTAAGTTTTTATGTCTTCCGGGTTAATTTTGGTACATCATATATGCCTAACAGTTTACTAATTTATCCTAGTTTTTTGTTAATTTTGGTACATCATATATGCCTAACAGTTTACTAATTTATCCTAGTTTTTTTTTCTTCAACTTATTGGAATACAAGTTTTTCAAGAATTCTCTAATAATCCTATGGATTTCATTAGTATCTGCTGTGATGTCTCTCTTTTCATTTCTAATCTTAGTGTTCAGGTCATCTTTATTTTGGGTACTATGTTGGGGAGCTTTACATCTCCCTTCATCAGAAACATTTGCCTGTAATTTTTCCCCTTATTAATTCATAAGTATTTTTGTTGAGCTAAATAAAACGTGGCAGCTACGGGAACTCATATCAGACTATCAGTGTTGCTGGAATGGTGAACACTTTGGGGTATCATAAACATGGAAATGAATCACTGAGTCACGTGCTGGGTGGTGAACATGACACAAACTAGAGCCGCCTGGGAAGACGGAACTCCGGTTGAGGAACTGTTTGCATCATACTGGCATGTGGTTAAGTCTATGATGACTTGTGACAGGGAAATGCAAGCCAAATTTTCCTCCCCAAGATGGTTTTGGCTAGTGTTTCATCACAGCAAAGAAAGAAAATATAAATTGTTTATAGAATTAAATTGTAGACAATACGGCACCGAGAAAATAGTGGATGTAGCCTTTTTTCCCCCTTTTTATTTATTCTATGTGTCGTTTACATCATGTATCTTGATCCTATTCATTTCCCAGTCCCTTTGCATCTGCCCTCCACCCCTGCACACACACCCCTAATAAAACAACATTTAAGAGGAAAAAAGGAAAAGAAATAAAAAATGGGAAAAATTAAAAATATCATGGAAGCTGCAGTGTGACACAGTGAGTCCTTCCATAAACCCTTTTGTCCACATATCTCTACTTGCAAGTGTTCATTGCAAAGAGTCTGGTTTGAGACCTCTAGTTTCTGCTACACCATCAATGCTGGGCCCTCACTGGAACTCCTCTTGGTTATCCTGCTGTTGCCCTGTGTTGTGGAAATCCTGCAACTTTGGGTCTGTGGGTCAGGTCCCTTCACTTGCTCCAGCAGATCGTAGATGGGTGCATGTTGGGACAGGCCAAGTCATAACCCCGGGATCTGGGCCTGGGCAGCTGTAGGGTTGGTCCGCCAGCCAGTTCTCCCCTGTCCTTACCACCAGGGTGAGCTCTCCAGCATTGCCACAGCAAACTCACCTTTTCCCCTTACTAGATATAACCTTTTAATGGTGCTAGAAAAAAATGAACATTTTTCTGGAAGTCTCATATTCTGTTTCTAAGAGTGTAAACTAGAAAGACAATTTTCAAAACTTTGCTTTGGTCTCAATTATGTACACAACAGACTATTTTCTGGTGTGGCTTTATGGTCCGGTAGTCTATGTTAAAGGGTCCTTCTGTCCTGCATGAACCTAAGATTGTATAATGCTCAAGATCTAAAGTATTTACTTATGGTTACTTTTGCTTTTACAAGACAGCCAAGCCACTTGGAAGGAAATATGGGTAAATGGATCCCATGAGAAAATTCAAGTGGAATAGTTTGGAAAAGAGAACCAATGGAAATAATTTTAATTGATTTTGTAATAAGAGAAAACTCATCTGCACCATCTAATATGCTAAATAATTAGCAGCGTCACCTCTTTGTGACCTTCGTTCTAATCTTCACTCAGCTTAAGTGGCTATGCATAGCTCTGAGTAGGCCAGAAAGCCAGCACTCCAGACTCTGACACTGAGAGTGAGTCAATTATCTTCCTTTTTGTCGTAGTATCAGCATGTGTTACTATGAAGAACATTTCTCCCTGTCTATTCTTTTTTATCTTATTCTCTTTGCCTCTAGTGTTTAATTTCCATGACTATTTTGGGTTTTGTTGCATATGCAGTTATACAACAGCACATGACACATGGCAGAAAAACTATTTATGGATTAAAATGCTGGGCATGATATGGAGGTGCTATCTCTTATAAGTTTCTGGAACTATAATATTGCACAGGCATTTTGGAAGCTGGACGGTCTTAAGAGTCAGCAGAATTCCCATTCCAGAGAATATTGTCTCATATATGGTCTAATTCAGAATCAGACTAAAAAGGAAAACAATGACAACAAAATCACACAAACAAAAAACAAAAACACCCTCCCCACCAAAAAAAAAGCAAAACCCCACAAAAGTTTCCTGTGTGTGTGTGTGCACATGTGTGTGCAAATTCACTTGGGCCTTCTGGGGTTCCCTGCACTAATACTAAATCTGTCTGATTTGTGGGAGGGTAGTCCTGTTCTTGTCCTCACAACAGTCCAATGTGAAAGGTGTTTTGGGTCCATTAGATGGAAAATGAACTGAAGCCTTAGCAAAGGTTCCCCAGGGCAACTCAGTGCAGAGGTTTAGAGCATGCATTTTTTTTTTTTTTTTTTTGAGACAGGGTTTCTCTGTGTAGCTTTGGAGCCTGCCCTGGAACTTGTTTTGTAGACCAGGTTGGCCTCGAACTCACAGAGATCCACCTGTCCCAGCCTCCCGAGTGCTGGTTTTAAAGGCGTGTGCCACCACCACCCAGTTTGGAACATGCTTTAATGTGATTTCTATTTTCAAATTTGCTAAAACATTCTTGGATTGAGTAAATTACCTGAGAAAAGTAGACTTGCCTACTCTTCAACTGCATCTCTCAGTGTGGGGTAAAAGGAATACCTGGCAGTTGCAACCCCTCTTTAGGAAGTCCATGAGGTCAAAACTGCTTTAACAAAATTAACATGAAAGGCATTATTATTTTTTTGTTATGATTCTCATTGTCTCATGAGCAAACACGAAGTTTTCCAAAGGCTTCAAGGTACTCAGCATTACACCTCATTGGTGGTGGGAGCTAGCATGGCTGCCTTTGAGTTCATGAGCTCTATATTTGCAGACTCAGTTAAGTCTGGATGGAAAATATAGTCAAAAGCTGAGCATGATGGGGAGGCTGAGACAAGGGAATTGCAATGAATTCGTGGCCAGCCTGTAGATGTAACCAACCGTCTTATTAAATAAGAAACATAGAACCAATGCAAAGAAGAAAGCCAAGAGGTCAGAGCTAAGAGCTAAAACCTTACCCTTCCTCCTGCGGTGGTCCTACCTCTCCGAAAGAGAGCTACTTCTTGTGTTAAAGTCTTTATATAGACTTTCTGTTCTGCCTTCTCATTGGTTGTAAACCCAACCACATGACCACCTCGTCACTGCCTGTCTATATAAACCTCCAGGTCTTCTATGGTTGGTATTGAGATTAAAGGTGTGTGTATCTAATGCTGGCTGTATCCCTGAACACACAGAGACTTACCTAGCTCTGCCTACCAAATGCTGGGATTAAAGGCGTGCGCCACCACTGCCCAGCTTTCCTATGGCTTGCTAATAGCTCTGACCCCCGGGCAACTTTATTTATTAACATACAAATAACATTTTAGTACAAAATAAAATATCACCATACCAGCCTTGTCTCCAGTGTGGGATACTATCTCAAAAACAAACAAACAAACAAACAAAAATAGTAGATAAAAAACTGTCTCTACTTAAGCTGAGCAGTTTTTCTTGTCTTTGTTCCCTAAACACACAGTATAGCAACTGCTTATATAATAGTTATGTTCTAGGTTTTATAAGGATACAACAATGTATCCCTTTTTAGGAAAATAGCTAATGTTTACTGTAAGTGTTACAGCTCTGGAGGGAAAGGTATCTAGGACATCAGAAGCCAAGCTATACCTGTAGGTGTTAAAGCTCTAAAGAGAAAGGTATCTTGGAAGCCAGTTGATACCTACAGCTCTGTTCTGGTGGGGGATGGTTTCCCTTCAGGAATGCAGCAGTTCGCTCCTGCTCTGATGAAAATTGTTGCTTCTCTGCTCCCCCCTGCTAAGGGAGTTTCCCCACAGAGATGTAGCTGTTTTGCTCCTACTCTATCGAAAATGGTTACTTCTTTGCTCTGCTCCATTCCAGCGAAAGAAGGTCCTCACCCAAACCTCATTCAAGATATTTATTGGGAGGGAGGAATTTGAGAGAGTGGCTGCCTCTGCCAGGGTGGAAAAAGGTAGCTCCCAACTGACCAGGGCTTCTTAGGGGTGGAGTCTTTCTAGGGTGAAGATCTTCAGTGTGGGAGTTGGTTGGATTTCAATCCCTGAGCTTGGACAAGCTCAGAGATTGGCTGGATATTGTGCTCAGGGATTGGTTTATTTTGTGCTCAGAGACTGGTTGGTTTTCATACTGAGTTGGTCAGGGGCAGAGTGTGTTTCTTTGGCTCTGGTTTCAAGACCTAAAGTTTGGTAGCTGTTGGTGGTGCTGTTGGTGGCAGGAGCCATTTTTAGGGAAAACCAGAAAAGAATGAGTGGTTCTGGATTAGGTAGACACACTCAGAATAAATCCAGTTAACTCCAGGTTTCCTGCTTTTCCTAGGACCACACTCCTTCCTTTGCCCCATTGATGATGTCTCCAAGCATGTTCTTTTTTTTTTTTTCTGAGAATTTCTGTTAGTGCCTTTCCCTTTTGGGATACCTACTACTGAAGCAACAATGGCCAATAGGAGACCATTGCATTTCTGTCATGTGAAATTGTCCTTGTTTATCGAGCGGGGAGAGTATCTCTTGCTTGGCTTTTGTCATGTTCTGTTTTCCAGAGCTGGGGGTTGTATTTCCTCTGGAGCATCAACTCCAACAACTTTGTCTCATCTTCTCTGCTGCACTCAGCACTGTCCAGGAGTGTTAAGGCAAAAGCTTTCCATCTGTCTACTCCATTTCTTACCATAGCACAAGGGACCCAGGAAAGGGAAGCACAGCTGGCTGCACATCTGCTCCAAATGATCCGATGGCAGCAGGTGCCTACTGACCACTTTAAAGTCACCCTGAGCTCTGCTCAGATGCATGCATGTTTCCAGAAGCCAGGGATTTACTATTTTTATTCACTCTGTATTGTATGTCCCACAGTTGAGGGGTGTGTGTGTGTGTGTGTGCGTGTATGTGTGTGTGTGTGTCTGTGTGTCTGTGTCTGTGTGTCTGTATCTGTGTTTGAGGGATTTTAATATGAGAGTATGAAAGTTGTATACTAAAATGACTTATTGTGTAGTTGGAAATTCTGAAGAAATAGGAACAATGAAGATCAAGTTCATGTTGCTGTAGTCTGTTCTCACAGGACTGTGCGTCTCACCCTCACACTATCTTTGTACCAGGGTTAACTCTGGATACTGTTTGAACAGTGACCTTATTTTCTGGAGGACAAGAGTCCCATTTGTAGCCACACACCCCTCATGTCATGACAGCAGGACACTGAGCAAGTCTATGAAGTTTAGAGTTTCATTTTCTTCCTAGGTATAATTGTGGATTACATGGGGTCATTGTCAACTGTAGTAAATAAGATAAAAAAATTTAAAAAATTGATTTTTTTTTGCTGCTGTAACTCATGAAGTCTCATTGAACTGCTCAATTTTAGTCTAAGAAGAACAAGATCTCAATTCTTATACGTCTCCCTACACTTGGGGCAAAAATTAGCAAGTATTGTCATTTATCCCTGAAAATCACTAGACTCGAACACTTGAACTGAAGTGTATGCTTTCCAATAGTTCCCTTGAGAAGTTGAGAAGGCAGAAAGACTCAGCCTGGTGTGTCCCGCTTCTTCCCTAGAGAAGACCCACATGGGAACAAAGACGGTCTCTCACTATGAGGATGAGGAGACATCAGTGTAGCTAGAGTTTTCCTGCCTGGCCCACAGTCAGGGCAAATCTCTCTCACCTGCCAGTCCCACAGCTGTCAGACCCAACCAAGCAAACACAGAGACTTATATTGGTTACAAACTATATGGCCATGGCAGGCTTCTTGCTAACTGTTCTTACAGCTTAAATTAATCCAGTTCCATTAATCTATACCTTGCCACATGGCTCGTGGCTTACTGGCATCTTCACATGCTGTTTGTCATCGTGGCGGCTGGCAGTGTCTCTCTAACTCAGCCTTCCACTTCCCAGCTTTATTCTCCTCCTTGTCCCGCCTATACTTCCTGCCTAGCCAATGGCCAATCAGTGTTTTATTTATTGACCAATCAGCAACACATTTGCCAAACAGAACATCCCACAGCACTTCCCCCCCCCCCCCTTTTTTTTTCAAAAAGGAAGGTTTTAACCTTAACAAAGTAAAATTACATACAATTTGGGAATTTGGGCGTAGCTTCTCTTACTACTTCCTGCTGGAGGGGGGCGCTGTATCTTATGGGGATACAAAGAAAATTTTAGAATTATGGAATAATCTATGAGGGTGTATCGTCTGAGCCAGTTGCCTTGAAACCATTCTGGATGTTGGATCATCTGGGCCATGGTGTCATCGGAGACCTTTCAGGGGGTCTTGGCTGGTCAAACCTGATGTATCTTAATCTGGAACAAATCCATAGCCTTTGGCTTTCTGTGGGAACAAAAGAGACTCTTTTCCAAAGCAACATATCCTTATATCCAAATTTTGAAGTCAAGATACCTTTAAAATATACATTTTGGCATAACTCAACAGCTTTTGTAATCAAATGTTTTTCTTTAGTTAAAAGTCCCAAAGACAACACAATCCAGATTCTCTGTGTAATATTCATCTTTACGTGGCTTATTTTTTATATTAATTTTACTGTCTCTTTAAAGACTTTACTTTTTAAAACTATGTATTTGTTTCTATAACTGTATATATCACCTTTTTCGTCTCTTTCAAGCCTACGTATCTTTTACACACATTTTAAACTATTACATCTGAATCTGTCTTATTGTGAATCTATTGCTTTAAGCTGCAGCAGCTGTGGCTGCTGGCTCTGCCCACCTCAGCTTCCCAACATGGCCTTGGTACTTTACCGCCAGCTCTGGGAGCTATTGTGGGTCTATGCTTTTATTCAAGCAGCGTGTAGCCCAGAAACCTCTTTTTTTGTTTTGTACTAGCAAAGTCTAAATCCACCATGCAGCTTAATGTGCCATTTGCAGAGGCCTCATCCCGCCATAGGGCAGGTCGAGTGCGCACTCTAGGAACCCACCAGTAGCTCAAACCGGCAGCTGCCGCGCATTTGAGAGAGACAATTAGGAACTGTTTTTACCTCTGTTTTAGAATCTTTTTTCTCAGTTTTTAGGTGGAAACTCTTGCCCCACGTTGGGCGCCATTTGTAGCTAGAGTTTTCCTGCCTGGCCCACAGTCAGGACAAATCTCTCTCACCTGCCAGTCCCACAGCCGTCAGACCCAACCAAGTAAACACAGAGATTTATATTGGTTACAAACTGTATGGCCATGGCAGGCTTCTTGCTAACTGTTCTTACAGCTTAAATTAATCCAGTTCCATTAATCTATACCTTGCCACATGGCTCGTGGCTTACTGGCATCTTCACATGCTGTTTGTCATTGTGGCAGCTGGCAGTGTCTCTCTAACTCAGCCTTCCACTTCCCAGCTTTATTCTCCTCCTTGTCCTGCCTATACTTCCTGCCTAGCCAATGGCCAATCAGTGTTTTATTTATTGACCAATCAGCAACACATTTGCCATACAGAACATCCTACAGCACATCAGTCAGTTTGTCTTTTTGCTTGGCTGCTCCTTTTTCACTCTGGCCTATGTACTGTGGCAGGCTGGCTCCCATGTCCTCTCTCCTCCCTTCCCTTTTTCCTTCCTTCTGCTCTTCTCCTTTCCCTACTCTTCGTCTTCCTCCTTCTCCCCTTCTTCTTCTGCATGTGGTCTTATTCCATGATCTCACGGTATGGTATAGTATATTTTACCGAGCTTTGTACAGCCCATATGAGCATAAGTCCTTGCTTGGGTCTGAGCATTCCCTCTGTGATGCTTTCTTAAAATGGATTTATTCAGCAGAAGCACTCAGGGTGGGAAGCAGAAGCCTATTTAGTTTCCATCTTTATTAGCCCATACCAGGGTCTGTTTGGCAACTCAACTGGTTAAACAACTTCCAGCAGGAACCAAAAGGAGACAACCTCTGGTCAAATGAGCAGGTGGTGTTTTATGGTGCCTGTTTATGATGACACCTAAGTTGTGTATATGTCTTATTAATGAATGCCATTATTTAACTTATCAAAATGATCTGTAGAGAGAATGACTTGGCTCCCTCAATTCAAAAGAATTCTGATCTTAATGTCTGTGTTACCCAAATTCATGTTGAAATCCTAACTCTTGAAGTGAAAGGTGACTAGGTCATGGGGTGGTACTTAAAACAAGATTATTTACTCTTATTTCATGTGCATTAGTGTCTTGCCTGAATATATGTCTGTGTGAGGGTGTTGGGTCCCCTGAAACTAGAGTTACAGACAGTTGTGAGCTGCCATGTGGGTGCTGGGAATTGAACCTGAGTTCTTTGGAAGAACAGTCGGTGCTCTTAACAACTGAGCTATCTCTCCAGTCCTCCCCACCAGAGGGTGGTACTTTAAATGGATGGAATAAACAAACCCAAAAGACAGCTCCCTGAAACTTCTTCCATACAGGACTCAGTAAGAAGGTGGCATCCTTAGACCACAGAGGGGCCCCAAGATGAATCAGCCAACACCTTAATCTGGGCTTTTGTGGCTCCAGCACTGTGAGAAATGAATTTTCATTGTTTATATTTGTTGCAACAGGCTCACAGCTTGAGATAGGAGAGGAGTCTGTCTGTTTCACTCTGTCTGCTAGGTTTAGGAAGCACTGGCCTCAGTCAGATAGATGCAGTATGCCTCTTACTTGAGGCTATGGCTTGTGCCAAACTAACCCCAAGCAAGAACAGCACACTAAAGGATGAAAGCTCTCCAGTCTTCACATTCCCATTGTGCTTTAAGGACAATAGCTACTCCACATTAAACATAATGGAATGAGGTCATACCTAGGAGTCAGAATGGCCTTGTCCAGATCCAAGGGCTACCTTTGGACCACCAATGGCTTCTAAATTCACTCTGAGATCAGATGTTCAAAAGGAGAGCAGTGCTTGACTGTGCTGTTTAAACATCAAATGAGGTTCTGTGGGAAGAATAGTCATCCCAGCAAACCCAGAGCACATCATAGCCTTGCATCAGTCAAGAGTTCTCTAGGGCATCAGAAGTGATGTAATGAATATGTATAATAAAGAGAAGTTATTAGATTGTCTTGCATGACTGGTGTTGGCTTGTCCAACAATGGCCAGAGAGCAAATACAGTTAGTGGATATAACCTGGGATTTATCCTCAGAGGAAGACACAGGGACTTCTATCCAGTAGGATTATTTTTAAAGAGGATGAGGGTGAAGCTAGGTGAGGAAGACCATCAGGGGTATGTAGCATCCCACAGCAGGGGTACTCCTGTTTCTTCCTGGTGTGTTTCATTGTAACTCAGCCTAGTTGTTCTTGTCTTATTAGATTTACAGTGTCAATATATTAAGTCCAGAAACCAAAGGGGGTGACTAAATCAATGTTGGCAGCATTATAAGGCCAGGAGCGGTAAGCCTTCAATTGTAAATACTTTATCTATGGAAAGGGGAAAATGAATATTTGACCAATTTCAGTAGTTTTTGTAATTTTTACGATTATAGTTCAGCATTCAGGCAAGAGATGATCTTATACAAGCTTATAGTGTTCTTATATTTAAATATTTCCTACTGAAAATTACAATAATTTCTATTAGCTCATTATAAATTCATAATCTCTCTCTCTCTCTTACACACACACACACACACACACACACACACACACACACACACACGTAAATGTATATATTCACAAAGGTTATCCCAGATCTCTAAGTTACCGTGTAGAGATCCCTTGCTCTGGATTGCCCATTCAGAGACCCAGTGTCCATAAGAAAAAAACAAAAAAACCCCAAAACCCTTGATATCCTTGAGGTTTTGAGACAATTGATTATTGTAGCATAAATTAATGTAAACAGATACGAATAGCTCTGTTCTTGTTTGAATCAAATTCATAAAACACCACTTAGTTTTGTATTGGTGTCAATTCAGGCATGAATTACATATGTATACAAGTAGTAGCGGAGAGGCATGCTGCCAAGGAGTGTTGCAAATTCGCCTCCCTGAGTGGTTCTTGATAATAAATAAGTGCACAAGCATTAGGAGCGCTCTCTTATGAACAGCTGTCAGGGTGGCCTGGACTCCCCTATATCTATACCTCATTTGTACCCCTTTAGAATGACCAAAAATGTGCTGGGAGTGCCACCTAAGACAAGGAGGAGCTGGTTGGTATTGTCTGGTTTTTGTTCCAGTTCTTCCTAGAAACAGGCCACTCTTCAATACAATAGCCCAGTATACCTTATAGACTGTCGTAAAGGCAGTCTACTTCACAAGGATATGTAACTATACAAAGAAAGTATGTGCAGATGGCTTTCTTGCTGCCCTGGATCATGAGGATACCAACTTACTCTGCATCCTAGGCTCTGTTGTCTCTTGGTACCCATGTGTTAATGAAAGACCCTGATGTTGTTTATTTGGTTTCACAAATTCCAGGCAAGCAGCTATAGCACAAGCCCATGGTTTCATATGACACCCCTCTCTGATGTATATGTTTGTGTGTGTTTGTGCATGTGTGTGTGTGTGTGTGTGTGTGTGTGTGTGTGTGTGTGTGTGTATGATATGTGTTTAACTGCGAATGCCCACATGCCACAGCATCATGTGGATAGCAGAGGACATCTTGGATGCTGGTCCTTACTTTCCAACTCCTTTGAGACAGGGTCTCTGGTTTGTCATTGTGTATGTTAAGGCACCTGGCTGTTCATTCCCTGGAGAGTCTTCTATTTTCACCTCCTATCTGATATTAGAAATACTGGGGTTACGGACCTGTGCTACTGCATCTATAGAGTAGGCTCTGGGGACCCAAGCTGAGACACTTATGGTCACATGGCAAGTGCTTTCCACACTGAGCAACACCCCCAGCCCTCAAAATAATTTCTATGATTTCAAAGGAAAAGAGAAGTTTAAACTTGGCTTCCAGGAGTATCAGTCTTTCTCTCTGGTTGGTGCTGATGAAATTGGTTGAAGTGGATGATGTATTAGTAATTGTGCATATTGAATGCTGACCTTGACTTTGGATGTGGAAACCAAGAACCAAAGACTTTCAGAGCAGAAGTTTTCCAGGCATGTTTTGAACGTACGTCCTTCCTTTCTAAAATGGATTACCACTGCTGGCTCTTGGTAAATGGCATCATTTCACAGATAGTGCTGCTCTGAAGTGGGGGACCAAGCAACACATTTTTCTTGAATAGTCCAGCTTCATTTCATTATCTAGTATGGTAAGTTCTGCATTTCTTTAACTTAACTTACACTGCTCCTCCTGGTTTCTGCTTTTATGCTACCCATGTTTCTACCTTTAATGGGGCAGAACAGCTGATCATGCAGGCCTGGTTTTTTCCTATGAGGATGATGCAGAAGATGCATACCTAAGTAATACAAAATCACTTGGAAGAAGAAAAATAAAGGTAGATTACCTGGGAAGAGTGTATAGGAAGGACTGCTCTATTCTAGTACCTGGTTGGATTCATTAGCAGTTGTGGCATCAGAGATTGACAGATTTCTGAAGACAGGCACAGAGAACAGAGAGTAAGGCCAGAGGGGGAATGATCTATGATAGAACTAGAGTATAGGTGTATTAGTCAGGGTTCTCTAGAGTCACAGAACTTAGGAAATCTCTCTATCTATCTATCTATCTATCTATCTATCTATCTATCTATCTATCTATCTATCTATCTATCTCCCTCCCTCCCTCTCTATGTATCTATGTGTCTATGTATGTATATATGTATGTATGTATGTATGTATGTATGTATGTATGTATGTATGTATCTATCTATCTATCTATCTATCTATCTGGATGACTTACAGGCTTCAGTCCAACAATGGCTATTTATGAAGGGAAAGTCCAAGAATCTAGTAGCTGCTCAGTCCCATGAAGTTGGGTGTCTCAGCTGGTCTGCTTGGATCCTGAAGAAGGAATGGATGTGCTGACAAGTTGAGGGCAAGCAGGCAAAGAACAACCCTTCCTTCTTCCATTGTTCTTATATATGCTCTCAGCAGATTAAAGGTGTGTTTTCCAGCCTCAAGGTCTGGATTAAAGGCATACTTCCTTCTTGCCTCAAGATCTGGATCACAATTGTGCTCTCTGTTTCTGGATCATAGCTCATTCCAGATTTAGTCAAATTGACAACTCAGAATAGCCATCACAGTAGGATTTGAGTTGAGGAGGTGTCTCGGTTGATAAAACACTGCCTTGCAAGCCTGAGGACCTGAGTTCAATCCTAGAACCCAGATTTTAAAAGCCTGGCATGGTAGTACAGTATCCTCTTGTAATCCCAGTATAGGGGAGGTGGAGACTGGAGGTTCTTTGGGGTTCATTGGCTGGCCAGTCTAGCCTCATTGATCAGTTCCAGTTCAGCAAGAGACCTTTTCTCCAAGGAGGTGTTCCTGAAGATGACAGCTGAGGCTGTCTTCTGGTTTACATCAATGTGTGAGCACTTGCATACCCGCATGCACATACAAGCATACACACATATGCATAAAAAGTTTTATAAATTACGAAAAAAAGAAAGTTTTCATGACACTCTGAAAAAAGTCTACTTGTACCCCTGGTTATGAGATGGAGTTTTTAGGCAGAGTGTTTATGATGACTGGTTATTCGTCATCATCTTGTGAAATCCAGGTTCACTTGGAGGTGCTTCAGTCATTAGTGAGTTTCTATTTTTGTTTGATGGTTTGCTTGTGCAATGAAGTGCTTTCTTGAATCTGAATAAAAATATTTTTTCAATCCCTAAATTCAGACTGCTTCTCTTCGATAAATCCCTATTCCTGTGTTTAATAATTGAAGTTGGGAAAATACATTCTTTTAATGATTTTCTTTTTCTAGAAAAACCTAAGAAGGCTTATTAGCAGCTCAAATGTGATCACTCCCTTTATTCTTTTCTTATTGAGCTATCAAAGAGTTTTGCCAACGGCTTCTGTATTTCCCTAGCTACCTCCTTTTCCTCTCAAATTATGGAAGAATTCAACTGGGCCCAGTGCTTTGTCAAACTGAATAGTTTTAATTGCCTTATTTGCAGTGGGAAAATCTTTTAATGTTTCACTTTCCCCCTCAAGATATTACACTCTTAGCCACGTGACCTTCCTCTCTCCTTCACTGTGAATAACAAGATGAAGCCACATGCTTAGCTCTTCCCTTAGAGACTTTCATCTTTCTCTCTTTCACTTCTTCTCTTTCACAATATGTCTCTCCCCTCCTCCCATTTCCTTCCCCACTCTCCTGTTTTCTCTCCTGCTGTGTCTTTCATTCTCATTTCCATCTTGATATTTCTCTCTTCATCTGTCTTCGGTTGGAAATTGTCCTGCAACCCACAATTTAACTTTTATTTTTCTCTTACCCTCTTTTTATTTATTTTATTAATTTTGTGAGACAACATCTTATATACAGTCCAGGCTAACATTGAATTCACTATGTAGCTGTATCTGAGGCTAGCCTTGAACTCTCAATTACCTCTACCTCTCAGGTGCTGGGATAGATAGATAGGACCCAGTGTGGTAGCTCATGCCTAAAATCCCAGCACCAGTTAGGTGTCTTGATTGTATCTACCTTATCTATCTATCTATCTATCTATCTATCTATCTATCTATCTATCTATCTATCTATCTATCATCTATCATATATCATTGATATCACTCTGTTTCTTTATAAAGAACGGAGTTAGACCTGAATGAAATTGCTTATGTTCCTCTTTTGATAGGTCATGATCCTGTTATTTCTTTAGCCAGTGTCTCTCTGCACACAGAAAGGAAGTGACTGGTTGACACACCACCTAGTTATATCTTTTTGTGGTGTGGACATTTTTGTTGCTCCCTGGTCACTCTTTCCCTCTGGTTTCCTGTTGGGGACTCTTTCTTGATACTCCTTTCTTTGCACAAAGCAACTTATGCGAAGGTCCTTTGAACTTCTGTGCTACAAGGGCAAATGTGTCAGGCCCTGGTGACCAGGAAAGTGAGAGGCTTGACAGAGTCCCCTGCTCCTTCCTGAGGCTTTCGTGTTTCCTTCCCTTTCAGCTCGGTGGCTGACCTTGTGCCTTCTGACACCACTCATCACACATGACGTAGTTTCCATCTTTTGTGACTAGCATGAAATAAAATTTGCTTTTTTTAACATGCTTTTAACATGCATGCGCGCATGTGCACACACACATTGTAATAAAAAATTTTCAAATAAGATTAAAATATCAGAGAGATACAATAATTTTTTTAACAATAATTTTAGCCAGGGACACATGTCATAACACTGGGAATTTTTCAATCTGAATCTTTTGTACAGGGCTACAGTGGTCCCACTTGAGTTAGTTTCTTAGAGTTTTTGCAATAAATACCAAACAAGTTGTGTGGGGTAACAGCAGGAATTCATTGTCTCACCATTCTGGAGAGTGGAAGTTCAGGATGAAGGTTTGAGCAGGACCTGTGATACCTACAGAGAAGAGCTCCATCCCATCAGGTGCCACCCAAGCAGTTGGTACCAGAAGTCATACAGATACGTGGAAACCACATCCTCTAGCTGGTGTCAATAGTTCTTGCTGTTGGCTATCTCAGTTCTGGCAAGAGAAATGCATTTATCAAGTGTCCATAGGAGCATATGGGAGCCCATCCTATGCCACAATGTGGACTTGCACTTACTAAGAGGATTTAGCTTCGTCTTCTGATTTCTGAACCTGTGTGCAACAGAGAACAAAGCTTAGCCTCCAGGAACATACTAGCTCTTGAAAAGACCAAATAGTGGAAAGTTGAATACAATGAACATCTTCCATTCTGCAAAAGCCAGGATGTGCTCTCACAGGAAGAGACAACTGCTCCCTATAAGGTTTTTCACTGACTTGCCCATAGAACACCAAGCAATACCACATCTGGGCTCACAGAGCAGCAACCAAAACCATTTTCTGGAATCACAGATCATCAACAAATATCATCACTTGTGATCACATCGTCTGGGGTCACAGAACATCAATCAAAACTGTTATCTGGGTTCTCAGGATTCCTGATTCCTAAACGCCCCAGCACTCATAGAGGACTTAAGGGATATATCAGTTCTGTCAGGTAAACCACATCTTGTCTTTCTCATATAGTTGCTCTTTATATATTTGTCTGCTATATTTTAATTCCTTATGTAACTATGGCTCACATAATGCTCATGATACCTATATAGAGTTGAAAAATTGTGAGACAGAAGAGATTTTAAAGAGAAACACGATTAAATGTCTATGTAAACGTAATGTCTATGTACAATAATTATATCCTTATAGTCACAGAAACTTAAACCTGAGCCAAAGTTATTTAATTAATTGCAGAGGAAGCAATTAGTCTGGCACAAGAGACAATCAGAAAGAAAGTGGTTACTGAATCCCTCAGGAAACCTTCCCTGAGGAGACTTTTCTATGAATGGATCCAAACTGGACAGTAACTTTCAAGGTATGAAACCTTAAACTTCAAGATTGTCTTTTCTGCTAGACAGAGACAGTTCACACTTATATTAGATGTAATCAACAGCATGTGATGTCTAGACTATTGTCCTTAACAACTAATGAAGATCAAGCCCAGCACTGGAAGAACTCTGACCTTCTCTATCGGCTGCAGCACATTAGAATATGGGAGGAACATGCAGTTCTCAATTGGGCTGAATTTCAAGCCTAGACATTTTTCAACAGAACCTTTAGTATGATCCCCAAACCTATGGACTTATTTATTTCTTCACTTGTTTTCCATCTCATTTATGGATTTGTCTTTTTTGCTAAAACAAAATTTAAATAAAAATGACAGTACATTTTGTACTATGTGGATGCAATGACAGCTCAAAGGGAAAATTTTAGGAGAGGTAAATGGAACTAAAATTTACTTTGGGGGGTGGCTGGTGAGATGGGTTATTGGGGAAAAGGTGCTTGATGCCAAACTTAATGACCTAAGTTCCATTTCTGAGAGTTACACAGCAGAAGAGAACTGACTCTCACAAAGTTGTCTTCTCACCTCAACCTGTGTGCCATGGTGCACGCGTGCACACACACACCTACACACACACACACACACACACACACACACACACACACATACACACATACACACACACAAAGACACACACACAGAGAGAGAGAGAGAGAGAGAGAGAGAGAGAGAGAGAGAGAGAGAGAGAGAGAGAGAGAGAGAGAGAGAGACTTTTTGGTGGCATTCTGAGTTCATTAGTGTTGTTTGTGTGAGCCCGGATAAGGGACTAATTACTTGAGCACAGTCAACTTAGCCATGGCAACACCATGGGAGAAAATGAATCCTCATGCCCTGGTATAAGTAGTACTTAGACACATCAGAACCTTGGAAGAGAAGGTGGCTGAAAGGAGTGTGGAGCAAGATGAGTGTTGAGTTGGCCGTTTCCACTGTCAATGGCATTGAAGCTGTATACTTCTGAGCTCAGCCTTGGCGTTGTACTCAAGTCTCTAAGAGAAGGACCTTTGCTGTCTGTTGTCTCCCTGCCTCCTAAGAAATATGATCTAGTTTCTCTATCTCTTGGTTCCTAAGATAGGCTCACCCTAATCTCATTTTTTCTTTCTAAAATCTCTCTGTTGTCCACTTTATAGAGCAAGTGGAACACTCATCCATTGGTGGTGGGAGTGCAAACTTGTACGGCCACTCTGGAAATCAATATGGCAGTTTTTCAGGAAATTGAGACTCAATCTATCTCAAGATCCAGCTATACCACCCTTGGGCATATACTCAAAGGATGCTCAATCATACCACAAGGACACTTTCAACTATGTTTGTAGTAGCTTTATTTGTAATAGCCAGAACCTGGAAACAACCTAGATGCCCCTCAACTAAAAAATGGATAAAGAAAATGTGTGATACATTTACACAATGAAGTATTACTCAGCTGTTAAAAACAATGACATCAGGAAATTTGAAGGTAAATGGATGGAACTTGAAAAAAAATCATCCTGAGTGAGATAACCCAGACCCAGAAAGACAAACATGGTATGTACTCACTCATAAGTAGATATTAGCTGTAAAGTAAAAGATAACTGTGCTATAATCTATAGACCCAGAGAGACCAAGTAACAAAGAGGGCCCAATCGGATCTCCCTGGAAAGGAGAAACAGAAGTGATCTCCTGGGTGGATTGGGGGTGGGTGGGGATGGGAACTTGAGGGATCGGATTGGGGGTTGAATGGAGGAGGAAGAGTACTAAAAGAGATGACTGGGAAGGGGAGAATTTCGGGGTCAGGTAGAAATCTGATACAAGGGAAACTCCCAGGAATCTACAAGGATGACCCCAGCCAAGACTCCAGCAATAGTGGGTAGGTAGCCTGAACTGGCTGTGATCAGATTGGTGACTATCTCAACTGTCATAAGAGAACCTTCAACTAGTAACTAATGGAAACAGGTGCAGAGACTCACAGCTAAACATTAGCTCTGGGAATCTTGTTGAAGAGAGGGAGAAAGGATTGTGGGGGCCAGAGGGGTCACTCACATCACAAGAAAACCTACAGGAACAGCTAACCTGGCTGATAGGAACTCACAGAGTCTGAACCAACAGCCAAGGAGCCTGCAAGGGACTGACCTAGGTTCTCTACATATGTGTGACAGTTGTGTAGCTTGGTCTACTTGTGGGACTCCTAAAAAACAGGAGCAGGGGCTGTCCATAGGCTTTGGCTGACTCTTGTGAACCTAGTTGTTACCCTGGATTGCCTTGCCTAGCTTTAATACAAGGGGAGGTGCTTAGTCTTACTGCAACTTGATATGCCATGCTTTGTTGATACCCATGGGAAGCCTGCCCCTTTCTGAACAGAAACAGGAGGAGTGGACTGTGGGCAAAGGCTGAGAAGAAGTGAGTGGAGGGAACTGGAGGAGAGGAAGGAGGGGAAACTGCAGTTGGGATGTAAAATAAGTAAGTTAAATAAATAAATAAATAAATAAATAAATAAATAAATAAATAAATAAATAATAAAAAATAAATACTACCCCCCAAAACAAAATTTAGGTGTCTCTCTACATTCAACCCTCAGTAACAGAATAATACAGGATGGGGCTTTGAAATAATAGAAGTCTGCTCTTCTCTGTTCTGGAGGCTGAGAGTTTCAAGAGGGAGAAGGTACTAATGGGTCCAGTGTCTCCCTTGATCTTAGATGGCTGTAGCACTCTCTGGTGTCTTTTATGATGGTATTAACCCCATGATTGACCTAGTTGGGGTTAACACACACATACACACACACACACACACACACACACACACACACACACACACACACACACACTTGTGTGTGGTAGAGATCAGAGGACAACTACTGAGAGTTAGTTCTTTCCTGTCACATTGTGGCCTCTGGGGATCAAACTCTCAGGTCATCGGGCCTGTGATCAAGAGCTTCTGCGCATTGAGCTATCTCACCAGTCAGAAATAATATATTTTAGTTCTTCAGGTCTGATATTATCTTAATCTTAATAGACCTGTCTGAGCCATTTTATAGCTTTGTTTTACTTTAATTCTATCTCACTACCTACTTTATCTCAAGGACTATCTCAGTGGAGAAAAACGATTATCTCTATTTACAATGTACACACATTTATACACATTATACATGACTATGTTAACTATGTATATATTATAATGGAGAACATATATAATGGTGGCCTCATAGGATTATATTATCTGGTGAAGTTGTAGCCATCTTAGTTTGTGTAAGACCATTGTGTGATATTTGCACACCAAAACTACAAGGACACATTCTTCAAAATGTACTCGTGCTCTTAAGTAGCACATGGCTATATATACATATTCATCTCCATATGCATACACACACATCAGTGTTATAAATGGAGAGAGGCAGAAAGAAAGAAGAGGATGAAAAAGAGAAAGAGAAATGAGAAAGCGGGGAGGGGAGAGAAGAGAGAATAACACAGCAGTCTCAATGCAACAAGCCACTGCTAACAAGTATATGTACTCTCTCTCTGTATTTCCATATAAATGTAGAATTTGACATTCTCAAGGGGTCAGTGATGAAACCAGTTCATTAACATTCCAGGGGAGCAGTAATTTTGGCCTCAGATTCTCAGGTTATAAAGGTTCTCTCTCTTTTTTCCCCTGCAGCTTTTGTCCTTATTTTCTTTGTCATTTGTGAGCTGACTGGTACACAGTGTTCTGAAAGCCACATCCACTGACTCTCTCTGCACGGCGTAGCTGAAAGTCAGCACCGTGTCCTATTCTCTGTGAAAGAGTACATTTTCAGAATGTAAAAGGCAAAGAGGAACACACAAAACCTGAAGCTTGCTTCATGAATCATTCCCTGTCTTCTGAGTAGAAAGAAGCCGCAAGGTGGGTTTAGAAGTGTTCGGGAGAAAGCCTGGCCACAGAACAAGCCTGCAGGCTCACTTCTCTGTTTTATCAGAACTGGAATCTTCCTCCCAAGCAAGGGAGTGAGAGCTACCTTTGACAATTGTATGTCACATGACAGACCCTCACTACTCTCTACCTGTACACAACATGTTCTCCCATTCCTTGGGAATTGTGCTGCTGGAACAGAAAGCCATATGCTGTGCTCTGCGTGGGGGTGTGGGCCTAGGATGGGATGTGTTCTTTCCAACCATTCTCTTTACTTAGGTTTATGCGTGTGACCGAATGTCTATATGTGCACCACATGTATGCTGATGCCCACTGAGGCCAAAAGAAGGCATCAGATAGCCTGGAGCTGGAGTTTCAGGGTGCTGTGAGCCATCTGACAATGGTGCTGGGCACTAAACTTGAGTCCTTGGGGAATATGGTACTTGCTTTTAAGCACTGGCCACTTTTCCAACCAACATCAGTCTGTAGCTAGAAGTTTCTCCCATCCTGCCTGGGCCCTGCAGTTCCATGGCCTACTTATAAAATAATCACACAGAGGCTTAATATTAGTTATAACTGCTTGGCTATTAGCTCAGGCTTACCACTGACTAGCTCTTACACTTAAACTCAGCCCATTTCTGTTAATCTATATGTTGCCACATTTTCCATGGCTTTACCTGTATGCCATTTCATGCTGCTCCCTGGACGGCAGGCTGGCCTCTCCTGACTCAGCCTTCCTCTTCCCAGAATTCTCATTGTCTGTTTATGTTGCCTATACTTCCTGCCTGGCTACTGGCCAATCAGCTTTTTTTTTTTATCAACCAATCAGAGCAACACATTCATAGCATACAGAACATCCCACAGCACCTCCCCTTTTCTGTCTAATCAAAAAGGAAGGGTTTAACTTTAACATGGTAAAATTACATATACCAAAACAGTTATCAAACAAGAATTACAGTTATAATATCTAGTCTATTTGTATTTTATAAAATTAAAGAAAATATTCTATCTATCCTATATTTGTGAGTCTAAAGTTTTATATATACCTTATCTCTTATCATAACCAAGGAAAACCATAATTGTAATTATCTAGTCTTCAACTACATCAAAGACCTCAGAAGGATATAATATTACCTAAGTAAACAGGAAGTGCATTGCAAGCAACTTCCAAAATCTAGAATGACAGAGACAGCTGCCTACCTGGACAGTCATCTAAAGTTCGTCTGCAATGTTGGGGTATCCATCTTCAGCCTATATGCCTTGAGTTTTTTAATCACTTCTCTGTGCGTCCTGTAGAATGTCTGGCAGTTTCTTCTGTGAAGCAAGACCCTGAAGGACAATCTCGCCTTGCAAAGTTCAGTGGTCACCTTCCTATGGGTCCTGAATAGGTCTAGTTGATACAACATTTTGTCAAGCAGTCCAGGCAAGAACAGTTTCTTGCCCAAATGGCTATTTTTGCCAAAAAGAAGATAAACTCCATATGGAGTGTCTTCAATGCCCATCTTTCTCTCTGAAGTAAATCTTTACTGCCAGGAGCAGATGTGTCTCATTGTCCAGGAAAGTCTTAAGTTTTTAAAACGTTTTTAAATGCCAGATTCTGTAGGTCTTTGAAGTGTTGAAGATTACCTATCTAACTAAATTATATCTATGTATACCTAGAAAACTTAACATGACTATAAGTTTGACTATCATAGAAGACTAATTATTAATCTGTATTTCATCTGTATTTCTCAACTATACACCACAATTTCAAATGAGTTGCATAAACAAAATACTTTAAACAGGAGTAGAAATATACATACAGTATAACAAAATTAACTTTAAATTTCAGGCTTGAGTATAACATGGCAGATTCCTGTCATGGTACACAGTGGTGTCTCCAAACAGCACAGCACACTGTGTTGTGACAGATTTAGCTTTTACTAGTACAAAAAAGGAGGTTTCTGGGCTACACGCTGCTTTAATGGAGGCAAGATCCACTGCTTCTGAGAGTTCCCAGAGCCAGAGTTGGCAGTAAACATACCACCGCCATGTTGGAAAGCTGAGGTGGGTGGAGCCAGCAGCCAAAGCTGCCATTTCAGTCCTAGTAATGCTGCAGTTTAAAGCAATAGATTTACAATAAAACAGATTCAGATGAAATAAACCTCTAAACAGTTTACAGTATGTGTAAAAGTGTATGTAGGCTTGGAAGAGAAAGGAAAGTTATATAGACAGTTACATAAAGAAATAGAAAGTTTTAAAAAATAAAATCTTTAAAGAGACAGTAAAAGTAATATAAAAAATAAGATACATAAAGATGGAAATCACCAAGAGTGTCTGGATTATATTGTCTCTGAGATTTTTAACTGCAGAAAGACATTTGATTGTAAAAAGCTGTTGAGTTAAGCCAATATATATTTATTTTAAAGGTATCTGGACTTCAAAGTTTATGTCTAAGGATAAGTTACTTTGGAAAAGAGGTTCTGCTTTTGTTTGCACAGAAGATGAGAACCTATGGATTGCTTCCAGGCTAATATGGTTTGACCAGTCAAGACCCCCTGAAAGGTCTCCAGTGACACCATGGCCCAGATCATCCAACATTCAGAACGGTTTCAAGATAACTGGTTCAGACAATACAGCCTCACAGACTACTCCAGTCAGGACTTGACCATAATTATTAATTTTCTCAGGATCCCCATAAGAATATAGCACCTTCTATCAGCAGGAAATAGCCTAGAAAACTATGCCTATATTACCCCAAAAAATAGATTATGGGGGCTGGAGAGATGGCTCAGAGGTTAAGAGCACTGACTGCTCTTCCAGAGGTCCTGAGTTCAATTCCCAGCAACCACATGGTGGCTCACAACCATCTGTAATGAGATCTGGTGCCCTCTTCTGGCCTGCAGTCACATATGCTGTATACATAATAAATAAATAACTCTTTAAAAAAATAGATTATGGATGTTTGTTTTTGTTTAGGTTATTGGTTACAAATTGTTAATGGTCATAGTCAATCTCTTTCTAAAAAAAGAAAGCGGGATATGATATAGAAATATAAGATAAATATTTTATATTGCTATAGATTTTTATTGATACAAATTTAAAGTTAATTTTGTTATACTGTATGTATATTTCTACTCTTGTTTAAAGTATTTTGTTTATGCAACTCATTTGAAATTGTGGTGTATAGTTGAGAAATACAGATGAAATACAGATTAATAATTAGTCTTCTATGATAGTCAAACTTATATTCATATTAAGTTTTCTAGGTATACATAGATATATTTTACCTGTATACATGTATATCTGTGCACCATGTGTGCGCCTTGTGCTTTAAAAGAACAAAAGAGAGTGTTGGATCCCTTGGAACTAGAGCTAAAGAAGTTGTGAGCCATCTATGGGTAATGGAATTTCAACTCTGGTCCTGTGAGAGGGCAGCAGTGCTCTTAACCACTGAAAGATTGTAACAGCCTCCAGTGGATATGCTAATTTTTTGGTAGTCTTTTAGTATGTTCAGAGACTTAGCAACAACACATGTAATATATAGTATACTATCTATAATAACATTTAATGTATTATAATATATATGTTAATATACAACTATGTATTTATTGTATATATAAGAAATACATACCATATGTCAAATATTTATTTATGTAGAGATATTAATTTTCTATTGTTTTATTACAGAATATCATAGACATAGTGGTTTTAAATAACATGTATTATTAGTAGACAGGCCTGGAGATCAGAAGTACTAATGTGGGGAGCAGGGCTCCGGATGTATCTCCTTCTGGGAGACAGGGTTTTGGGAAGTCTCTGCTGCTGAAATGACTGGGATAGTCAGGGCTACTACACAGAGCCTCCACTGATAAGGCCACTGGTGGGCACCAACCTCATTGACCTAGTGGATTAGAGAAAGATCATCTTCTGGGAGGACACACTCCCTCTGGTCTAGTTTACATGGAAGCTGCTGGTTGTGCCTGTTCTTGATGAATTAGTCTTGACTCTTGACTCTTCTTTTTGTAGAACCACTTGCAAATGTGAAAATTCATGTGATACCCTTCATACGAGATGCCAAAGAAGAAAAAGGAAGTAAAGGAGGTTGAGGAGGAAAGGAGAGGGAAAGGAGAGGGGCAGAGGGCAGGGGAGGGGGGAGAAGAAAAGGAGGAAGAAGAGAAAGAAGCTGGTGCTCAAGTGACACTGTACTGGAATTTAGATTCTCTGCTTAGAGGCTCATAGAGACGAAACTATGGTCTTGGCTAGCTGGGCTCTTGCCCAAGACTCTGAGGAGTTTCTGGACCCACCATCTTCACTGTCCACAGTGGCATATCATTTCCTTCTTAACACTTCTGGCTTGGCTCCCTTCTATATAGGGGAGTCTGAGTATCTGCTTTTGAAGGTCATGTGATATGTTGAGTCCATCTGGGTAATTTCTTCTGTGCTGTGTAATGGTAGTCACATCTCTGCATATTCATAGGTGCCATGCTCATTCAAAAAGAGCCAGCTTTGCAAGCATCGCTGAGAGGCCTCATCAGAATCCAGCCTCATGCATTTGCTAAGGCAACAGAAGCCCGTCAGCTGTGTTATTCACATGGGGAGAAGCTTCAGTAAGGAAGACATTCTTAATCAGATTCCTACCCAGTATTTGTCATCTCCAGGTCACTTACCACAGTCGCTGGTGCCATTAATTTCTGGCCACCTGAATCAGCAGCCCTTTGGAGCCACACAGGGCTCACTCACAGTTCTCTCTCTCTTTACCCAGTAATCTGTGTGTTTTCCATCTTGGCAAGAGGTGTGAGCATCTCTTGCTGTCAATTCTCGTGTGTTGCAGATTCTGAGCTGCTGCAGTTCAATGTGTGCTCCTCCAAAACTCACGCACTGAAGTTTAATCATCAAGACACAGTTTCAAGAGGTTGAGACTTTAGAGATGACTGGGACATGAGGAATCTGCCCTCATGGATGAGATGAGCATCTTGATACAAGGGTACCCTTTCACCCTCTCCCCACGAGAGGACACTGCATAGCTCTCCTTGTGTAGCGGGTACCAGGGCTTCATTTTGGGAGTTGACAGGGAGGCTTCCCTGGATCTCCTAATTCCTTGATCTTGGATTGCTCAACCTCCAGAATTATAAAAAGTTCATCTCTGCTATCTTTTTTTTTTTTTTAAAGCTTCAAAAGTGGCCCGGCAAACTTCCATTTTGTTCTTTGATTGCCTTTGAGCCTTGCAGCTACCTCTGTGACGTGTTTTCTTCTGGATCAGCATTTTCTCTAGAAATGTCATTTAGCAGCATCATAAAACTGGATTTAATTGGTTAAAATAGACACAATGACCCTGATATTAAAATCAGACATCTATGTGGTTCCTTTGTAGTACCAGGGAGCCTTTCACTGGTTCCTGCATTTTCCTCTGAGAAAACAGCTTTTCTTTTCTTAAAACATTAAAATCTGTTATCTGGGGAATAAAGTATTTATGAAATCATTGTGATAATTTTAAACACTATGCCAAGCATCTAAGTGTTGGATAATGACTGAGATTCCAGGCTGCACTTTTAGGTGGGGGTTCTGTCAGCATCTTTTAAGGCCTTGGATAAAATTACTTTTTCTTAGAACATTGTCTTCAGTTGGTAGCAGATGAAATATTAAATAAATATGCAAGCCTCAGAGGTTTCCACAGCCTCACTGAGGCTTGGTTTTATTGATGTACTCTTTGATGTCCTGCGTGCTTTTCAAATATGTCATGCATTTTCTAAGATAAATTCCTCAGGCTGAAGCAGTATTGAGGGCAGCGAGCCAGAAGCAGCAAGGTGCATGCTCCATTATTTCCTTTTGGCCAAGCGAACTGATCTAAATCTGATTTGTTACTTTGAAGAAATTTGTCATTAAAATACACTCCTATTCCTTCCGATGAGAGACAATTAAAGCCATTAATTGAGTGACACATTTGCCTGAAGGCAAGGGCTGCTTGTCTGTTTACTGTTGGGTATGTGAAGAATCATACATGGCTATTTTTCACTTTAATTAACTTGTGAGTCATGTTCACTGATCTGTTCAGGAAAGGAATTCAAAAGACCATATAAGAAATTTGGAAACTATTAAAGTTTTGGAGGAATATTGATATTTAAGGGCAATAGTCTTTACTGTATTATTTTTTATATATATATATATATATATATATATATATATATATATATATAAAATTTATTTTCACCCACTATCAGAAATGGCACTTAAAAGCTAAGAAATGTAATTAAAATATAATCAGCTGCATTATTTATGAGTATTGTTTGTTTACTAATTATTCTTCTGGATGAAGGGCTGTTTTGATATGAGTTGGGAAACCATGAGTATCATATGCCTCTTGGTGGGCTGTTTTCTTTCTGAGAAGCCACTAAAGTCCCCTGTGAAGTTGTTTAACTTCTTCTCAAAGCCTTGACCTTCTCATTTGTGAAATGGAACCACAAGAGTGTGGCTACAAAAGGAAACGTGTGTATGGCACCTAGATTTTCACCACCCTTAGTGTGACACTAGTAGGAGAAGTAGCATACCGCATTTAGTTCACTTTTGTTTCTATTGTGTATTTTTTGTGGAAATTCCTTTGTCATATACATGTAATGCAAAAACATAAGAATCCTTTATATGTATATATATATATATATATATATATATATATATATATATAAAGTGTGTGTGTGTGTGTGTGTGTGTGTGTGTGTGTGTGTGTATTTTGCCTTCATGTATGTCTGTACCACATGTGTACCTATTACTCATGGAGACCAGAAGAGGAAGTTGGGTTTCCTTGAACTAGAGTTAAAAATGGTTGTGAGCTGCCATGTGGGTGCTGGGATTTGAATCTGGATCCTCTGGAAGAATAGCCATTACTTTTAACAACTGAGCAATCTTTCCATCCTGAGATCACCATTTTAAATTCTTTTTGTGTGATGTAGTTATAACATACCTACTAAGAAAAAACTAAAACAAACATTTCATTTAATCATAAAAGCAAAACTTACAGAATAATATAAAACATACAAGTAATTCATCTCCCTGTCTGAATATTTCATCAAGAAGACAATAGTGTAATCTAGGGCTTATAGTTAACAATATCCAAAATATAAGAAAACAGATAAGATGCCAAGGGAGATAATAGACCCTGTAATAAAAAGCAGTCACATGAAATGCATGAGTACTGTCAGAAGTGCTGCAGAACTGTGGCTGTGCATGTTCCCAAAGACTTAAAGAAAAAGATGAACAAAATGAATGAGTGAATATGTACAAGAAATCTCAGCAGAAAATTATATGCATGGAAATAGAAGTGTAGCAACAAAAAACAAAATACCTCAAGAAGAGCATTATTTTTGTTGCAGTACAAAGAACAAATGTAATAAACAGAAAAATTATAATTACAGTGGACAATAACCTGAATGCATTGGTAAATATTCGAAATGGTGTAAGTACTCCAACTGAAAGACAGGTCTGGGAATGGAGCTCAGAAGTACAGTGCTTCCCTAGTGTGCTCAAGACCCTGAGTTCAGGCACTGGTACTACCACCCTGCTGCCACCACCACCAGTACAGTTACTGCTATGCTACTGGCTTATAAACAAAAGAGCAAGACTTCTGTTACATGCTCTAGATGAGGAACTAATTTTGAAAACATTTGCTATGCCAATGTGAAACTAAGGAAGCTAGAATAACTACACTAATTTAGGCCAAGTTGACTTCAGAATGAGGAAGTTGTAGATGGCAAAATAGTAGAGGCATTGAGTCTATGACAAGATACAGGGATGCTATTGCCTGCACATCTGACACCAAAGTGTCAAAGGAGAAGCAGACACACTCACCACTTTAGAGGATGAGTTCAACAGCTCCAAGAAAATGGCAGACGAAAAAGTAGAAAATAAGATAGATGTGTGGAAGGTGCCACCAGTGACTGAGTTAGACCAAATTCTGGGCCATAAACATCTACAAACAAAGAAAAATGTGTATAAACAGGCTGCAAGACAGGAAAAGGATCTTTTTAAAAAGTGTGTGTATTGAAATCAAGTGCTTACATAGATGTTTCTAGTTCTGAAATGCATACATTGGAGAAGAAAGATACAGAAAATCAATAACTTAAGCTTTCCTCCCAGGAAGCTAGAGAAATGGCAGCAATTTAAGCTGAATTCAAGCAGAAAGAAATAATAAATGTTAGAGCAGAAATAAATGCAACTGAGGACAGAAGAATGATATTAAAAATTGACAAAAGCAACAATGGCTCTTTGAAAAGATCGATGAAATTGATTATCTCCTAGCCAGCCTGACCAAGATAAAAGAGGACAGTCATAGACGGTCAATATCAGAAACAAAAGGAGGACCATCACGACTAAGCCAATGAAACTAGAGGGGTGTAAGAGGTGATGTAAGTACTATGCAGCCAGTAATTACAAATATAAGGACTTAAATCAGAAGTTCTCTGAAGAGCTGTGCTTGTGTCTTTCATTCTCCCTGTAGCTGGGGACAATTATGTGTTTCAGTTTTGTACTAAGTTCTGTGTTAATCTGAGTTTGCAAGCCTACAAATCTCAGTGAGTCTGTAGGACAGCATTTGTCTCCCAGCCCACAGAACCCAGTACTGGTGTTTCTTTTCAGATGATCCCTTCTGAGTGGGATCCAGGATGAATTCATTCTCTAGGTCCATTCTAATTATCACCAGACCTTCAAGAGGAAGAGAGATCACAGAGGACCTTGACAGACCTTACAGGGACCCCAAACTACAACTAATTTAGCAATTTTGCTCACATTCTTCTGGGTGCAACCAAATCATGTCTCTTAACTGTCATGAAGTCTAGAGAATTGTTAAGTGCTCATTAAAAAAATCTAGCTTTAGGTAGCCAAAAATAGCTCAGATGGGCTAGCACTAGACTGAAGAAAATATAGCCTTGGATTTGTCAAAATACACCCACATAGTCACAAATTATTATTTTCCCCATTCCTCCCACTACGTTACATACTGATCTGGTTTCTAAGACACAGAACCCTGTATCTCTTATATTTCCGGTATCCATAATTCTAGAATACTTGGATGACATTGCAGCCTACTTTGGCTTCATTGTATTACCTCAGAACTGAGTTATGATATATATCCTCAATTTCCACCATACAGTGATAAAATGGGGACAGAAAATGCCAATAGACATGTTACATTTGAATATGAAGAATGGGGGAATGTGATGGTTAGTTTTAAAGGTCAACCTGCTACAACCTAGAGTCACTGTGAAGAAAGCCTGAATAAGGGATTGCCTAGATCAAGCTGGCCTGTTACCATGCCTGTAGGGGGTTGTTTTGATTGCCTTAATTATTGGGATAACCCAGCCCCACTGTGGGCAGCATCATTTTATGGGTTGAGTCCTGAATTCTATAAGTTCGAATAAAGTAAGCTGAATAGTAAGCAAGCAAGCAAGCAAGCAAGGATTCATGCATTTATTTGTACTCTGCTCTTGGCTGTGGAAATGATGCTTTAAATTCCTTCCCTGGCTTCTGGGTTATTATGGACTATAATCTGGAATTGCAAGCCAAATACACCCTTTTTCTCCTGAATTGCCTCTGTCCAGATATTTTATCACAGCAATGGGAACAAAACCAGAACAAGGCATACATAACACTGAGTGGTGTGACAATGTCAGTCTGCACATTGGAGTTGTCATAAAGGTTCTCTAACTCACCATAGGAAATTCCTTTAGTCAGACCATGCCACGTCTCTGGGTGAAAGTCTTTGACTTATTGTCTGTCCTCTAATTCTGGCTGCTTTCTTGTCCTTCAGTTCATTTGATGGTTGGAGCACATGCCCTTTCTCAGGGTTGCAAGCTCTTATAGCCTGCCTACAAATAGAGCAAGCTTGGTTTAGACAATTGAAACCTTTGAAATGAGTCATGTGGATTCCTTGGCAATACAATTAAAAAAAAAGTGCTTGATCCTGATCTCTTCATGTCCAGCCAGTTAAATGTGCTCATGAAAGTTTCTTGTACAACATAGTTCTGTTTGCTTTATGGAAATATCTCATGTCTTTTTGAACTAAATGACAGGTGCATTGGCCTATCCAGAATTGTTCGGTAAGGTCTTACTCTTCATCTGAGTTCCAGGAGACTAAATAATTATCCATTCTGCTAAAACTCTCAGCAGGGCCTTGTCATTCAAAGCTTTTGAAAATTCCTCCTCATCCTTTGAGATCTAGAATTGTCAACTTTTTCAACCAGACAAGAACCTAAATTTCTTGATTTTTCCCTGTTGTCTTTCTCTTCATGTAATTCTGTATTCTATAGTATCGTTAATGTCACAGAAGTAGCATCATTCTTATATGTACTTTGTAATAAATACAAGAAAAATGCAGAGGAGTGCATAAGAGTGGTTCAGGTCTGTGGGTGGAAAAGCTGGACATTTTTAGTGTTCTCCTGCAGGGTTGTTTTTTGTTTGGTTTTTCTTTCTTCCAGTGCCAGTGAGATAAGTTTCAAGTGGACAATGGAGGGGACTTTATATTTTTCTTCAAGAATTTGGACTTGAGGCAACAAGAGCCTGCACTTCCATTGATGATGAAGTGAGGGACAGGTGAATTTTCCTGTGAGTTTAAGGAACTTCTGAGTGAGACTGGCTTGAGAGCATTTCAAAGAGTTATCTTCCAAGAGGAAGTGGAGAAGAGAGACAATCTCAGTGCTAGGAGTCAGGACTTGACCACTGAAGACCTGAGCCAGGTGTGTTTTTAACCTCTACAGAGAAAACATTGTCATTGTAGCCAAGATATCTTCTCTGGAGTCTCCATTGAGGAATGACTCCACAAGAAAAATGATGTCCCACCCTAGAAGCATCAAGCATCCTGTGTCTGATGGGAGAAGAGAAACTCCACACTGCAGCCATACCCACTCCTTCAGGAGGGGGAAGGACTTTAACTGTGTTAGCCGCTCACAGTGATGATTTGTAAGTGTACTTGGCCAGGGCTCTGCTGTGTACCTCTTTCCTGTTTGGGATTTCATACAGCTTCGTTTTTGACTTGGAATAGCCTAAAGAGGTTTTTATATTGTACATCTGTAGCAAAACATAATTAGAATTGTAGGCAAGTTCAGACAAATCTGCTGTCTGCCAGTATTTTCTAAGGAAAGCTGTTCTCCTCAATATCATCCTTGCCTTTGCCAATGGTGTTCTTTATTACTAAGCTAGGAAAAAAATCACTCATGTAGATCCAAGAACACATGTTGGATTATTGACTACAAAATTTTCATATGACAACGACAACTTGGCAAATGAATGAGGGCAGAGAACGAGAACGAGAAGTGAAGTAGGCACACTGAAATGTGAAAATGGAGGTGTAGGGGAAGGACTCTGCTCTTGCAGAAGACCTGAGTTTCATCCCCAGCACCGGTATCAGCACAACTGCCTATAACTTCAGGTCCAGGACATCTTCTGGTCTCTGCAGACACTGCATATGCATGACATACGCTCTTACAGACACACAAGAATACACATACATAAAAATAAAAACAATTTAAAATATGGAAAAATGAACATAAATTAGACTATTTAATCACAAGACTTGATGCGAAATGAACCAATCAGCTAAAATTTAAAAAAGTGACATCCCAGGAGCCATGTATTTCTTTGTGTTCTTTGAGTTCTGAAGTATTATTGAGGGAAGTGATTTGACATTAGCAATTTCCTCAGCTCAGTTTTCACAGTATCAGATTTTGCCCCTGTAGGTGGTCAGGATGGGACAGATTCTATATATGCCTGAACTTAATGAGTGAAAGTCTAATGATATATCTTAATATTGTGGAAAAAACCTGCAATTATAACTATGTTATCCTCTGAGCAAGGGTGCCACCACCTTCACCAGATCAACTGTGCCTACTTGCAGAAGTTCATCAGGACTGGGCCTGTGTATTGTTGACATTTCCTCCTAGAAGGATGGCAGGCCACTGAACCCTCACCCGAGTATCCAGCCACCCCTCCAAGCTCTGTTTTTGTGCAGTGTTGTCCTAATTTCGTGTAGCCTTAGACTCAGGGAGTGGCCAGAGTACATAGGCTAGGGATGGCGCCTTAATCTACACAGCTATGTGGAAGCCATCATTCATGCAGGCTGGAGACTTTCCAGTGTTGCTGCTTTGGGGTCACCTCTAATCCTATCATTACTCTCTCATACATGCTCCATAGGTAAACATAATGAATCCATTGGTTCCTCAGGGTGAACTGTGGTATAATCATACTTTTGTTTGCTTTTGGGACCTTAGGAGGATGAAGTAGAAATGGTTCACATCTGTCCCAGGGAAGGAAATTTAGCAACAACTGTAGATGGTTTTTGTTCCCTGATGTTGGAGGTCCTGCTGCTTAAGGTTGCAGTCCACCATGTCTGGCCAGCTCTCTGAACTCAGCACAAAATGGAAGACTCCCTTCCCCCAGCAAGGCTTCCTACTCTCTGCCTGACCTTATTTGGAGGCTGTCCCCAAGCTTGGATGCCTGATTTATCTTGTGTGACCTTTGACACAGTTCCCTGAACATACTCTCCCCCTGCCACCCGTGTGATAATTAGGTGTTGTGTTCCCATCTGTATGATGGGACTGCTGCACTGTCAAATGCAAATAAAGCATGTGATGAACACCTATTAGGTGAGGGCCCAGCTGCTTTCCCAGTCCTATATATTCCCCTCACTCTCCGGAATAAAATTGAACTGTCTCACTAAAGCTGATCCCTGGAGGTTCTTTCCACCATACTCACAGCTCTACAAGCTCTGTTCGATGCTTCTGCTTCCTTTGTCCCTATAGTCTGGTGGCCAATGGACCATGAGAAAAAGGGAGACACCACATCCCGATCCTTTGAAAAGCCTAAATCCAAAATCCCAATATTCTGGTTGTTAGAAAAATGTCTGAGCAAAGCTTCTAATACATTTATCATTAAGTAGGGAGATAATTTTGCACAATTGCACTGAGGCTAGCTATCATACAAGGATCCTTAAAAGAAGAAGAAAGAGATAGAAAACAAACAGAGGGAGGTGATATGTGGCAGGGACTCACTGTTGCTGGATTTGAAGATGGGCACTGATCAAGCAAGGAGGGGAGAATTTCCATGATAGAAAAGGCAAGGAGATGAATTCTTCTCTGGACAGCAGTGCATCCTTGATGGTACTAATTGATCTTCTCTGTTCTTCTCAAATAGAAATCATGCGCAGGTGAGGAGAGGATGCTCTGGAATCGGCTGTTCTGGGTTCCTGAGTGACCTGGAGCTTTTAACTGCAGATTGTAAGTGAGCAGGGCCTATTGCTTCAGGGTGTAGAGGCCTGGCCCTATGGCTGCAGGCATTGTGGTTGGTGGTTACTGCTTTCAGCTATCATCTCAAGTGCTTGGTAACCTTTGTAATCCTCAGCTTCAGGCAGCAATGAGGAACAAGAAGAAGCAGTGACTGCTAACATCAACTCTCTTAGGTGAGCCTTGGATAATAGGGACCTGAGTTTATACAAGCTAGGGTGCAAAGATTTGGTTCTTAAGGCTTGGAACACTTCCAGCAAACCAAGTCTCCAGTTTCTCGACTTTGGCTTTTCACAAACTCCTGTCTTTTCGAAGTCCTGTTTCTCAATGCTCTTTTACCTTCCACGCTTTTACCTCCTTCTGTCCTGCTGACTCTGCTTCTTGTTGCTGTTGCCCCAGCTACTCTCTGGACCTCTTTAGTTACCTTCTCAAACTATTGCTGCTACTTCCATGCTGTTTCCACTAACTCCTGTTACCAGATCAGCCTGTTCCATTAATGAAAATGATGGAATGTAGACAAGAAGAGAGGACCCAAGGCAGCCTTTTCATGAGCCAAGAGATTGTTTCATGGTTAACTTGAATAGCAAGCTGAGCAGTGTGATAGGTAGAATGGGGAGTATGGTAAAAAGCATTTGTACCCTAAATGGCACAGACATTCATGCCAATGAAAGATTATGATCTGTACCAATTGCTAATCTTCCTGTGGGCCACCAGAGGAAGTACTTCCCTTCTGACCTGGGTGAAAATAAGGGTCATTTAGAGAAGGCCAGGTTTTGTGGCTGCAAAAGGAAAGACTAGCATAAGCCCTTCACAATAGTCACAGCTGGATGGTGCGTTTGGGGGTTGCAGTTACCTATGGTAGCAAGCAACACTGGTTTCAGTGTGTCTTCTTCAAGGAGTCTGAGTTGTGGTCAAAGCAACTAAGTTACCAAGAGGTCAGTATATTTAACTGTCAAAGAAGGGCTAGTTAGCTGCCAGCTCCCCTTTAATCAGGCAAGGGTATATTAGCTGTCCCTTAGGAAGTCAAATCACTCTGATCCACATATCTTGCTTATTTAAAAGGAAAAAAAAAACACTTAAAAAGTGCTTACAACAGAGATCTATCGTGAACACTATTGGTGATTCAACAATATTGCACAGTTTTCAACAACATTTAACAGTGCTTTACTCTTAGTAAAAAACCTGTAAGAAAGAGACTGGCCCATTCTTTCTGCTCAGCATCATCTTGATTGTGTGTGCCTGAATAAGACCCATCTGAGTTACTTTCAATTGCTGTGATAAGACAACATGACCAAGGCAACTTATAGAAGAAAGAGTTTATTGGGTCTTCACAGTTCAAAAGACTAGAGTCCCTGACCATCATGGCAGGGGACAGGGCTGAAGGCTGTCAAGCACAGCATCGGAGAAGTAGCCGAGAGCTCACATTTTGAGATGACCACCACAAGCCAGAGAGAAAGCACCCTGGTACTGGAATGGGCTCAAGGCCCAGTCCTAGTGGTACACCTCCTCCAACGAGGCCACAACGATTAGTCCTTCCCAAACAGTGCTACCAACTGGGGACCAGTTCAATTCAAATATAGGAGACTTTGGTGGCCATTCTCATCCAAACCACAAGAACCATTTAATACTTCTTAACTATGATGTGTGATAATAATTTTGTGCTTTCTAAGCCATTATCATTGTGACATTATTACAGGAGAGATAGAAAACTAACATTGGAGCAGTTGCTGAATTTATCTCTACACAATGTAGTCACACTGAGTGCCGATTAACCTGACTTACAACCTGCTTACTTGCTCTTTATCATTTGCCTCTATCTTTCTATTTTTCCTACTCAGAACCTTTTAGGGAAACATGAAAGTCTCAGGAATTCCCAAATTGGTAGGTTCTAGAAATAGCTTGCTGTTTATAACTTATTTTTGAGAAATATTATTTTCTAAGTAAACATTATCCTTTGACTTTCAGTTGATCTGAGATATGTGTAACGTTTATGTTTGTTAGTTTGTTTTTTAATCAGTTAATGAATGATGGGAAAGTTGGATTTCAGACAGTAATTAGGAAGTGAATACTGTCATTGGTAACCTCAAAACTATGGGAGCAACATCAGAAAGAAAGGAAATAGAAATTCAAAGAGTGGGAGTAAAATAATTTTAATGACCTGTCAACTTAATACTATCCGTGGCAATAGTAAAATAGATATGAACCACAAGTCCACCTTCAGTTCTGGGAGAACAGTTAACTATTTATATATGAAAACTTGTTCAAAGACTGTGTTAATCAGTCAATTATTGCATAATTGATCTAGCCCAATTCTGGACAGATGTGTATATTGAAAGACATATGCTAAGTCAGATTATAGTGATCCAGAATCCTTTGGAAACCAGTTCCTGTATGTTCTAGAACATTATTCAATAAAAGTGAGCACATTCCCTTACTGTTGCTGGGCTTATAAAATGGCTTTCCTTGATAAGCAAGTGTTTTAATGGAGTGTTGTGTGACGGTTTGATATTTTAAATGCCCAAGAATAAAGTGATGGGAAGAAAATAAATTCCAGGCTGATGTAATTGGGTGTCACATGTAGTTACTGGTTGAAATAGAGCTCCAGTGACTAAATCATTTATTGATTTATTAGATTAAACTAACTTAAAGAGGGTAATTTAAACATAAATGTTAATTGATGTCACAAGACATGAAAGGCATTTTAAATATTTGTGACAGAATATCTAATGGCAAGCGATTGGAATAACATCACAGGGAATGCATTTATTATGTGAGATGGCTAATCTGGATTGGGTTACAAAATCTACGTGAGATCATTAAAGCACACCTCTGGGTATGTTTGTGATGGCTTTTTCAGATCATTAGATTGATCTTGAGGGCTCTGACTTAATGAATGATTTAATCCATTGATAGATTTAAAGTGTGAGTAGACCAATAAGATGTAGCAGAACTGTGAAATGTGGGTTCTGGTTGTAGGAAGTGGGTTACTGAGAGCATGTCCTTGGGTCTCTATGTTCCCTGGTGCTTGGGCTCTCCTCTGCTGGGGTCACTAGGGGCATGTCTTTGGGGGCTAGATCTTCCTCAGGCTCCTTCATGCTAAGGCTTTTCTCCGCTTGTTTTCTCAGGCTCTTTGCCCTACTGGGAGATGCTTCTTCAGGCTGTCCCTGCCATGATGAACCGAAACTCTCTGAAACCACAAGCTAAAGCAAATCTTTCCTCCCTTAGATTATTTCTGTCAGGTATTTGGTTAGAGCAATGAGACGATTAACTAATACTTAATCCTTGACACTTCTCAGCAAATACTGTAGCTGATGCCTCTACTTTCTGATGGTGTTTTTAAAACAATTAAGTTTCCTTCTTTCTCTTTTGTGATATATCTCTTTTGTGGTGTGTTTTGGAATGTATATGTATTGTGAATACTGCTCAAAATGATCTAAGAGATTAAGGAGGTTATTTTAATTATGCCATAATTTTCATATGAGATATGTCTATGTAATTTGAGGTTAGGCTGTTAATATTATTAAACTTTGAAAAAGTCATTTCTGTTTTTTTTTCTGACTTGGAAAATATGAGGTACTATTAAACTTGTTGCTAAATAATTCTTATTTGTTTCCTTTACTTGTTGTGAATCAATACACACCATTGCATTTATGTCAAACCATTAAGTCTTCACAAAGGGTGGCGTTAAGTATGGAGGACTAGGAAGCACCATGCAGAGCACACGAATTTTAAGTCTGATTACCTGGGCTCATTGTTTCTCCTGACATTGTTACGTGAACAAGCGTAATTTTTTCTCATTATGCATTAGTACCACACACACACACACACACACACACACACACACACACACACACACACACACACCAAAAAGAAAAACGGAAGGTCTGGTTAATGTATTGCTTATTGGTATACACACTTGTGAATTGGATGGTGTTTTAGATGGTATTGGTATCCACAGTTGTGAGTTGGATGGTGTTTTAGATGGTATTGGTATCCACACTTGTGAGTTGGATAGTGTTTTAGATAGTATTGGTATCCACACTTGTGAGTTGGATGGTGTTTTAGATAGTATTGGTATCCACACTTGTGAGTTGGATGGTGTTTTAGATGGTATTGGTATCCACACTTGTGAGCTGGATGGTGTTTTAGACGGATCCAGCAGTGATGTTGCAGTGCTCCAGACTCAGCCCTGGCTCTCCTCATCTCTTACTTGTTTTATTGCTTTTGACTCCACTTCACTGCTCAGCCTGCCTTCTCATCTTCCCACTCAGATGTACATTTATTGCCTCTGCTTAAGAATCTGTCAGTGTCTCCCTAACCCTTTGGAGAACAGTTGAGCCAGGTAACCAATAGCAGTACACAGTCTTCATAGCTCTCCACCACTTTCTCTTGTGATTACTTCATGAACACAGCTTGCTTAAGACATTTCCGATGAGTTGATGCATACAGACCAGATCAGCCAACTCCTCATCATGGTTAAGAGTGAAGCTCAGTCACCTTCTCCAAACGATCTGCCATGAATTTCTACTAGACTTCTCTGAGTGGTCCTGCTTGTACTTGCAGCATATGAGGTGTGCTCTGATCAGACCCTGGTACCCTTGGTATGATCATTGTGCTAGTCAGCTTTGTACCACTGTGACAAAATACCTGAGAAGGTCCTTATTTTGTCCCATAGTTTCAGTCCATGGTTGCTCATTTCTGTCTGAGAATGCAACAAGACAGAACATCATGGCAGGAAGAATAAATGGTAGAATAAAGCTGCTCATCTCTCGGAGTCAGAAAGGAGAGAGAGAGAGACAGAGAGAGAGAGAGAGAGAGAGAGAGAGAGAGAGAGAGAGAGAGAGAGAGAGATAGGAAAAAGAAGGAGGAGGAGGTAGCTGTGATCTGTGATCACAATCTTCCCTCTGGACACAATCCAAATGATTTAACTTTCCTCTACCAGGCTCCACTTTCTACAGATTTCACTGTCAAAATAGACATAGAAGCTAGCAATGAAGCTTTCAACACATGGACTTTGGGAAACTCAAACTCAAATCATTTCTATGCCTATTTGCTTATTCTCAATCTTTCCACATACCAGGAGTCCTCAGAGTCAGGCGCTGTCTCTCTGGTTTGCCACACTTCTTATGGGTGTTTGTTAATGAGCTCTAAGGAACTGCATTTCAAGTGGGTATTATGGGCTGAATTTGAACTTCCTATCCAGTTCATGTTCTGAAGACCCTATTCCTAGATCATTAGGGTAGGACAGTATTTTATGATAGAGTCTTTAAAGCTGTGGTTAAGTTAATGTGCCTACTAGGCTGGCCTCGAACCCAGTATGACTAGTGTCCTTATAAAAAAAGGCCATCAGCTCACTAACACACAGAGTGTAGCATTTCCGAACTGAAGGGACTGATCTCATTAGAAATTGCTATGGTGCTAGGGAAGTTCCCAGGAATCCAAAAGGATGACCCCTGCTTTGACTACTAGCAATAATGAAGATTGTGCCTGAATTGGCTTACCCTGGTAATCAGATTGGTGAATACCCTAACTGTGGTCATAGAGCCTTCATCCAGTAACTGATGGAAGCAGATGCAGAGATCCATAGCCAAGCACAGGGTGAGCTCCAGGAGTTCAGTCAAAGAGAGGGAAGAGGGATTCTATAAGCAAGGGGCATCAAGATCATGATGGGGAAACCTACAGAGACAGCTGAACCAAGCTAGTGGGAACTCATGAACTTTAGACCAATAGCTGTGGAGCCTCCATGGGACTGGACTAGGTCCTCTGCATAAGAGAGACAGTTGTGTAGGTTGGTCTGCTTAAGGGGCCTTCTGGCAGTAGGATCAGGATCTATCCCTGGTGTATGAGCTGGCTTTTTGGAGCCCATTACCTATGGTGGGATACCTTGCACAACCTTGATGCAGGGGGAGGGCCTTGGACCTGCCTCAACTGAATGTACCAGGCTCTGCTGACTCCCCATGGGAGGCCTTACCTTTTTGGAGGAGGGAATGGGGGGTGGATTGGGGAGGAAGACTGGGGGGAGTGGGAGGAGGGAAGAGAGGGGGTCTGTGGTTGGTATGTAAAATAAATAAAAATATTCTTAATAAAGAAAAGAAAAAGAAATTGCCATGGATAACACCTTACATGTGGGCTCAGGGCTACTAGGTGTATAAGAAAACTAATTCCTGTTTTTTGGCCCACACAGTCTGCTGTTCTCTGTTTTGGCAGCTCTGACAAACTAATGCACGAGGTAATAAAAACTAAATGTAAATACATGTGAAAACTCCAATTGAAGGGACATGGATAGAAAACTTGGTCTAAAATCATTCTTTGCACATAATAAATATATTTGTATGCATTTTGTGCTAGTCAATAGCTATTTATAATAGAAGGAGAGAGCTGTCACTGGAGTGGAAGCCAGATATTCTGACTCCTTTTCTCTTTTGTGAGGGACAGGGGCTCAGGCATAAAGAGTATTGAATGTGTTTCTGAGTCTGTGACTTCACCCATAATAAAGATTTAGCATTGTTTAAAAATTAAAATGTGAAGAAAGTTTCTAAGATTAGAGGTTTCCCTGTGACTTTTTCAAATGTTCCTTAGTGTTTGTCTCCCCCACTTTCCATCAGCCTGGTCCTCCTCCAGTCGGTCCTCCCCTGCCCCTTTACTCCTTCACAGAACCTGTGTCCTAGAACCCCTCTCCAGTCTTTGCAAATTTAATTGAAAAAAAAGGAAGCAAGAACCCATGTGACCCCTCTCTTTCCTTGTAAGAGGGCAGGAAGCACCACCCCCTTCGGGCCCTATAGCCCAAGGTCATGGGGCAGAGCAAATACCACTCTAGTAAATATAAATGTTTTTCACATTATGTATATTAAGTAAAAGTCTGAAAGTGTTCCATGTATCATATTTCTAGGTTGCAAGTTGGGTTTGCCTTGTAATTTCGTGTATTGGATTGCATGTCTCTAACAATTTCCACTTACATATGTGAAGCTTTGTTGGTTGTACAGGTAAAAATCCTCTCTCCTTGTGCTAATTTGTATCTAGTTGCTGACTAATGATGTTGAATATTTTCAATCCTGTCTCCTTGTGCTAATTTGTATCTATTTGCTGACTAATGATGTTGAATATTTTCAATCCTGTCTCCTTGTGCTAATTTGTATCTATTTGCTGACTAATGATGTTGAATATTTTCAGTTCTGTCTCCTTGTGCTAATTTGCATCTATTTGCTGACTAATGGTGTCGAATATTTCCTTATATCTTTTATTTTCTCTCTTGCAAACCATTTTCCCTGTTTTTATTCAATTGGAACAGCATATACATAACACAGTGTGTGAAGTGATGTGATGTGTGTAAGAACGGTTTGTATGCACCTTGTGCCTATCTTTCCAGCCTGTAATTCCTCTTCTAGTTTGACTTGTGACTTTCCAGGAGACCAATGTTATTTTTGTATACAGGTAACTCTACAAATATTTTCTTTAGAGTTAGAGTTAGGAGGATATCACTTACTAAAAAAATATTAACAGTCATTTATAGTGATTTTTATAACTTTCTCTTTGTTCTATTTTTTCATAAAGTAATAGTCCACAAAGAACTCAATATACAGAGTGATGAAGACACCATAAGCATGCCTGATTTCAGATATGCAACCATTACTTTCAATATTATGTATCTGAGAGCCATACATTTCCCTTTGATTAAAAGTGACATTTTCTCCACTCTCATCATTTATTTAATTCCCAAGAAAATATGACTTTTTTTCTTTGAGCTGAGGATCGAACCCAGGTCCTTGCGCTTGCTAGGCAAGCGCTCTACCACTGAGCTAAATCCCCAACCCCCAAGAAAATATGAATGTTTGTCCTGTGCAGTACATGTGTATATGTCTACACAAAAGCATGTACATTGTGACATGGCCAAAAAAGCTAGCTGTTCAACGTGCACAGTCCGTACGTACCTGTTGACGTTTTATAAGAACTCTCTCATGTCCTTCCCAGGTTCAGACAGCCCTTGTTTCGTTTCTTTTAGCTTATTGCCTTTTCATTCTGAGTTTTGTATTTTCACTTAGCACATTTTTCTTTATCCTATCATGACTGTCTGGGAATATACATAATTAGCTGCAATATTGTGGTTTAATTTCTTTCCCCTCTTTGGTAGATTTTCTGGTATGTGGGGTGGGTTTTTAGGAGGTGCAGTATTTTGCCTTTGGTTTTGTTTTCTGTTCTGTCTATGCTGCTGCCCACGATGGTGCAGGGTTCTGCCTTTGGGAACTTGGTGGAGGAGATCCACAGGAGTCCCAAAGATCCTCCTGCTCAGGGAGAGTTTCAGGGAAAGGCTGATCAATGGGCGGCAGTGGGAGGTGAGGCGCTCTGGCCTGTGCTTCACAGTGGCTGAATGTAGACAGCAGTGTTGTACTGCAGTCTTCACAAGGCTATATGGACTGTTTTGAAGGTTTTCGTCATAAAGAAATGGTGCATGTTTGAGGAGATAAGTATGTTTATTCTGACTTAAACATTGTGCAATGTGTACATGTATTGAAGTATTACATGGTACTAGTGGCAAATTTTTGTATTTTTGTACACCAATTAAAAGTAAATTAAAAAGAAAAAAATCACCTCTTATCAGCTTAGAAATGTATTTGTAGGCCAGGCTGGCCTCAAACTCCCAGAGATCTCTCTGCCTCTGCTTCCTTTCTGCCAAGACTCCAGATTCCTAACATCACCTCTTTTCTGTCCCTTTTAAGGCTACCGGCTCCTAAGTGTCCATGTTACTTCTTTGAAACCCTGGCTTTGATCTGGGCCTCTTCAGGATTTTTTTCACTTAGGGTAAAGTCCTCTCCTGAGGGTGACTTCAAGTTCCACCGCATCCCTCTTCTCTCTATAGTTTGACTCAAGCCTCCTGGCTCTCCACCAGCCTGGGCTGCATTGTGTGCTCCTCACAGCTGGTTAGCTTTCATGTATGTAGAGTTCTTTACTTCTGGAACACTCTGAAGGCCTGAGATCCTTTCTGTCTAGTTGATGTGTGGAGTGTTTTGGAGCCTATGTATGAGTGTGTGTGTGTGTGTGTGTGTGTGTGTGTGGTTTGTCTGAAATGATGTTGAATAACTATACCCTTTCTGTTTAAAAGATGAGGTAACTTTTTTCTTTCTTTCTTTCTTTCTTTCTTTCTTTCTTTCTTTCTTTCTTTCTTCCTTTCTTCCTTTCTCTCTTTCTTTTAAATACATATTGAATAACCTGCTCTCCTTGGTATTTTCCTCCTGTGAATATTTGTCCTCTCCCTGCTTCTTCTGCCTATTTGCTCACCTCCATCTTCTCCATTTTTCATCTTAGTTCTTCCATTGTACAGTAAAATAGAAACAGCCGCAGTGATTACACATGAATCTCCAGGCTTTCGAAGAGCTCTGGGCTCAGTAGGAATGAGAATCTCTCTCTCAGAACCTTCCATGTTTATGCTAAAGAAAGAGCTTGCAATTTGAATTCTGTAGTTAAGGAGGGATTACAGGATATAATAGATGTTGCAAAAAATGTACTGTTTTCTTCTTCTGAAAGAAGGGAATGCATTCTGTAAAAATCAACACTCAGGTGTGAGTAATACTTATGCATAGGTAAAGGGGATTTAAAAAACCTGTAATGTTTACCAAATACCTGCTGTGAATTAAGGACCAAATCAGCCAATTTCACATTATCGAATTCAATCCTTTCCACATTTTGCATGTCACACATAAGAATTACCCAGAGCTCCAAGGAGGGGAGATGATCGCTCAGCAAGGGTCATTTAGGTGGTCAGGGAAGTTCCTGCTAGAGGCAAGGCTAGCACAGCCCAGACCTTCCTCTTCTCATTAGCTTTGCAGAATGGGTAACTAGACCTGATAAGGTCTCTAATTATTGCATTTGTCTAAAAAAGTCAAAAAAAGGAGGTCATCTGTCTTTGTGCATCTGCCTGTGTGTGTTAGATGAACTTTCTAAGATGGTTTTAGATGCTGTTAGATGTAATCCCAGAGAACAAGGAAGCAGTGTTTTGAGAGCTTCCTTATTGAGGTATTTCTTATCTTGTCTACTGCAGGCTATAGCATCTAACCCTCTGAAAGTCCCCAATAGATTTTAGGTCAAAATGAAATCGCGTTTGTTTTCTGTGTTATTCCTTTTCAAGAGAGCAATTTATGGTGCAAATGCCACCTGGGACTGTGAGTGACAAGAAGTCCCATGCTGAGAAAGAAATATGGCCAGACCCTGTTACTACATTTGCGACTGTAAAGTCCTGTTTCTGATAGGGTCCATTCTTGCTTTAATGCTTTCCTTTATGTATTTTTTTTTTTTACAAACCTAACTAGGACTGAATGTAGTTCATATATCACTGTTGATGGAGTTTTCCATGCTTAAAATGTCTGAACCACATGCAGTTTAATGAAAGCACATGCTGTTCAGAAGAACGGCAAGACCTCTACATAGACATGATGAACCCTGCTGAATCCATGGCTCACGGGGGTGTTATATTTAGGTCTATTTCTGTCAATAGCTATGATGATTGTACAAGATATTTCTTACTCATAAGAATTAAAATAAACAATTGATTGTGAAGGCAGAAGGGTCAGCAGTTCAAAGTCATCTTAAACTATATGACAGGTTCAAGGCCATCCAGATCTTGTCTTAAAAACAAAAATAATTAAAGAACATGAGAACACCAGTGATTTTATTTTTATGAATGGATCCTAAAGTTTTATTTTTAAATGGTCCTATAATTCTCCTGATATCTAATGTATACCCACCAGAAAGAAAGAATTGTTTTTATGGCTATATCATAGGCACTGACAGAGTATGCATGCATAGTGAATGAATTATCAATAGGAAACATCTGCTGGTGGGAACACAGGGAAAAGTTGAAAAGTAATAAGTTTAAACTTAGTCAGCAGGCTAACTTTGTCTGCATATATGACTGGAACAGACAGCTTCCTTCGAAAACCCCCAGGCCCTATCACAATTGCTGTAGACTTCACTGAAGCCATGATAAATCCCAGTGACCTTGACAACTTTTCCAAGATTAACGAACACCTACCTGGTAAGTCTGCTTGGAAAGGAGCATCCTCCATACTGAGGTAGCTAAGGCAGTGGGATAGTAGCAATAGTACACATCTTAGTGGGGTCTGTAGTCACAGCGCCTGGGGTTAAATCCATACTGCCTCTTTTAAGTTTTATAATGTTGGTCCTGCTACTTTGCCTCTCTGTGCCTCAGTTTCTACATCTGGAAATTGAGTGTTTTGAAATAACACTATTTTCATCGGGTTGAAGTCAGTTAGCCATGCTGTCATTTGTAAAGTATTATGTACTATCTAGATCACAGCATGGTATATACTCAGCATAGCTTAACAAATTTCAGTCATCACTATTATTTTTGAATCTAGTCATTAGAAGTGCTAGGAACCGTCAATAGAATGTTCTCCCTGCCCTGCTGCTGTGGTTAGAGTCAGCAAATCAAGTGTAACCCAAGATATGTAGCTACTTAAGAGTTCACATAGTAGCCAAATGCAGTGGTCAATATATGTAGTTCCAACACTTAGAAGGCTAAGGCAGGAGGATCACAAGTTCAAAGATGACTTGGGCTTTGTAGTACTTACAGATTGGTCTAGGCTATATAGTGAGTCCCCATAACAAACAAACAAATAAACAATTCTCTTAGTGAATTGCTCTGGTCAATAAATCTTTAGCATTATTTCAGCACTAATAAATTCTCATCACTAACTCTGACCATTCCAGACTTCTCAAAACCATGTATAGAGACAGAAGCAAGCAAAAATGTTTGTGAACATTTGTTCACTGATTTTCATCTATGTATACTGATCTTCATTTATATATACACATTCATATCTGTCCAGTAATTTATACAAGTAATTCATGATGATGGCTTATCATAGCTACCTCTACTTAGCTATGAGAAGTCTGTTATTCTAGTTCCAGGGGATCTGGCACCTTAACACAGACATTCATGCAGGAAAAACACCAATGTGCAAAAAAATAAATAAATCTTAAAAAAAGAAATTTTGACAAACGGGCAGAATAACACTTCACAAGCAATTACTTGACTAATTTACATAAACTCTGTGAAACCAGTATTATTTTATATGCAAATGTCAAAACTGAAATAACAAAACCTTACCCTGGTCCACAAGATTGAGGTCCTCTGGTCTACCAGAAGCAATTGTGGGACTCTAACTTGATCTGCCCTAATCCAACTCCTTTCCTCATAGAAATGATGCAGATAATATCAAAATCATCCCCAAGTAGTCGAGACTTTCCCCTTCATTTGGTGTGAATCAGTATGCCATCAATTGTACCCAGCTTTCTAAAAGAGTATGGGAAGAAGTTAAGGTAATATGTATAGAGCATTATGAATTCTGTGCAGAAGTTCGAGATGAAATGTTATCATAATGGGTTCATCTTATCTGACATATTAAAGTAACTATGACATTAGGAGGGCAGAGCTGTCTCATTACTGCATGTTTAATGGAAGCCTTTGGCGGCCAGTGTGTAAAAGAGCAGAGTTTCTCAATGTGATGCTGGTGGGGAATTGTTTAATTATAACAGAATTTAACACAAAAGATACGATTATTGCCCGGGAATGGCCTGAGATCTCGTTCCCTTCTGCGGTCTTTGAAAGCTCCTATTATTGGCTCCAGTGGTGTGCTTTGGGCTGTTTGAGATGATGATGATGATGATACCAATTCATTACACTAGAATTCGAAAAAAGAAACTGAACATGCTGCAGGTGGTGAGCACTGACTGACCAGATGAGAAGTGGGTGGTCAGCTCTCACTTGCGTTTTTTGCTACAGGGTTTGATCTGTTACCAGCTGCTCAGTAACACTTCCTTTGCTGGCTTCACTGACAAATTAGAGTCCCCGCCTCTCTAAATTATGGCATAGCTCAACCTTCTTCAAGATTGGCACAGTATACCAAACTGACTGTGCCCTCAAAAGGTATAATTATTTTTTTCTTGGTGTGTGGTGTTAATGTTTGCTAATGTAGGCGTGTGTGTGTGTGTGTGTGTGTGTGTGTGTGTGTGTGTGTGCGTGCGCACGCGCGCACGCATGTTTATACATGTGGAAGTAGAAGTTAGGTGTCTTGATCATGTCTACCTTGTCTGTCTATCTATCTATCTATCTATCTATCTATCTATCTATCTATCTATCTATCTATCATCTATCTATCTATATGTCTGTCTATCTATCTATCTATCTATCTATCTATCTATCTATCTATCTATCATCTCACCGAACCTGAAGCTCATTGACTCAGCTGACTTGACAATGAGCTTCAGAGATCTGCCTGCCTCTGAGTTCTGCATGGGTGGGGTTACAGACACACATACCACTGTGCTTGTTTTTTTTTTTTTTATGTGGGTTTGGGTATCTGAACTCAGGTCTTCATGTATGAAACAGACATGACAGACACTTTACTGACTAAGCTATCTCCACCTTCTCAAATGAGTTTTTTTTTTAATTAAAGGAAACAATGCTTCTTAGATCAATGATGATGTGAACGTCACTAGGAAACCAGCTCTTTTATTTCAGCTCCTTTTCGTAAAGTCATTTCTTACATTATAAACACATATTGAAATTCCTTCACAAATTACTGCAAATTCAGGGCAGACTTATTTATTACATATACCTCTGGGTCTGCTGCTCATTAGAAGCTTATACTCATCACTTCATAGCTGATAGATTATTTTCATTACGTGGTATCTTTAAAGGCTATTTGAAAAGAAGGGGTTATCTTCAGCTAATGAGCTTCCAGTGACCAGAATGCCATCCTTCGTTAGGATACTTTGGAATTTGATTAATTGGGGACCAGCCCCAGTTTTTCTGCTAGTGTCATTCATAAATCATTTCTCATGGTCTGCAGGGAAATTGTCCACACTCTATTACAGGCGGGCTGCTCTGCAAAAACCATCTGAAATGGTCTCGGTTCCTCACAGGTTCAATTTTTTCTCTATAACTCTACCTACCTGGAATTAGGGAACCTAGATACTTTGCCTGGGATTTAGTGTAAATTGTTTCATTGAATAACTTATTGGTGTGGAGAGCATAACATGAAGACTAAAACAGAGTCATGATGAGCAGCAAGCCTTGATTTAAGCGCTGAAAAGTCTTTTGAAATCTTCGTGGCATTTTTCTTCATTTTTTAGAGTGCTTTTCAGTGTTTTTTTAAAAACAAAACCTATAGGTGAAGAATCAACTGAATGTGTGTGTGTGTGTGTGTGTGTGTGTGTGTGTGTGTGTGTGTGTGTGTAGGTGTGTGTGTGTAGGTATATGTGTGTGTGTGTAGGTGTGTGTATGTGTGTAGGTGTGTGTATGTGTGTGTGTGTGTGTGTGTGTATAGGTGTGCATGAATGTCGGAGGACAGTCTTGGGTATCATTCCTCTTTTTTTTTTTTTTTTTTTTTGGTTTTTCGAGACAGGGTTTCTCTGTGTAGCTTTGCGCCTTTCCTGGAACTCACTTGGCAGCCCAGGCTGGCCTCGAACTCACAGAGATCCGCCTGGCTCTGCCTCCCGAATGCTGGGATAAAGGGTGTGCGCCACCACCGCCAGCTCATTCCTCTTATTGGGCTGTGGTGTTCAATGACAGTCAACACTGGCTGGCCAGGGATCGCAGGGGATCCATCTGTCCCTGATCCAGCACCCAGATAACAAGCACATGCTACCATTCCTGGATTTTTTTTTTTTTGTGGATTGTAGGACTACAACTTGGGTCTTCCTTGCAAGGCAAGCATTTCACCAACTGAGCCATCTCCCCATTCCTGGATAACAGCAGACCTCTGGGGTTCCAAGTACCTAGGAAGTATCATGCCAAAACGGTTCCTACTTATTTTGGCCTGGGAAATCTAGACCATGCAGGTCTCTAGAGAGAACTGGACCTTTCCTTCTGAGTTTCTCCTTGCTACAGTGAAGCAGAACTGCTCAGCAGGTACCCATTCTTATTTGACCTGAGCTCTATCCTGCCGGGATTCCACGTGGTGAAGTCAAGAAGCCAGGGTCTATATATTCTGTCCTATCCAGTACAATCCCATTGACTCATGGACAGACATTAATTTCTTGGAACCCCAGCTTCCTGCAGAATGGGACTATATATCACAACAAATGACATTGCTATCTTTAGGCCTTTTAATGTAATGTTAGGTTTCGTGTGTTTTGGGGAAGATGCCACCTCATAATTTCAGTTGACAGTCAATGATTCACTTTCTTCTACATTAATATCTGAAAGTTATTGAAAGGGCTAACAGATGTAGGCTGTACAAACACAGGGGGTGTATTTTTATCCCTATTTTTTTTCAGGATAGTTCACACAGATTTTGCATGGGAACTTTGTTATTTCCTTGGTCTAGACAGTGCTATCGAGTCTGGTATCAAGGCATATATTCCGAGTCTCTGCCTCCTTGGTGATTTTCCACATTTCTTTGAATTTTCAAGGGGTGCACTCCTAAAGCGCACTCCATGGATGCTTTGTGAATGCTGGTGGTGTGTTCTCTGCTCTGTGCAGAATGTCCTCTTTCCTCTCACTGCTTTGGGAAATTATTTCACAGAGCTCAAGGTAGAAAGCAAAAGCTGCATTTTTTTTTGAAAGAAAAGTCTAAACTCTCCTTTAAAGCTTGTAGAAACTGAAAAGACCCATGGAGTCTATCACAATGCAATTGGTGAACATGCCAGAGAAACTGCAGCTGGAAAATAATCCAGAATTTCAAAATTAAATTTTACAGGGGGAGCAAACAAGCTGCTGAGAATTCTTCCCCTTAATAGTCTTGGCTTGGAGAAGTATCCAGGGATGTATATCTGCCTATAAATCTGGATGGAATGACATGGGATTTTGTATGGTAATTTGAAAATTAATTATTGATATATTAGAAGCTGGGGCATAGCCTAGTTGGTAGAATTTTGCATAGCATATACAAAGGTCCTGGTTTGAATCCTAGCACTACATAAACTGGTTATGGTGGTGCACATCTGTAATCAGGGTGTTCAGGAAGACCAGAAGTTCAAGGTCACCCTCAGCTAATGTAAGTTTGAGGACAGCCTGGGATATATGAGACCCTGTCTCAGAAAAACAAAACCACAAACAACATAAAACTTTTATGTTATACTCAGAGACCTGCTGTAAAGCTATCACTTATGAGTGTGAGATGCCAGAGCACTTAATTACAGTGCTGAAGATTTTTAACAGGACAACAGAGCTCCAGTTTTCTATCAGAGATCTCTTTGAAAACATCTCAACATCTGGAGGCAAATCTAAACCCAGAGAATGACAGCAGCAATGGCCCCAGCTTGGAAAAGTTGTACAGGCATGTTCCCCAGGTAGACTGTGTGCTTAGTTTCTCAAAAGTTACTGTTCCTGTTTATACGCATTCTGATCGATGTTGATACCCCCATTTGCCAGCCACATTTTTTTTTTTTTTTTTTTTTTTTTTTTGGTTTTTCGAGACAGGGTTTCTTTGTGTAGCTTTGCGCCTCTCTTGGAACTCACTTGGTGGCCCAGACTGGCCTCGAACTCACAGAGATCCGCCTGGCTCTGCCTCCCGAGTGCTGGGATTAAAGGCGTGCGCCACCACCGCCCGGCATGCCAGCCACATTTTAAAGTGTTTTGTTTAAAGGCATTATGGGGTTTGGATTGTGTCAGATGCATCCTTGACACCTGTGTAAATGTTGCAGGAGAGAATTATGGAATGGCAACATAATTAATTTTCTATTGAAGAAAGCCTAATGGATCATAGAAAACACCCAAATTGGCATGTGTAATTTAATACCAAGCTCTTAGTGTTTCCCTGGAGGTGTTAGACTAATGAAGTAAGTAATATCACAAATAGTAGCTCACTTCCCTTTGTTTATTTACAGAGTTTTGTTGCTTCATGCACCGTCTTTTCCACTTACTAGTGAACAGTTAACTTGCAACCATCCTCAAGATGAAAGAAGTCTCCTATTTGTGGATAAAGTGACATTATTTTTTTCTTTATCTTCACTGTTGAGAATATTCTAGAAACACAGTTTAACTGATTTCCCATCCTGGGACTGGTTGATTGCTTCTGTTAACTTGAAACATTAAAACTATGGAGTTAAAATAAACACTGACTAGAACTAGATTTTGTTCTCCTGAAGATGGAAATGTTGATATTAATTAATTCAAATCCTGGAAGAATGGATTTTCAAACCTTTCTTCCGTCAGTCTTTTATTCTGATTCTGTCTCTCATCACATCAAGGGGTTCATATTTGATCATGTCCATACTGCTAAATGTCACTTGGTTTTGTCCACTCATCACACAGTTCACCCCCATCCCAGCCCTCAACCCACACTTCTTCCTGTAAGTCCTCATTTGTGCAGAGTCTTCACTGTTCAGCTATGATTGTACCACTATGTCCAGCAACACTTTTGGAGACCTAGACTTCAGAAATTTGTGAAATTTAAAAAATGGAAGAGTTTACACTATCTTCATGGAAATATGAAGACTACGGACATCAGTAATAGAGACAACACACCTGGTGACCACAGACAGTAGTAATAGGAAGAACACAGCCTGGTGACCATGGGCGGCAGTGACACAAAGAACACATCCTGGTGACCAGGGGCAGCAGTGACACAAAGAACACAGCCTGGTGACCATGGGCGGCAGTGACACAAAGAACACAGCCTGGTGACCATGGGCAGCAGTATTGGAAAGGGCACAGCCTGGTGACCAGGGGCAGCAGTATTAGAAAGGACACAGCTTGGAGACTAGTCTAACATTTTCATGGCATTTCTCATTTCCTTTGGCTGTAAACAGGTTTCTGGTCTTTTTGACATAATACTAACCCGTCACCTCTGGCTAACACCAGACTCTATCTAAGGGGTGTGTGTGTGTGTGTGTGTGTGTGTGTGTGTGTGTGTGTGGATAGGATGATGTAGTGATTTTTAAAGGCCAAAGATGGCCTAGAGATTATATATTTGAATAACCTCAGGGTAATTTCAGACCTCCAACTGTGACATTAATCTCAGTATAGAGCAACAAGAGTTCTCCCTGAGCATCTGGGTACAAAAGTGCCTGTGTGTCTCTTGGCTCATCCTCCGCTCTGTGCTGTGCTGTGTCCCTAGAGAGCATCATTTCTGGTGATCACTCAAGCTCCCTCACTGTATATCCTTCAGCTGGGCCTGTCAATGAGAAACCAAAGCAAATATTATTGGAAGAGAGAGAAGGAGGCCAGGAGGGAGGGAAAGGGGAGAGGAACAGAAAGGAGAAAGAGAAGAGGAGGAGACAGGAGAGGAGAGAGTGTGGAGAGAGGGAAGAGAAAGAAGAGAGAATGGGGTAAGGGCAGGAAGGAAGAGGAGGAGAGAGAGTCTCTCTCTTTGTTCTGGTGTCAGGACTTTTAAAAAGTATCTTTAATTAATTAATTGTATTAAGTCTCTGTGTGTGTGTGTGTGTGTGTGTGTGTGTGTGTGTGTGTGTATGTGTGTGTGTGTGTCTCCCAGTGACTGTGCTCAACAGCATGCTTATGGAAATCAGAGTATAACTTCTAGGAGTTTGTCTTTCTACTCTGGGATATGGACATCAAACTCAGCTCCTCAGGCATGACATCTTGCTGCTCCTGGTGCTTCAGATTTAAATGGCAGCAACTCTGTTCTGTGTGTCTATTCCTGCAGGAAGGATGCTCTCCTGATCCAGTTCCTCTTCAGCAAATTCTGAGATAGAGGGGAAGTAGTGTGGCTTGTGAAGCATAAAGCAGTCAGCAGGAGAACTCACTCAGGTCCTCCAACTTAAAACCCAGTAAATATTAGCTACAATAGGAGTGGGAAGTGGGTTTCATCTTGGCACTCTCCTGGATCCTTGATTGTTGTTGGCTGATCATGATTTCTCTTGCTTGTTTAGTAATATCTGCCATGGGTCCTGAAAGATAAATATCTGATAGCTGTTAGAGAAGTCCATCTGATCTAGGCAAGCCTATGATACTGAAAATATATTTAACAGTCATGTGTAGATATCTCTAGGAGGAACTGTGAGATATAGAATATATAGAAGGAAAAATCTTAATTGTGTGTATGTGTTGTTAGTAAAGAAAGAAACTTCTGCCCATGGAGCTCTGTTCCCTTCTAAGGAACTCTGGGACTATTCAGCGACTGATCTGTTTGCTTTCCTTTGCTCTTCTTTGGTACCTGTGGTTCTGTTCATGTACCATTTTGGTTATGGAAATGGAACCCATTGCTTTCACCCCGATTTTTCTCACTACCAAAGCATCTCCTTTGTCTCTTTTTAAAGCCTCAGTTAATAGAACATTCACAGAAAAGAAAAGAAAAGCACACACTTCCTTTATGCACCTTCCCAGCAGACCGCCAGGTTGCAGCTAGCTCTTCGGAACACATTGTGTTTAGTATAGATTTGCCCAGTGAAAGACCTCAAAAGGGCTTCACAGGATGGGATGTGCGATTAGACACAGTTTCCTATTGAGTTTGAAAAGCATTCAGCTACAGCGTCTCTTTCATGTCCAGGGGAAAAAATAACAGAGAAGGTGAGTATGTGGCCTTAAGCCACACAGCGAGCCAGCGTCACCTCTGGTTCTGAGTATGTTTGGTGTTGTTTCTCACTGTGTCCCTGCGCTCCTTTCCCGTTAGATCAAGGACACAGAGATAGTGTCATCTTAGCTTCCCCGAAGCTCTGGGCCAGTATCTTCAGAGGCGCGGCAGACAGCAGGGAAAGGAGCCGTGTTCTACCCCCAGGGCCCTGTCTGCTTTCATGGAAGCTGACCCCGGCTTCATTTCTGGAGTGTTAAGCTCTGAAGTCTGACCGCTTGAGTTTGAAAATCAGGCTGAAGATTCGTGAGTTGCCTGTGGCCAGGGAAGAACTGTGTGGATGTCTGGGCACAGACCCTGCAGATCAGTGGGGCAGAAGTGATGCTCACACAGCCAAGGAATGTCTTGAGTGGTAAAAACTAAAAGCCCTTTCAACAGCCTTTAAATGATAAGGATCTAAGGTCCTCCGAAAGGACTTCAAGACAGGGATGTATGTTAGTGTTAGCTTCTTGGTAGGGTGACTAAAGAATTCTTTTTAAAACTTGCTCAGCTGGTGGAATAATTAGAGACTGATGCAAAAATATATAAATACAATCTGCGGGGTCTGTTTTTGTTTTTCTTGTGCATATGGTTCCAGGGCTGTCCACTTTGTATTGTGTGTTTTTCTCTCTCTGTCTCTCTCCGTGTGTGTGTGTGTGTGTGTGTGTGTGTATGTGTGTGTGTGTAATAATAATCAAAGGAAAGAGGCCATCAGTTTGAAAGTGGGGAGAATGGGAGAGGTTTGAGGGAGTGTACATGGCAGGGGCTGGAGGGAGGAAAGGGATGGGGGAAGTGTTGTAATTATGTTTTAATTTTAAAAGTGTACTGAAATGAATAATAAAAAAATTTAAAAGAGTGATGGAATTGTTTTAAGTCACTTGATTTTTTTTTTCTGCTTTTTGGCCACAAGTTTGGGACACCTTTCCCCACAAGATCTCTGTTTTAGGGTAGGAATTTCAGAAAGTTACTGACAATCTCAAGGATAGAGAAAACAGTTTCATTCAAAGCACTGTCCTCAGAAGTTAGAACTTTGGTTCTCTTTGCATCCACATGACTAAAGTCGAATTTTTAAAAAATGCCTCCTCGGGCTTTTCTGTATAAGGTTGTTGACATCGACTCTTCTACCTTATGAATAGTCCATCACAGTGACTGTAACGAGTTTCAACGAAACCCCTTCATGGAAAGACAGAACACATTCCACTTACTTTTCTTTCATTTTTAGAATTCAGTAATTTGTATAATTCTTCCAACAGTAGGCTTTGGGAAAGGAGTATTGTCCTTATTTTTTTTAGCTCAGTGATGATGGAGCTATTTCATAACAAAAGATCCATACTCAAGAGACATTGTATATCCAAGCATGTCAACCTGTATCTCACAATATCCCTCTAAATAATGGGGTGAGAGAGAGAGAGAGAGAGAGAGAGAGAGAGAGAGAGAGAGAGAGAGAGAGAGAGAGACTGAGACCACGTGAATAAAGGAAAATCCACTTCAGATAGAATTTATCAAAGTTTTGTGTGATTTTTCTGTGGCTCTTTGCAAATGGCTTTTCAGTAATAAGTAAAATGTCAGGATGACCTGGACGGAATGAGTATCTTAGCTTTTGAAGGTCATTAGCAGTTATCATAGCACTTCTGTGGTAGAGCAAGCTCTCAGAGCCGCTGTACTATGCTGCCTCTTAGGAAAGTCTGCACTTCTCTTATTAGCAGTCTAATTCCTGAAAGGGTCCTATGGACAGATGGGTTTCCTCCAGCCCATAAGTCAGGATTAAGGATCCCAGAACCATTCATTTCAGTGACCCGGGAAAGAAATAAGGATGAGGAAGTCTAAGTGTCAACCAAACTATTCTGTGACCTTTTCCAGTGATGCATGGATGGAAAGATGAGTGGGTGGATTGTTCATCTAAACTATCTGCTAACTGGTAGATACATTTAAGATACACTATAACATCTTTCATGAATCAAATACCTAGTTACTCAATAATGTAGCCATAGAAAATCGTATAATCTATCTACTATCTTGTTCTTTAGAGATAACCACTGTGGCATTTTGACAAAGCTTTCTTAATATGCATATTTTAATAACTAAAAGGGAAGTTGTTCATTGTGTTTGATACTCTGCCTTATTAACTTAATATTATGGAACTGATATTTTCTCCATGCAATTAAATATTGTCTGGTTTACTCATTTCCTATTATATCATTATTTAAGTTTCCTACCCAAATGATTATTTAGATTGTTTCTGATTTTTAGTGTTATTAGTAAGAATTTAATATTCTTATATGTATATACATATATTTGAATTTGCACTGATAATATTTTCTAAATTAATGATTGTTTTGTAAAACATCACTAATTGTCAAACCAATGATGTTGCACCAATGTAAGCTCCCACCACCATGCACAAGTATCATCTCCCCATAGCATCACCAATTCTGAGTTATTTTATGTATTTGAGAAATTCAGTCTATAAGTCTGAGAACATGAGTATGCAGGAGTGACCCAAATTTTACTTGCATGTGTTTGTGGAATAGGATGTCACCAAGGATGCTTTCACTAGAGAGAATCTTGGAGGGACACAGGTTATCTTTGGGTACACAGTGGATAAGGAGTTGAACACAAAATGTTGGATTGTCTATGCAAAGTGGATCAGAGTGTGGCGCCTCTCTGAGTGTGTCAGAGCAGCAGAATGGAGCAGAGATGAGCAACAGAGAGCTTGGGGCCTTTGGTAAACATTTAGTCCTTGTCATGTGGACCAGAGCTTCTCCCAAGGCTTTCTCCTGATCAAGTGGTATGCCTTGGTTTGGGAAAGGTCACCTTTGATAGGCAATGTTCTCTTTTCTTCAAACTCTTGTATCTTCTAATCTATGACCTTGTTTGCTATCATTTACCTTTTCATTTATGACTCTACTATTTCACTACATATATTGACTTTTTGTGTCATCTCAAAGTTTATTAAATTCCTTACTTCTCCTCAGGTGTGGTTGGGTGTTGCCACGGGCTCCTGCATAATATGCTATGGTGTTGTGAGGTTGGGCACAGAGGGACTCTGTGGGAAAACAGATGCTCTCTCCCCATCCCAAGAGGGCAAGTGTGTGTTTGTGTGTGTGTGTGTGTGTGTGTGTGTGTGTGTGTGTGTGTGTGTGCGCGCGCGCGTGTGGTCATATTTGTTGTTTATTCAGCAGATGTCTATGCACAGCATGAACACACTAAGTATCAATAGTTAATGCATTAATGAATGGAAAGGTCTCACTCAGTAAAGGAATGATAAAAGGTATTTGATTCTAGTTTATAAAGAGACCAAATGGTAACATGGAGAATGAGCTCACAGAAGATGATTATGAAGGGAAGTTAAGAAGCTGCCTTATGAGGGGTGGTGAGAGGGAGAGGAGAAGGGGAAGGAGAGGAAGGGAAGAGAGAGTGACCTAAGACAGTTGGAGCAAGAAATGAAGAGAAATTAAAGGAAAACAACTTTAAGGCGTTTGTGAGGGATGTGTGTGTCTGTGTGTGTCTTTTGTGTGTGTGTGTGTGTGTGTGTGTGTGTGTGTGTGTGTGTGTGTGTACCTATAGCGAATTGCTGAGTCGTGATCAAAAAAACAAATGTTTTTATTTCTGGCTTCAGTGGGGCAGGTGAAACGCAATAACAACAGACACAAATGTAATGGAAAAGACAATAATTAAGGCGGCCCTGTGCTTTTGCAGTCCCTGAGTCAGTGTGAGATATCGCTGGGTATCTATTAAACACTTCTCCCTTGTCTTAGTGTTTCATATGGGAAATTTATACTTCTTAGAGATGGATGTCGGATTTGTTTGCAAAATGTGTATGTATTAGAAACATTTTTTCCTGATTTATAAAATATCCACAATATAAAATATGATTATTTTGATAGCCTATCAACCAAAATTGAATAAGAGCACAGGTGAAGATCACTGCAAATTTAATTATTTCCTTCTCATCCAGTTATGTGTTGATTATTAAGATGGTTTAATTTGCTGAAATGAAATAACTCATGAAGATTAGAGATAATCCAAATCGTTCTTTATTTTTTTGCAATTATTTTTTGTATTGTTGATAGAACATTTAAAATGGCTGACAACATAAAATTCAAAATACTCATTAATCTTATATTTCAAACAATTTGATGTGAAAGCTTAATTATATGGAAATTAGAAAAAGACAGTTTATTGATTTCTTAGCATAGTCTCTAATACTATATAATTCGAAGCCACAATTCATTTTATAAAAGAAAATAGCATTGTATGACTTTTAAGTATGTGTTGAAATTATCTCAGAAAGTAATTTAGAAAATGTGATTTAAGTTTAAATATATTTATCAGTAAGTGCTTGGTTATTTGATTGTGGAGGAATATGAGTTTTGATTTGGAAGAAGTAGATTTTTTTTCAAAATAAATACAATAATGTGACATGTTTCAAAAGCGAGCATGAGAAAGACCATGTTTTTTTCTGTTATGGGCTGAGGTGATCGAAGGTGGATGTGAAAACTATGTTAATTCACAGGCTTAGATGAAAAAAGTTCAATAATGGACTTTGTGAGAGATGAGTTAATGTTATTTTGCAACAAGAGTTAACACATTTAGCATATCCTGTTAATTTATTTAGAACAAAAGCATTTTACATAGTGTAAACAGTTTCTGTGCTACAGAGCCTAATGCATTCAGGATTGGGAGTTAATTAGTAACTATGGTAACTCTCAGACCCACCAAGTCAAAATGCAAGGGTGATGCTTGACTGACAATCAGCAGCTCCATAATGTGCTTTCAGTGTTTGTGAAAAATAATAAGCTAATGGGCTTGCCAAAGAGGAGAGGGTGAGCAGGGATTGAAGATAGGATGCTGAATCTACTTAGACCTATTTATGAAGCCCCTTTCTGCTTAAAATGTCCCTATGAGCAGGCAAATGGGTCCAGATAAATGTTTCTCACTGAGGTGTTAGAAGGAATGTAACAACAGATAATGAAGGCTAAAACGATGAGGAAGGTTGGGATAGTTATGTAATGAGACAGCATCCCATGCTTTGAGAAGCTTTGCACCTGGCCTCAAACATAAAACAAGATTATCTCTCTAGAGAGTTTAAATATTACATTTGCAGGTGTTTGAAATATTCCATTTCACCAAGTAAGAGAAAGAAGAATGCATGATTTTAAAGGTCGTTTAAAAATATTTATTCAGGAGGAAGGATAGGAGGAACCAGAGGAACTATGATGGCTTCACAGAATCAATTGACTGGAACTCTAGGGGGCTGGCAGGGATCAGGGAGCCTGTAGGGGTCTGACCTAGGTCCTCTGCATATATGCTATGGCTGAGCAGCCTGGTGATCTTGAGGGATTCTAACAGTGGGAGCATGGGCGGTTGCTGATTCTTTTGCCTACTTAACAGACCCTTTTCTTCCTAGTAGGTTATCTCATCCAGCCTTGATGTGATGTTATGTACCTGGTCTTGTCGTAGCTTGATATGCAGTGTTTGGTTGATGTCTCTGGGAGGTTTGCTCTTTTCTGAGAAGGAATGGATCCATAGAGAGTGGAGATGGGGGAGGGGAGATTGGGGAGAGGCAGGAGTGGAAACTGTGGTCAGGATGTAATATATGAAAGAAGAATAATTAAAAAAATAAAAATAATATACGCTCTTAAAAAAGTATTTATTTTGGGCCTGGAGAGATGAATCAGTGGTGGAGAGCACTTGCTGCTCTTTCAGGGACCAGAGTGGAGTTCAGTTCTCAGCATCCACATGGCAGCTCATTACCATCTGAAACTCCAGTTGCAAGGGAATCTGATACCTTCTTCTGGCCTCTGCAGGCATCAACCCCCACCACACACACACACACACACACACACACACACACACACACACACACACACACACACGTGGTGTGCAGACATACATGTAGGCCAAATACCCATGCACATAATATAATAAAATATTTTAAAATAAAGATATTTATTTTATTTTTACTCCTGTGTGTGTAGGTGCCTGTGGAGACCAGAAGAGAGCATCAGATCCCTTGGAGCTGAAATTACAGGCATTTGTGAGTCACCTCACAGGAGCTGGGAACTGAACTCTACATTTTAAATTGAACTGTGATTCTTGATAAAACTACACAGTATTTGGAGGGAAAGCCAAATGAAACTATAGAATTGCTCAATGTGGGCATCAGTAAGTAACTCCCTTTTGGGGGAGTAGTCAAACAGTTTTAAAGCTACGCAAACTTCTGGTTATTTTTGAGTCACTGGAATACTTTTGTCTAATGTTGACTTTCTTCTTAGACACTGGCTGATATGAATGTGCTGCCATTTTATGTATCTGTAAATTTTTATTAGTTACTTGAGAATTTTGGACGATGTGTTCTGATTACATCCACTCCCTCCTCACCAACTCTTCCATCTCTTTCCCCCATCCGCCCAACATTGTGCCCTCCCCTCCCCCGACACCAAGACCACTTTGTGCTGCTCACATATTCCTGAGTGTGTAGTCTTCTACCAAAGCATGGTCAGTTTACCAGGAGCTATGCTCTTAGAGAGAATTGTCTTCCCCTCTCCTAGCAGTTAGAATGTTTCAGTAGCTGCAAGGGTAGGGATGGAGTTGTGTGCCCACTCCACTCTCCATGCTGGGGTTTGGTCTGGCTTGGGTTTGCACAGGTCTTGGGCGTGCCCTCACAACCACTGTGAGTTCGTATGTGCAGCTGCCCTGCTGTGTCCGTTGCACACTCTTTCCTTGTCACCCGTGGCCTCTGGCTCTTGCAGTCTTTCAGCCATCTCGTCTACAATGATCCCTGAGCCTTGGAAAGGAAATGTATAGTATATGTGTTCCATGTAGACATCAGCATTTATGTCTTATTTTCTGTGTCTTAGCCAATTGTGAGTCCCCGTGTTAATAGAAATAGAAACTTCTCTGACGATGGCTAAGATATGCATTCATCTAGGTGATATCATAATAAACCATTAGGAGTTGATTTAGGCCCATGTCCCTTTAGCAAAATAATGGTAGTAAGTTCTCCCCTATGGCCTGTGACCTTTCTAGCCACAGGTTCTTGGCCAGATAATGGTGCCAGGTATGGGTTTCATATTGTATAGTGGGACTTAAATTCAGTCAGAAAGTGGTTCGTTATTCCCATGATGCTCATGCCACCACTGCACCAGTGGGCATGCGTTGCTGGGCCAGTCGTCATTGCAGCTCACAGGACTCAGAGAGGTAAGATTAATGATTATTATTTTTTCCTTCTGGAAGCATGCATAGCACATTCCCCTTTGAGCACTATGAAACCTTGCCATTAGGGATGAATTTTTCAGGTCAGTACCAGCTCGATGTCTCCATGTTCTGCGACTCGAGTGTGTCATTTCTACAGCAATAGGGTCTTAACTGTCGATTCCTGGAGGGTAACTGGAAACATTAGCAATAGCCTGTAATGTTTGAGGTCTATGGGACCTCAGTGGCCAGCAATTCTAAATGAGGTAATTCCAAATAAGTAATCCTGGAATAGGGTTTTTAGTTGTTAATCTCTGGTTTTTAAAGTAGGAGCATTATTTTGTCCCATTAAGGAGTAACTCTATGTTATCTCTTTTTATGTATATATGTATTTTTTAGGAACCTTCTGTAGTAGTAGGTTTCCATATGTTTTTTTTTGGGGGGGGAAGGTCTTTAGTATTATTTTGTCTTTCCCTATATACCTTCTTTTACTCTTCCCTCTTTTGCCTCAATTTAGCCCTTTCTGTTCCATTATTCTCCTTTAGCCCTTTATACCACTATGATCTATTTACTTTTCCTTGGAAGACTTCTCCATGGCCCATTAGTAATTTCCTGATTCCTGTGGATGTTCCCCACACAAGTGAAAGAAAACATGACATTTGTCTTTCTGCCTCTGGGTCACTTCACTCAGCATGACTCTTTCTGACTCCATCCATTTACCTGAGAATTTTATTTTTCTTAATAGCTGAATAAACCATTGTATAAATGTGCCACTGTTTCATTTCCTGTTCATTAGCTGATGGGCATCTAGGCTGTTTTCATTTCCTGGCTGTTGTGAATAGAGCAAAAATGAACCTGGATGAGCAGGTACCTGTATAGTAGGTTATGGAGCCCTTTGGGTATGTATCCAAGAGTGGTGTAGCTAGGCTGTGTGGCGGATCTATTGTCAGCATTTTGCAAAACTGCAACACTGATTTTTCACAGTGCCTGCATCAGTTAGCATTAACAACCAGCAGTGAGCAAGTGTGCTTTTGCTACGCCCGCGGCAGCATTTGTCATTGGTATTTGCTTAAATTTTATTTTACTAGCCATTCTGACTGCAGTAAGAAGTAATCTCAAAATAGTTTTAATTTGCATTTCCCTGATGGCCAAGGGTGTTGAAAATTTTCATATTTTGAGAACTCTCTGTTCACTTCCATGCCGCATTTTTAATTGGGTTGATTGTTTTCTTGATGCTTATTTTTTTGAGTTCTTTGTGTAGTCTAATACTAACCCTTTAATCAAATGTATAACCATAAATAATCTTTTTTAACCTTCTGTGTCCTGCCCCTTTACTCTTTAGTTTCATGAGGTCCCATTTATTAATTGTTGGTCTTAATGCCTGAGCCATTGACATCTTGTTGAGAAAGTCTTTTCCTGTGCCAGTGAATTCAAGTGTATTCCTTACATTCTCCTCTGTCAGATTCAGGTTTTTAGGTCTGCTTGAAGAGGAATTTCTGAATGGGGTTCAGGAAAAAAGGTGAAGTGCTGTGGAATAAAGCTTTTGTACACTGGTTTAATAAAACTCTGATTGGCCAGTAGCCAGGCAGGAAGTATAGGCGGGAGAAGCAGACAAGGAGAATTCTGGGTAGATGAAGGCTGAGTGAGAAGATGCCAGACTACCGTCCAGGGAGCAGCATGTAATAGCACACAGGTAAAGCCACGTAAAATGTGGCAACATATAGATGAAAAGAAATGGGCTGAGTTTAAGTGTAAGAGCTAGTCAGTAGTAAGCCTGAGCTAATGGTTGAGCAGTTTTAATTAATATAAGCATCTTTGTGTTTAATTGGGTCTGAGCAGCTGTGGACCAGGTGGGACACAGGAAATCTTCCAGCTATAGTGAAGCACAACTGGTTTTTAGGCAGTGATAGTGGTGCGGGGGTGGGGTGGGGTGGGGTGGTACTTGCTCAGGTGCGTCTAATCCATTTCTATATGATTTGGGGATCATGTGGAGTTCAAACTTTTAGGCTTGGCTTTTGTTCACTCAGTACAGTTTTCTAGAGACCAATCCAGGTACCTATTAATGCACATATGGATAATTTCTTTTTACTGCTGAATATTACCCTATGGAGAGATGTATCATGGTTTGTTCACCCACTGGTGCACCTACTGAAGGCAGTCTGGGGCATTTTTAGTGTGAAGATTTTACAACCAGAGCTGATATAAACATGCTTGTCCAGGTTTCTGTAGTAAAATCTTCATCTATCTGGCACTGATGCCTAAGAGTGAAATTGCTTGGTTGTACATTTTATATTCCCACTAACACTAGGTTTCTCAGTGTCTTTGCTGACAGTTGCCATTGACATTATCTTTCATTTCTGGTAGTCACAGTTTTGCTGTGCATTTTCCTAAAGGATAAGAATGTTGTGTGTCCCTCAGTGTGTGCACTTTCTGTCTAACAAAGTTCTTTAGGAAATTCTTTTTCTTGTTTCTTGCCAAAAAATGTAACTGTTGATTTTGAAAGTTCTTTGCAGACATACTGCAGATACTGTAAATCCTTTCTCAAATGTATGGTTCTCAGGTATTTTCTCCTAGCTCGTTTTCAGCTTCCTTGACATGTCTTTCTCAAGGAAAAGGGTGTCCTTTGTTTCAAAGTGCAATCTGTCAATTTTCTATTAGTGGATTGTATCTGTGCTATTTGTGAGGCCTAAGAGCTTGCTCCTCATTCTACACTGTAAAGGCTTCTTTGTACCTCATTACTAAAATATTTGTAATTTTACGTTTGAGTTTGTGACCCAATTTGAATTAATTTTTATGTGTTTAGAGTGGGACTTAAGTGATATTTATTATTGTTGTGGTGGTTGTTTTAGTCTATGAATATCCAAATATTGTAAGTTTTTTTTCTTTGTTCTTGTTGAAAAGCTATGTTTTCTTCCTTAAATTGATTTTGTGTATTTGCCCAGAATGAATGGTACATATGTTTGGGACTCTGTCAGGGGTTTTCTGTTCAGCTCTGCTGGTCTCTGTATCTATGCCTCTACCAGGAAGTTTTAAAAAATACTAGAGTATATATAGTAAACCTTTTAACAGATAGACAGATTCTACTTTTTCTTCTTCAAAATTGTTTTAGCTATTAATTCTTCTTTTATGCACAAGTTTTAATAATTTTCCCAGTGTTACAAAAATTACTGTTATTTTGAGAAGAGTTTCATCAAAACTATATATTAGTTTGGAAAAGGACTGATATCCTTTCCATGTTGGATCGTCCAGAGCTTGAACATGGTATCTCTGTATTAATAGAGATCAAGAATTTTAAATCAGCATTGTGTGGTTGTTAGCATACTAACTTATTTTGATTTTAGTTTTGAATGATTGCAAAGAACATTGTATTTTAAATTTTATTCCCATTCACACATTTATTTCTAGTGTATTAGAATATAATTTTTGTATTGTTATTTTATATCCTGTGATCTCTCAGAACTTGCTGATTCTAGGAAGTTTTTGTTAAATTTCTTGATGATATCTGTACAAGCAACAATGCCATCTGACATTAAACTAGCCTTATTCTTCTTTTGCATTTGCGTGCTTTTTATTTTTTCTTCATGCCTTATGCACTAGCCAGAGTTTCCAGCACAGTTAAATAAGAGTGAAAATGGACATTCTTGCCCTGCTGTTAGTCTTGTAGGAAAACATTCAGCTTTTCCCCTTTAGAATAATGTCACTGTCCTTTTTTCTTAAATTTTGTTTTTGGTAAGTAATCTTTATTAGACTGTCTTAGAGTTTTTATTGCTGTGAAGAGACACTATGACCATGGCAACTCTTATAAAGGAAAACATTTAATGAGGGCTGCCTTACAGTTCAGAGATTTAGTCCATTGTTGTCATGGCAGGAAGCATGGCAGCATGCAGGCAGACATGGTGGTGGAGATGTAACTGAGAGTTCTGTATCTTAATACACAGGCAACAGGAAGTGAACTGTGTCATGAAGCCTAACTTGAGTATATATGACTTCTTAGCCTGCCCCCACAGTAACACACTTCCTCCAACAAGGCCACACCTACTCATAGTGCTATTCTCTATGGGTCAAGCATTCAAACACATGAGTCTTTGGGGCCATTCCTATTCAAACCACCCCATAGAATGAGAGAGTTGCCTGCTATTCCTTTTTTGTGCACACTTTTTTAAAACCACATATAGATGTTTAATTTTGATAATGACTTTTGTGTATTGACAAATTTTACAAGATTTCCTCCACTTTTTAAAAAACTATAGTGAATTCCATTAGTACATTTTCAGCTACTAAATCACAGTTAGCCTTGAGATAAATTCTACTTAATCATGGTATATATTGCTCTCTGTGGGTTGTTGAATTCTGCTTACTCTATTTTTTGTTAAATATTTTTGTATCTACATTCATGAAGAACATTGGTCTATGACTTTTATAACATCCTTCTCTGAGTTTGCCATAGGGAAATATTATATTCAAGAAAAAGGAAAGAAAGAAAGAAAGAAAGAGAGAGAGAAAGAAAGAAAAAGAAAGGACAAAAAGAGAATTGGAGAGGTGGATGTGGTGGTCTACCCCTGTAGTACAAGAACCAAGGAGGCATAGGCAGAAAGATCATGTGTTCAAGACTAGCTTCAGTTCCATTATGAGAGCTTCTCTTAAAAACAAAATAAAAATGAAAAACAAAATAAATAAAACCTAAATCAAACCAAAGAAATGAAAGGATGAGCTGAGAAGCTTCTTTTCATTTAATGTCTTGAGTGATTCACAGAATGAGAATTCATTCTTCTTTATCAAGATCTTCCAGCAAACTACACATACCCAAAAAGTTTTCTTTTCTAATTTTTATTTTTTCATTTTATTGAAAAAGGATTTTTTTCACATCATATGTCCTGATTACAGTTTCCCTGCTCCCTACTCCTCCTAGTTACTGTCCACTTCCCCTCCCATCCGGATCCACTCCCTTTGTCTCCCATTAGTAAACAAACAGACTTCTAAGGGATAATAATAAAATAAGATATAATAAGATGACGCCGGGCGGTGGTGGTGCACGCCTTTAATCCCAGCACTCGGGAGGCAGAGGCAGGCGGATCTCTGTGAGTTCGAGGCCAGCCTGGGCTACCAAGTGAATTCCAGGAGAGGCGCAAAGCTACACAGAGAAACCCTGTCTCGAAAAACCAAAAAAAAAAAAAAGATATAATAAGATGAATAAAAACTAACACATCGGAATTGGACAATAGAAACAGGAAGAGAAGAGCCCAAGAGAAGGCACAAGAAACAGAGATCCGCTTGTTTGTACATTCAGAAATCCCATAAAAACACTAAACTGGAAGCCATGACACATACACAGAGGGCCCAGTGTAGACCTGTGCAGGCTCTGTTCGTGTTGCCCCAGTCTCTGTGAGTCCATTTGAGTTTGAATCATGCTGCTTTGGAGGGTGTAGCTAGAGTTTTCCTGCCTGGCCCACAGTCAGGACAAATCTCTGTCACCTGCCAGTCCCACAGCTGTCAGACCCAACCAAGTAAACACAGAGACTTATATTGGTTACAAACTGTATGGCCGTACCAGGCTTCTTGCTAACTGTTCTTACAGCTTAAATTAACCCATTTCTATAAATCTATACCTTGCCATGTGGCTCGTGGCTTACCGGCATCTTCACATGCTGTTTGTCATCATGGCGGCTGGCAGTGTCTCTCTGACTCAGCCTTCCGCTTCCCAGCTTTATTCTCCTCCTTGTCCCGCCTATACTTCCTGCCTAGCCAATGGCCAATCAATGTTTTATTTATTGACTAATCAGCAACACATTTGCCATACAGAACATCCCACAGCAGGAGGGCCTTGTTTTCTTGGTGTCCTCTATCCCCTCTGCTCTTACACTCAGAAAAATTCTCTTCTGAGAGTTGCGTTGTATGCACCAGAGGGAAAGCGTGAGGCCACTGCAGCGGGATGATTTATAGGAAAAAAAAAACTGGGAACACTTTAAACATTTATTAACAGAAAAATTAAAAACTTAGGGTACAGACATAAAATATAACAAAAGTGGATGGAACAAAACTACTTTCACAAATAAAGATGATCTCAAAAACAATGCTGAGAGGAAAAGTGAAAGTGTTGTGGCATTTTTTTATAAAGCAAAAAAGTAAATGAGTGTAAATATTGTTTTAATGAGTACATATGTGTATAGTTTCTCTAAAAATGGTGAAATAACAAACATTAAATTCAAAATAGTTTTGCCTCTGGAGGCAATCTGAAAGATTACTCTGAATCATAGCAGTCCATTTTGGTTCATATGTCCTGAATTTTATATACATTATTTATATTTCTTAAATACATTTATCATAGTATAAGCATGTATAATGCTCTATAAACAACAACATTATCAAGAAATATATGTCTTGGTCCTCCTCTGCAAAAAGACACATCTTCAAAAATTACAAATTCTTTATTTTCAATGTTTAACTTCTAGGATCTGATTTTATTGAAATGTACATTGTTTTTACACATTGCCATATTAAGTGTACCGAAATTACTTATTACATGGCTTGCAGTCTGATTTCCATGTCATATTTGAGACATATTTGACAAATGGAATTTCTTACTGAACAAAATTCTTTGTCTTACTAAACAAATTCTTTGTCCTTGGTAGTGCACATGCTACTTGACTTGAATTGGTCAATAGATTTGAAAAAAATCTGTGGATTACAGTTTACATTAAAAGTTGAAGTTTATGTTTAAATATAGTTAAATACATTTTTAAACCCATATAACTTTAAGAATTTGTAGACATCGTTTTATGACCTTCCGCTATCCAGGAAAGATACAATGATTCCTAATTTGCATTTCAGAATGAGTCTTTTGTTTTCTTTTTGGCTAGGCTACTGTCATTACATGTCACTATATATTTTGGCAGCTTATTTAATGCTGTTTTAAAAATAATTCTAAGCTCTTACCAAACAAAAAGAATTTAAAAATTATGAACTAAATTTTCTTAATTGTTACATGGGAGGTATCAGATACTCTTTTACACTGACTAAGTGGGGGTAGTTTGTACTTTTTATGAAATGGCCTGTGGTGTCTAAGATGTCAAGTTTCTGTGGTGACATTTTTGTCAGCTTCATTTCCTTATGGTGTCTTTAATATCTCCTGGATCTACTGTGACATATGACTGACCATCCACATTTTATCTTCTTTCTTATGTTTCCTAGAAGTTTGTTAATTTTATTGAATTTTTGTTTCTTAGATTGCATTTTTTTCTGTTCTGCTTGTGCCAAGTTCTCTACTCATTGTGATTTCTTCTTTCCAAATTTTGAGATAATTAAAAATTGAAAAGGTATCTTACAATAGGCCATATTGCCTGCAAGGCAACACTTCACAAATTAGAGAGCTTGCACATGTATTTTGTGTTTTTCTTCATTTCAGATAGTATTCTAGATGAATCCAGTTTTGTGAAACAATTCTTGGACAAGAAGGAATAGCCAAGTTGGAGTGTGAGAGAGGATTGAGACAGGGTCCAGTCCCATGTGATCAATGGTTCAATTAGCAAGGTGTAAGAATTTTTTGAGGCCAGAAATGATGAAAATGTGCAGATAAATACATTAATTAAAATAGAACCTGGAATGAATAATACCCAAATGAGAGACAAAAGTATCAGAAATTAAGAACAATAGCATTATTAAGAGAAAATCTGATTGAACCGGAAACACACAGCATTATTAGTGAATGTTTCCTGCAGAAGAAATGAGGAGTTTCTTATAAAATGGGGCTAGAAATAAACTTGCATATTAAAACATATGAACTAGTGTGGTGGTATTGTGTTCCCCAAAATATTGTGCACCCTAATAAACTTATCTGGTGTCAGAGACAGAACAGCCACTAGATACAAAGGGTAGAAAATGGTGGCACTCACACCTTTAATCCTAGCACTCCTCTGGATCTCTGTGAGTTCAAGGCCACATTGGAAACGGCCAGACATGGTGACACATGCCTTTAATCCCAGAAAGCGAGCCTTTAATCCCAGGGAGTGGTGGTAGAAATCAGAAAGGTATATAAGGCGTGAGGACCAGAAACTAGAAGCAATTGGCTGGTTAAGCTTTCAGGCTTCTAGCAGCACAGTTCAGCTGAGAGCCATTCGGATATGAAGATATGAGGACACAGAGGCTTCCAGTCTGAGGAAACAAGAAAGCTGAGAAGTTGGCCAGGTGAGGTTAGCTGTGGCTTGTTCTGTCTCTCTGACCACCCAGCATTTCACCCCAATAACTGGCCTCAGGTTTGATTTTATTAATAAGACTCTCTAAGATTCCTGCTACAAACTAGTTTCTATAATAAGAAATAAGTCACTTAAGTCAACCCTGTTTAAAGGGGAATCGGAGACTGATCACCTCCCTATTAATGTATGTCCCTCACTCATGGATCAAGAGAGCCAGAATTTTTTTGTCCTAACTCATCTTTTTGATGTTGTCTTGGGTGCCTTTGAATTGGTAGATCTGCCTTCCAACTTTCCTACTTACCTAGAAAGTTTCCTAATTCTTTTGGAATTAAGTGCTGAAGCCACCGTTTCCTGAATTACACCACCAAGCCTGTTGATGAGCAGATTGACCCGTTACAGCTCCTCAGAGCTCCAGTAGTACTTTCAAGTGAAGAATCGACCCAAAGGGGTGCTTGTCTCTCACTACCTGCCTGACCCATTGAATATCCTATTTAAAAATAATGTAAGGAATGATTTTTCTGCCATCTTTTATTTTCACTCTTACAGTCTCTGTGTGCATTAACAAGATCTTAGAATAAAAAAATCCTCTTTCTGATTAACAAGGGAACAGAAAATGTGGCTTTAAATTTTTTTTTAAAATTTTACTCTCAAATTGGTAAGCATTTATGCAGCCCTGTCTCTCGAGGGCGACCCAAAACATCAATCCGTAGCATCCCTCTAACATTTGCAGTGCACCAGTAGTGTCAGAGTGTTAGCGGCTGGAAATCTGTTACCATGGTTACCACCTATAAAAAGGTCACCTTCAGGAAATTCTTTCTGTGTGCAAGATAATACCGGGATAATGAAACTTCCTTTGGCGAGGATAAAGCACCAAGTTTGCTGTACAGGCCTGTAATTACCTAGGTGGTTTGGAAATCTGTATATTATAATCAGTGCTCTGTGCTTCAATAAAAAGACCGACATTAATCAGATATTATCTAAGACACACTACTTCCAGAATAATACTAGCAATACGGTTCCGATGGGCTGAACAAGCTATGATGACGGGGCGATTGTTTTATAAGTTTATTTTCTCCACTGAAAATTGCTTTCTTGCTCTAAGTCAACCAATAAGAGTCCAAGGAGAGGAACTCTTTTTGAGAAAGGTTAAGCTGTTTTTTTTTTAAAACTGGTTGAAAAATACCTCAGCTGCATACATGTTGTTCTCTTAGATGCACTGAAGGAGCTACAGGAATTGGGAAATGGTAGGCTTGTTTTAAAATTATTATTGTTACCATTATTATTATTTAGTTATCAAACAAATCAATTAGTTTCACTATGACATTTTTAATACTCATATATCATTATGCATCCTTCTTCGACACCCCACTACCCTTAGCATGACTCTCCCCTTCTTACTCTTCTTCTTCGGTCCCCAAACAGCGTCCCCTCCTGCTTCCGTGACCCAGGTACTTCTGAAATGGCCCCTCTGCTACTTAGATCTTTTCCATTTCGTGCATGACTTCTCTTTTTAGAAACTTAACCAGTAGTTTCCTACACTATTACATTAGTCAGAATGCTTTACTGTAATTGTAAAAAGCCTTAATGAAATATGTTGCTTAGTCTGGTAGAACCAACATTTCTTTCTATACTTACTTCTAGCATTTCCGCATGGACTTGCCATGTTTCGAATGCGCAGGCGTGACATGGGCTCAGTCTGTGGCTTTTGCACGGCTTCCCCATCCGGTCTTCATCTGGACATGGCGAACACACTAGCTGTGATTCTGTTTGGTTCTCCCGCCGAGCTTACGAACTCTAGGAAGGAGCTGGAAGCTTCTGGGCAAGTGCTGAATGTGTTCTTGGCGCTCCTAAGGGGGCTGTGCACTGCAGCTGGGGTCAGCTAGTGACAAGGCCCTCAGTGCTGCTCTAGCTGAGCTTCCCGCCCCGCCCCGCCCCGCCCTGAGGAAGGAGACCTGAGAGGTGCTAACAGTTGGAGGTGTCTTTGGGGAAAAGTGAGAACATGTACCTTTTCTCTTTGCAGAGTCCAGCTGAATAAGCATACAAATCAGTTTGGGAAGTCGGGTTTTCCCCATGGTTGGTTTTCACTGTTGTGTTGTTTTTCAAAGAAATCATGAGCTGTCACATATAAGATTTCATACCTACAGACAGAACATAAAATATCTTTTTGCTGTGTTTTTGAACAATTCTCTTGCTTAGGCAGCCAGACAAAGTTTAGCAAGAAATGATAGTGTATCGGAGGGCACAAGCTTATGACTGCCCTTGCTGAGCGGGGCTCCATTTTCCCTGCTAACTGGATGTCTTGGTGGCTTCCTGACTCTAGAATTTCAAGACCCTCATTACTTCGCAGTATCAAGTCGTTCAGTTTAATTGGCCAAAATTAGTCATATAAAATATAAGTTTTTAGAAAAGAATTTGTTTCAGACTTCTAGTTCTCAGGAAAAAAGCCACACCTGTGTGAAAGAGTCCATAAGACTGGCAGAGCGATTGGAGCATTATGACTTTGGAGACTTGGAATGTTGCAGGCCTCTGATTATCTTACGTTTTAGTCCTCTAAGTAGCCATCCATTGCTTACTTCCGTGTCTGACGTAATATCCGTGGTACTATCACATGAGGCCTTCTGGGAAGTACTAATAGACCTCTGGCTCCCACCAACCCCAATGCTAAGTATGTTATCAGGTAGCATCTGAAAGCTATGCCAGAGAATTTCCCATGTGGTGGGATCTTCTCACTAATGTATTTGAAACACAGTTATAAAAATTTCCTTAATCTGTTTCCATGTTGGGACATGATATTTGGAGTAACTTATTTCCTGGGCTGTGATCACTCGTATTTGGCTCCAGAATAAATCATCTTATTCTTTTTTGAGATGAGAGCTGTGTTTGGAGTCAATAGCTGTAAACTGAAAATGGGCTAAACTTTAGGAGGTGGTCAGTATATGAAGAGATACATGCTAGGCAGAGCCATGCCGCCAGCTGTCTCTCTGCTTGTGAGTTTAGGTGAGGGTAGGATGACCCATGAGGGGAGATGCTCTCACAGGGTGGAGTCTAAATCACCTGCTCACTGAAGTCGGCTCTAAGGGTGCTGTTTCTTCTTTACACAGCAGCTTACTAATGCGTTTGACAGGGCAGGACTCACCCAGGGCTTGGTGCTCATCACCTGTTTTCTACAGTTTCTACTATGCACTTCCTGGTTCTTTATTTTCTTGTTTCCTTATCATCACACTCTTAGTCTTAATTTACCAGCTTCTAGTGATGTCACTAGTTAGAAACCCCTGGAGAGTGGCTGAGAACCCATGAACAAGTTTGTTTGTAAGCATGGAAATCAAGCGACACTGAGTGTGCCGCCAACCTCTTTAGTTTTTGATGAGACTGTTTGTTCCTTGTGTGCTCAGGAGCTAAACCCCCCATTTGAGATAAGAAGCAGATGGGTTACCGGGAAAGACTGACTTCCTGGCAGAAACAAATAAGAGAAAAGCCTGAGCTGGTCAGAACTCATGTCTGAATAGTGAGGCAATAACAGAAAAGTTAGAAAAAGTAAAAACAATTTTATTTACTTAATTAGTCCAGGTTAGGCCCTGACCAAAGCTGGTAAATTCAAAGACAAAGTACCTGAAGCAATGTGACTGAGTGAGGACATGGATGTTCACTGCAGTCATATGAGGAGCTAGATCTCTGAATTAAGAGCACATAAGTTCTTGCATTACCCTCTGTAAAACCTGAGGTATGTTACCTATATATACTTGATCCTATTTAAGAATTTAAACAGAAATATGCATAACTTAGTAAAATGTTCCTGAAAACAATGACTTAGAAAGTCCCAGGCTGATAAGATGGCTAGGTGGCCAAAGATGCCTGCCATAGGGCTGAGACCTGAATTCAAACCCTGAAAGCACACACACACACACACACACACACACACACACACACACACACACACACTAATAATAATAATAATAATTAAAATAAAATATCTCATAGAGATAAATCTTATTTATCCCAAAGCACTTAATTCTATAGATTGTTTACTCATTTGTGCTAGGTGCACTAGCTTCCAATCATAAAACCATGAGCATATACTACTGAAGAATACATTTTCCAAGAGGTATGATTCTATTCACTCTCTCTCTCTTTCCCTCTGGTTCCTAAATAATTAAACTCATGTATCTACATTTTTAAGACACTGGGTTCATTGGAATAATGGCCCCATGGTAGTGCTGGGGAAATGACTGGTGGGTAAAATGGGCCTTAGAATTTGGACTCTGCTTCTCAGCTGTGCCATCTGGTAACTTTTACCCACCCACAGTACAAGAGTCCTGTAGAAGTGGGTGGAGAGTGGAGGGTTGCTGTGGATGTGAGTTCAGTAGCTGCCTTGTCAACTCCAGTGAACAGTCTTGGGGTTGGTGCATGTCACCTGGCCCTTCTCCAGGTCACAGAGATCACAGCACCAATCTTGGAAGCATCCTCAGCCTCTCATAACTCTCAGGTTTGCACTGACTTCTTATAACACTGCGTATGCTCCAAGACCACTGTCACCTGATCCACTCACTGTCCATCATTTGGGACCCAAACCACAGTTCAGAGATTGAATAGGCATCGGTCACATGGAGTCACACTGTTGTTCCAGATCCTATTTTTTTTCCAGTTACCACTGAGTTTTAGACTAATGTAGGGGAGAAGACAGAATACTCTGCATGGGACCCTGACAATGCATTTATCACAATAGGAACCTATTGTACGAAAACCTTCAAACAGAAAGGGATACAGAAATCCTTCTCAACTTTACAAGGGTCCTCAGTACTACTACATCAGTTTGTTTCTGAAATGACCCATTGTTTTATTTAGTACTCCTGCACTCATGAAGATCAAGCCTTATAATTTTTGTTACTACCACAGAAGCTTTTAAGAGTGAGGTGAAGCAACTACTCAATTTTACCCGCCCCCCCGCCCGCAAACTGACAGTCAACCTTAAAGTTTTTATCTGCCTGATTGTAACATTTTTGCTTTCAGTATAATAACTGCTACACTTTTCTACATTTTACAGAGTACATATGAAGACAAAACTCCATCTGAAAGCATGTTATAAATATCTACATATATTCAGCATTCAACAATATCCAAAATATTCAGCATATTTTATATAAAATGCACGATATATTACATCTAGCATACATAATATGCTGTATTATATATAGGAACTAGAGAATATATTTACATATTAATTTATAAATACAGATATATACAGTAAATAGGTTATTTGTATATTTTTCCTGTATGACCACAGAGTTTGGAGAAAAGGATTATGTAATCTCCTCCATACATTGTCTTCATTCTTTGTGATTGAAAGGATTGTGTTAATTACACTCTATTATTTTAGTATTTGAGGAGAGATAGCAGTTGCGCATGTATGCTATGAAATCACACAGACCAGAGTGTTAACAAAGTGTTTACATTTCATAATCTATGTCTTTGGGCAAAATATTTAAGATGTGACTTTTTTTTTCAGTCTGACCATAGAAATGGCAAGAGTTACCGCACAGCATGTATGAAAAAGGCTGGCACAGGGCTTGGGGGTTGCTTAGCCCCTGCTCATGGTAGTTCTGAGTGTGCCTGCAGATGATGCCTGTGAAGGCTTGGTCATCACTAACTTTTATTAACAATTTAGCTATGACTCTAACAAGGGAAGTCAATTTTAGAAAGACAGACAGAAAAGTACAAAGGAGATGAAAATTACCCATAATTCCACTACCTGGGGTGATTAGGTAGACCTTGCCTCCACTTTCATAATCATTCACACACATACTTATAACTGTAGTGTTTAAATCTTAAATATACATGATTTTCTGTTTTGCTCCTCCGCTTAGTATTATTATATGCATTTGTTAGTATAACAAATTTTCAAAGATACAATGATAGCCCAGCTGGATTTAATCAATCTTTTTCTGTGTTAATTTATGTTGTTAACTAGCTTATTCACTGGCTCCTTTGCTTTTGCTATTTATTATCAATAGTTTGTTCCTAAGGATCTTGTATGTACATTTCTAATCACACTATTAGTTATTTCCCTAGAGCAAATTCACAGAGGTGGTGTTGTTAAATCAAAGGCATGACATGTGTGGAGGGCTCCTGCTTCCAATTAGAATTATTTTATGTAGGTTTTGCCAACTAATACCTCTTCCATTTGGTTATAGGGGCTCAAAGTGGACAGGTTTGTGTTCTATGTGTTATCGAGTACTTTCATAACTATTGTCAAATTTTACTCCCACAAAAATTATTTGAAAAATGTTAGCAATATTTTTCTCCATGCTACAGACAAAGTGACTTCAAAAAGCAATAAAAATAAACCTGAAGTTAAATGTCTTGCCCAAAATGGCAGAGACAGAACTGTACCCAAGAGCCTCATTCTTCATGAGCCACCAGGGGGACATTAGGGGTTCCAATAAATCTTGTTTAGTGCCTGAAGTTCGGTGCAAGGGAAGTCTTATTTCATGAAGAGCGTGAACAATGCCCCTTGCCCGGGTGTGTTGTCAGATGGCAAGGCTGCTCCAAGTGCCTACCTTCTGACACTAGCCACTAAGTCTGGAGACCACACCCCGGATGAAGTAGCCACCAGGAAGCTAACAGAACACCTTTCTAATTTCTTCTGACATTATTATTAATAAATAAGGACCTTTCCCCTGCCCCAAATTTCCATCTCCTTAGTGATCATATGGAGACTGAAATTGGCATTAGTGAACTTTTTCATAAGGAAAACCCATGAGCATTCACTTATTATGTATGCTTTTATTAAAAATTGTTCTGTTTTTGGAAGGAATGATTCTACAGCTTGATTTGCTTTCTGATAGCAATTTCTGTTTTCCTTGTGTATCAATAAGATAAAATTTTTCTGGGAGGACAATAATAGCATATTCTTGCATGTGTTACATAGGATGGTTTTGTTGTTTATTTTTTTGTGCAGAAGAAACTTTCTCATGTTTGAGAGAAAAGTTACATTAGTAATTATTGAAATGGTAATTTTTCTGGGACCTGACGACTTACATGTTACAGGCAGCTAGGTATTGAACTGCCAGTGCAGAAGAATGAACAGAAAGATAGAATCAAATGCTTGTTACCATGTCCATAAAAATAAGTGTTTGGATGGCACACCAAATTGTATAGCTCCCAAATGTTCTAAGATTTGTGTGTATGGCTGAACGCTCTTAGTAACAGATCATCGACTTTCACAGAAGAGGGATGCAGAGGGGCTCCTAGAAACTCACCTCCTCTCCTTCTGCTGATTAGGTGGCTGTGGGAAAGTCTTGTATTTTCCAGCCCATGATTGTCTTTGGTAAAATAAGGGTAGTGAACTAGTCTTGAAAATCTGCACTCAACTCTAAAGTTCTATAGCCCAAAGATGTCTTCACGTGCTTGCTAACAGGGTCATCAATCTGAGCAGCATCAAAGCCTTCCTCACTTTCAGACCACATTCTGAAAACAATCTCAACTATTATACTAATAAATATTAGAGAGAGAAGAGCCTGGCCAGGCACTCTTGGGGAATTTTGGTCAGACAGATGTATGATGGAGATAGATACACACACACACACACACACACACATATATATATATATATATTGGTGCTGACTTGGGCTTTGCAAGCTTTGACTTTGAGAAACCTAGTTTTCCATGCTTAGGGAGGAGGAAAGATAGTACACCTCTTAGCAGAGCATGTAAGCCATGGACAAAGCCTAGAGGTGACCATGTAGGAAATCTTGGTGAATGTTAGCCAACCACTCCTGAAAGCTTTCCTTCACTGTGTTGACGGAAGCTAGGGCAGCAAAAGCACCTGTGTTCTGTGTTCACGGCCACTGTAATCGCAGTTCTGGAAATGGCACTGGGTCCACTCCTTTCAGAAAGTGCTTTCAGTGTCCCCTGACAGGCGTCAAGAGTGTGTTACAGGCAGAAGCTGTCAGAGTAATTGTGATTGACGGACAGTACATATACTTGTGATTCATATAGTAGGGACCATTGTCTCCATCTCATTCCAGATGAGCCCAAGTCCGGTTGGTTGACAATGTGCACGATTGCTCTCTCCCTCTCAAAAAAGAACATTACAGTATTTTTAAATGACAGCTGTTGGGTAAACAATGTCCCTCGAAGATATGAGGTTGTCAACTAAACAGGCTAGCATCATTCGTTTGTCACCAAAGCTGCTAAGCTTTGATAACAAAAAAAACAAACAAACAACAACATTGATTTATGAATATGTTTTATCCTTGAATGAGTGATTGAGAAACACCTGGAACTTCTTAGTTTTGAGAACAATTCCTCCTCTTTTCTTCTGAGGATCTATGTTTCATGCAGAGGTCAGTGGCTCTGGGCTGTGCTTTTCAATGTCTGTCTAACTGAAGTATCATTACTTCTGTTTTTAGGATGCTCAGCCTGCACCCCCCCCACCAAGTGTACAAGCTTCATTTCTCAAGGAACTTTTCAATTTCAAACTACATGTACAAATACAGTTTTCTTGATAGACTATTTTTGCACATGGAGTTTTTACTTTCTCCATTTTCTTGTTTCGGTTTCACTTTGGAAATCCTCAGATACGAAGCTGCTTTTTAATTAGTTGACTCACTGTGTGTAAAAGCCTCTGAGAAGTTGCTAGTAGCAGAGACCAAGAGATTCGCATAGCTCTTAGTCAGAAATCTAGGACTTTGAAAATGGCTTCCTTACTAAGTATTTTGCTAGACTAGACATGGATTTAAATCTGTTATCTTTTAGTACATGTGTGTTTGCTGTTTTATTTATTTATATTTGTATCTATAGCAGTCTGACATGATTTTTTTTTTTAAAATTGTAGTATCTGCTTGATCCCACAATTTTATTTTTATGTAGCTTTTCTCTTTTCCCTGATACTTTGGAATTTCTACAGTCTATCCCAGAAAATCCATCCTTAATTCTCTATTCCTTTTTGCCGTGAAAAGTAAAAATATATACCCTTGAACCCTTCTTCCCTATTTCCTTCAGCTCCTCTTTGCTTCCCTCCCATGCTGTCTCCCCCTTTCCATTCTCTTCTTTTCCCTTCCATCCTCTCTTCCCTTCTCTTTTCCTCCCTCCCTCCTTCTTTGGAGAAGAACTCATTATGTTGCCCAGGCTGATCAATGACTCTGGAGCTCGAGGAAGCACTGGACACAGCCTCCCCAGTACTTGGACCAGTAAGACAGAATTCATTTAACATTGTATTTATTTATTTGTGTTTTTCTGTGTGTCTTTGCTCAGGCATGTGTCACTGTGTGCCACTACATGCACATGGAGGTTGGAGGACAGCTTATGAGAGCAAGTTCTCCCCTTCCATCCTGTGGATTCCCAGGATTGAACTCAGATCTTCAGGCTTGGAGGCAAGTGCCTTGACTCTCTGGGCCATCTTGTCAGCTAGCCCAGGCCTCAAGTTCTTAAGAGACTTTCTTACCCTTCTCCCTGCTGTTATTTGGTTGGATTTATAACTCAGGACTTACAGTGCAGACTACTACTTTTAAGATGAAATAGTTTGTTTAATTTTCCTCTTTTGATTTTCATTTTTTTTCTTGTCTGAGTCTCTTTATTCATTTAACATAGTAATCTCCGGTTCTCTGCAAGGTGCACCTTTTTCAGTTCTGAAACCTTGACAATTTTGGCTAGGCCTATGCTACACAAGCAACTATGGGTGTCTGATTGACACACCAGTTCTTTTCCTTTGTATATAACCATGAGAAGAATTGGATCATGTGCTCCTTGTGGTTTTAGATTTTTGAAGAGCATCCATGTTGTTTGTTATAATGACTTTACTAAACGTCATTTCAACTAAGAGTGTAAATCTTCCCATATCTCTGCATTCCCACAAGCTTCTAATGCATTTTGTGGTTTTTTTTTTTTTGTTTTTTTTTTTTTTGTCTTTTTGGTTCCAGCTATCCTATCAAAATTGTATTTCTTGTGATTTTGGATTGTATTTCTCTGGTTGTTACTGATACGTCTATTGGACACCTATGCATTCTTTCTTGAGAAATATCTATTTAGGAGCTGGAGAGATGAGTCAATGGTTAAGATCACGGCACAGGGACAAATAGCCAAACAAATGGAAACACATGAACTATGAACCAATGGCTGAGGGGTCACCAACTGGATCAGGCCCTCTGAATGGGTGAGACAGTTGATTGGCTTGATCTGTTTGAGAGGCATCCAGGCAGTGGGACTAGGTCCTGTGCTCATTGCATGAGTTGGCTGTTTGAAACCTGGGGCCTAAGCAGGATCGCTTGGCTTGGCCTGGGAGGAGGGGACTGGACCTACCTGGACTGAGTCTACCAGGTTGATCTCAGTCCGTGGGGGAGGCTTTGCCCTGGAGGAGGTGGGAATGGGGGGGTGGGCTGGGGGGAAGGTGAGAGGGGCCGGTGGGGGGAGAACAAGGGAATCCGTGGCTGATATGTAGAACTGAATTGTATTGCAAAATAAAAATTAAAATTAAATTAAAAAAAATGAGATTCTGATCAGAAAAGGAAACTTGCTAGAGTGAGGAGACAACCTACAATGTAGCTTATAAGTAAGCTGTTCATCTGGCAAGCAATTAGACCTCAGAATGTAAAACAGACTCAACTGACTTCATCCTTGTGTTGGACTAGGTCTGTCCCCAACATGGTATGACAGCCTGTGTTGACTACCCAAGGGAAGTCTTAGGCTCTATGATCAGGGGATGAGGGTGGGGTGGGGGTAGGTGAGGAGGAGTGGGAGAAGAGGAGGGAGGGAGAATAGGAGTTGGTATGAAAAAGGAAAGAAAACTTTAAATTATATAAAAAAATTCTGAATTCAAAATGGACAAGTTATCCAAATAGATATCTTTTCATTTTATAAATTTTTATTTTATTATTTCATGCATATGTATATTTTGTCTCTATAGATGTCTGGTGCCCAGGGATGCTAGAAGAGGATTTGAGCCCTTCTGGAGGGAAATACAAGCAATTTAAGCCTTTATATGATAGTTGACATTTGAATCAAAGTCCTCTGGAAGAGAAACCCGTGATCTTAACCATTGATTTTCATTTTTAAGAACTCCATTCCATAGATGCCTAGAGTCATTTTTATTAACATATTTATTTGGACTTGTTATTTAGCTGGCTTCAGTGTTCACTGAAATTTTGTATTCTAAATTATTCTGGATAGCAAATGTATTCCTTCTTGTAAGCCAATGTGCTTAGTCAGTTTCCAAAGATTTTACAGGTGAATTTTGGAAATATCTCCCTTTGCTTTTGCTACAGTCAGGAGGTACAGTTCACTAGGCAAAACCTTTCCTCTGGAAACCATCACTGCTCCAGCAGGTACAGATGCTTTATTTTTATTTGCTTGGCCATTTGTAGCATTTTCTCATGTATCCATGTGATTGCAAACGTGCATATAAAAGCTGAGAGTTTAGAGTGAGGGTTTCCACTCTGTACTTATACATCTACCAGGATGCTCTGATGTCGCAAAGTAGAATCATGATGGGTTACCTACACAGATGACAGTCAGGACTGAACAAATAAACTCTGATTCTTTCTTATCTCAAGATTCTTCACCTCTGTAAAACAAAGACTTGATATTTATCACAGTTTAGAGTAATTGTGGCATATTTTAATGCAGCAGGTAACACAAACAGTACAAGAACAGAGCTGTAAGGTTGGTCTACTCTGTCTCCTCATGGACCCTGTGTTCAACTCTGTGGAGCTTCACTCTATTTACCACTATCCAGAGTCCACATAACATCTACAGCCCTGTCACTGTCTTACTTCGTAAGGATGGTCTGTTCTTACCAGGAAGTGGCAAGCTTCACAACCATTAACAAGTTGTAAAATGGTTGTATGTCCCATCAATTTCCAAATGGACAATCATATTTTACTTTTTGCTAGAGTAAAATTGTCTAAAGGATAATACTTTCAAGGTGAAAGTTTGTTTCCATTTCATGGCTGTTGTGAATAATGCTGCTGTTAACATGGGGATGCAGTTGGTCTCTTTTTTCCCCCTCGAATGTGTAGTTGTATTGTTGGATCATACTGTGATTTTCTTTGTAATTTGTTGAGGATTTTCTCCAGCAGCTATACTAATTTACATCTCCAGGAAAAGCATTTAGAGGCTCGTTTTCCTCCACATCCCTGCCCACTGTCTTTCATTTTTCTAATGATAACCCACTGTAACAGGAATGAGATGCTGCTGCACTTGATATTGCCTCATATTTCCCCGATGACCAATACCGTGGACTGTTTCTTCATATTCCTGATGAACTTTATACATCTTCTTCTGAGTAATGTCTGTTTAAGTGTTGCTCATCTTAAGTGGGTTATTTTTTTCCACTGTTGAGTTTTTTTGAATTTTGTATGGACTCTGAGCATTAACTCCTTATCATCTGTATTGTTTGCAAATATTTTCTCCTTCCTGCAAGTAGTGTCTTCATTCTGTCGATTATTCTTTTTAGAGCCTTTCCCCAGAAATCCAGTGTTAAGAAGCATTTCCTCTGTAGAGTTTCACAGTTCTGGATCTCATATATGTAAGTTTCCATACATTGTGATTTTATTTTTGTAATTAGTGAGAATAAGGGGTCTACTTTTATTCTTCTATGCTTGTATGCCCAGTTATCTAGTGCTACGGATTAAAAGAAAGAAATAAGAACATGCCTTTTCTGTAGACTATTCTTAGCATTGTTACTGACAGTCGTTTATGCTATAGATGCGTGATTACCTTTGGGTTTGTATTCTGCCTCACAGGCTTATATGTCTGTTTTAATGACAGTATCATGGTGTTTGGATTACTAAAACGAGTGTGTGTGTGTGTGTGTGTGTGTGTGTGTGTGTGTGTGTGTGTGTGTGCATGTGTGTGGGTGTTTTGAGACAGTGGCACATGTAGTCTAGACTGGCCTTTAATTACTATGTATTTGCGGATGACTCTGAATTGCTAATCCTCCTGCTTCCACCTCCTACATGCTGGATTACATGAGTGCATCACCACCCCTAACCCCTTCCCCTCTCTCTCTTGGATTGCTCTGTATAAGAAAGATAGGCTGGAAATGAGCCAGTAAACAGCACTCCTCCGTGGTTCTTGCCTCAACTTCTCTCAGTGAAGTATTGTGACCTGGAAGTGTTAGCCAAATACACCCCTTTCTCCCCAGTTTGCTTTTAGTCATGGTATTTTTCATAGCAATAGAAGGTAAACTATATCATTCATTGTTGGTGTGTAGCAGTACTGCTAATGTTGGCATGTTTATCATATCCTGCAACTCCTCAGAATTCGCTTATTAATTATGAGAGACTTTGTTCATTGTTTAGGGGTTTTCTGTATATAGTATGAGGTCAAGCCCACAACATGACTTCTTTGCCAATTCATATTGCGTTGTTTCTTTCTCTTGCCTGATTTTTTTCTGACTAGGACTCCTGGAGTCCAGTGAACAGAATTGGTAAAATTGGCCAACCTTGCCTTGTTCCAGATTTTAGTAGGAAAGCAATAAGCTTTGTCTTACTGCTGATTTGTACATTGAATCATTTTTGCAACCCTGAAATGAGTCATCCCTCACCATGGTAAATTCACCAGCATACTGTTGGGTTTGATTTACTGGAATTTTGTTGAGAATTTTGTAGTTATATTTATCACAGATACTTCCCTCAGTAGCTTGAGTCTTTCTCTGGTTTTGTCTTAGGGTAATATTGCTCTTATAGTTTTCAAGATTTCCCTTACAAATAAAAAAATGGTGTTAGTTTGTGTTTGAGATGCTTGGTAGTATCCAGGAGTGAAGCCATCTGGCTCTGCATTGTTCCTTGATGGAAGACTGTTTTTGTCACCAATTCAATCTCATTTACTATTAGTCCATGAAGTTTGCTGTTTCTTCCTGATTGATCCTAAAAGGCATGTGTATCCAAGAATTTGTTCCAGTTTTCAAAGCTATAAAACTTGTTGGAATCTAGTTATTGACAGTAATTTCTGGAGCCCCCTTCATTTCTGTGGTGTTTCAAGGTCTTTCCTTCTACCTCTGACTTTGTGTGTGTTTTCTCCCATTTCCTCTTACCTCTCTTAGCTGAGGGCTTCTCAGTTATCAATTTGATCTTTTTGAACAATCGACTCTCCATTTCATCAATCTTTAGAAGTACTTTTTCATCTGGATTCCATTACCGTCTGCTCCGATTGTTATCATGCCTACTTTCCCAGAAATTTTAAGTTTGGTTTGTCCTTGTGATGGGTCATCCTTTGAGATCAATCTGATTTCTTTGCAAGCATTGCTGAGTATCTAGATCCCCCTTGGGGCCACTTTCTCAGCTTCCTGGGAATCTGGTAGACCGTGCATCCACTTTCATTTGCCTGGAGCCAATCTTTTAATCCCTTTCCTTCTTTGATCCACTGTTGGTCCAATAGTTTGTTTCATTTCCACGTTACGTGTATGCTTTCAAAAGTCCCCCCCCCCCCCTTTGGAGGGTACAGACTTTTAGTTTTATTGCTTAGCTTCCAGAAGACATACTTGATTTGATTTCCATTATATGAATCTTTGAGACTTTCTTGTCATTGACCATATAATTTATTCTATGGAATGCTGCATGTGCTGATGAGAAGACATGTTCTGTAGCTACTACATAGACTATTCTGCAGCTGTCTGTTAGGTTCCTCGGTGGAGGGTGCACTTTAATGCTGCAGTTTCTTTAATGGCTTCCTCTTTGCATGATATGTCCCCTGCTGAAAGCGAGGTACCTAAGTCACCTACTGCTGTTGTGCAAACTAATTTGCCTTTCTCTTCATGCTTATTAATATTTGCCTTATGTACTTAGATGCTCCAATATTAAATGCAATTAGAATTTCAATTTGTTTTTGCTCAGTTGATCTCTCTATTGTTCTATAGAATGATTTTCTCTCTTTATACTGCATTTGATCATAAGTCAGTTTTACGAGATATAAGTACATCTAGCCTGCTTTCTTATGGATTCCATTTCTAGGAAATGTCTTATCCCAGCCCTTTACTTTCATTCATTTGTGTCCCTGAAGAGGAATTGAGTTTCTTATATGCAGCAGATAGTTAGGTCTTGCTTTTGATTTTCAGCCTATTCATCCACTCTATGTCTTGTAATTGGAGAACTTGATCCACTAACACTTAGGGTGCAAATCATACCGCAGCCATCTTGTAAGTCATTTTCCAGTCTTCTCGTAGTTTCTTTTCTCTCTTTCACACTCTCTTACGTCATTGCTTGTACTTACTTACTCTAACAGTATATTTTGTAGTCAATTGCTCTACCACTGAGATATATCCCCATCTAGTATTGTGTTTTGATTCCTTGATTGTTTTTTAGATTTGTCTATCATGAATTTTTGATATTTTGTTATCAATGAGACTTTCATATACGTTATTTTTTTTAAAAAAATGTTCTTTTGAGGATAGTGTTTCACTATGTAACTTTGCCTAGCCCCCAACACAGAGCTCCCCCCTGGGATTAAAGCATGATCCACCATGCTATTTTTAACAGACTTTACTTATTTACTTATTTATTTATGTATTAAAATGTTTTCTTTTATTTTTGAGATTATAAAATAATTACATCATGCCTCCCTTCCCTTTCCTTCCTCTAACCCTCCCATATACTCCCTTCTCTCTTTCAAATTCATGAACTCATTTCTTATCAATTGCTTTTACATGTGTATATGTATACGTATTCCTAAATATAACCTGCTCAGTATTTATGTTACTTGCATGTATGTTTTCAAGCCTGGACATTGGTACTGGATAAACAATTGATGTGCTCTTTCCTTGGGAAAATGGTTTTCCTATATTCAGCATATTTTAGTTGCCTGTAGTTCTTTTTGCAGGCTTGAGGCCTTGTGACTTTTCCCCTGTGTGCTTTGCTGTGCCTATTGCTGTTTTCCATGTTTAACTAGTCATGTTGGTGAAACTTTATGGGTGTAGCTCCTGACATTACTAGGAGACAGTCTACCAGCAAACTCCCTGATCCTCTGGCTCTCACAATATTTCTTCCCCCTCTTCCACAATGAACCTTGAGCCTTAGGTAGGGGACTGTTTTGCAGATATATCTATTGGGACTGGCACCACAACTCTGCATTTTGATTTTTTTTTTAAGTTTTCTGTAATGGTCTCTGTTTGTTGCAAAGAGAAATTTTCTTGATGAGCGGTGAGCACTACACTTACCTGTGAGTGTAAGGATGAATATTTAGAGTGTAGTTAGGGATATGCTAGTTTAGTAAGATGGTGGTTATACGTTCTTCTTTAAGATCCATGACTTTGCTAGCCCTGGGTAGTTTGCTAGGTTTCCAGTACCAGGTATGGTTTTTCTCTTGTTGACTGGGTCTTAAGTCAAGTTAGAGACCTGTTGGATACTGCCAATGTATGTGTGGTTGCACTAGGGTTATCATGCTATGTGGATTAACAGGCTGTTATTAACCAATAGCAATGTACTACAGTTATTAGGAGGAAGTAAGCAAGCAGCGGCTTTTTTGTCATCCTTCTTTCTCACCTCCCCCATTTTGACCTTTCTGTGCTCCAGTCTGTATGTTTCTGTAGTGACCACATCTTAACCACATCTATATTAATCAATCTAACTAATATAGTTACTACTATTTTTGTTATTAAGTCTTCATCCTAAAGATATGATAGCACATTCTCAACTTTTCATAATTATTCTTGTCTAAGAGTTTTATGCCTTTCAATGTTTTCTTGTTTATTAATGGAACATTTGGTCTTAGAATTCCTTTTAGTTCTTCATGTACAACAGGTATGGTTGGTTTATAGTATCTTAATTTTTGTTTGGCAATGTCTTTACTTCTCGTCTATTTCTAAAGGATAGCTTTGCTGGGTACAATATTCTCAGTTGGGAGTTTTTTCCCCTTAGTGCTATAAAAATCACATGCCACTCTCTCCTAGTCCCTCAGTAGATTTGAGGCATCCATATGTGTTATTTCTCCTCTTCTGCACCCCTGAGGATCTTCTCTTTTACATTTCAACATTGAAAGTTTATATCTTGGAGCAGACTCACTTGAGATGATTTTGATTTGCCTTATTTAATCTTCCTGTACCTGGATGCTTGTATTCGTCTATGAGCCTGGAAAGCTTTACTCCGGGCTCTCTCGAGGGCCAGTGCCAGTGTCCACTCTTTATGCTTCTCTGATGCTCCTGCAGGTTTTCTCCATCCATTTTTGTTCCTCAGCTCCACCGTGCATTTTCAAACAGTCCATCTTTTAGTCCCCTACTCTTCCCTCTCTTTCATCTAGTGTACTAGTGAACACCTTCTCTCGTGTATTTAATTTTATTAGTGTATTTTTTTCAGCTTAAATATCTGTTTGCCTTTTTAAATGGATTTACTCTCTTTGTTAAGTTTCTGAGTTAGAAATTTCTGTTTTCTTCAAGCTCATCGAGTTTCCTTTAAAGGGGTCTCAATCCAAGTGTTAACTCATGTTGGTGTGATTTTATCAGTTTCTGGTAACTTAATTTGACTGTTGAATGAGGTCATGCTTTCATGAGCTCTTTCTCTCTCTCTCTCTCTCTCTCTCTCTCTCTCTCTCTCTCTCTCTCTCTCTCTCTCTCTCTCTCTCTCTCTCTCTCTCTCTCTCTCTCTCTCTCTCTCTCACACACACACACACACACACACACCTGTGATCACTTTTATTGTTTCAGCAGAATGGTGCCCAAGTTCAAGGTCATTCTGTCTACTGTTGGTGTGCTGTCACTCTTTTACCACTAGAGGGCAATCCAAGCCTAGGATTCTCCTAATCCTGAAGTTGATGTCCTGCCCAACGAGAATTGGGAAACAGCTCAGAAGGGTGTTTCCTTCCCCTCCCTGGGGTTCATCTGCAGTCACAAGACCATATAGTTGTGACTTTCTGACTGGCTCATGGTTGAGGGGTCAGCTGCAGGTTCTTATGTTACTCCTGTGGCCGCCAATACTGCGTCACCCATTGAGCCCAGTGACCTCTGAGATGAGCCCTGAGGACAGCAAGGATCACAACGCTACGAACTACCTGTTGCTGAGGTGAACTCGTGGCCCAGAACTACTGCAGTCAACAACAGATTAGCTGAAGTCAAATGGACTGAGACCACTCTGTCACTGATGCCAATGCTATTCTAAAAGTTCTGTCTGAGGATATTGGTCTGGGAACGGAGACTTCTAGGATCTGTCCACCATCCTGGCATTGTGATCTAAGGTCAAATCCTATGCTCTATATTCCACTCTGTCCTACTATAAATGAATGGAGTCTTGCTTCATGCGGTGCTGTGTAATGCTGGCATAGTCACCCATCACTGGGGTGGACACAATTGGATTGAGTCTTAAGTTTCACATCTGCAAGGAACTACATGATCTCTGGGGGGCAGTAGGCCCACACCAGTTGTTGCTGATGCAGGCATAAATGTGAGGCTGTCTCACTGGAACTCAGCTCTCTGCCTGGAATAGGAAAGACTAAAGGCTCTGTCTTTGTTCACTGACCTGGTGCTAGCTCTGCTAACTAAAGTTGGGGGATTGGTCAAGGAGACAATTTTTTGGCTACGAAGCATGGTACTAGCTGGATCACATCTGAGTCTTAGAGCTAGGGGCACTTGTGAAGTTGAGGATGGTTGCCCTGTGACCATCCCAAACAATACTGAGTTGGAGTTCACCCACCATGGGTTCGAGATTAGCTCGAAACAAGGAACAGAACAGGGATGCAGAGCTACAGTAGAGACTGTATGTCACAGTAACATTTTAAATCTCCACTCTGGAGTGTGCATGTTTGCACTATAATAAGCCACAATTTACCTTTTGACACTCAGAGGACATTTCCCTCACTGCCAACTTATTTTTGTTACATGCTAATTTTGCAGCCTTTGTGTAAGGCATCCCAGACCTTACTCTGCCATATTCCTCTGTTTTACAAGATGCCAATAATTCCAGTTTCTTTCACTGGTACACAGGTGTGTGTGTGTGTGTGTGTGTGTGTAGCACGAATCTTAAAAGTTCTTATTAATAAAATCAAACCTGGGGCTGGGTATTGGGGTGAATGCTGGAAGATCAGAGAAGCAGAACAAGTCACAGCTACCTCACCTTGCCAATACCTCAGCCGATCCTGTTTCCTCAGACTGGAAGCCTCTGAGTCCTCATCCAAATGAATCTCAGCTGAACTGCTTTTTGAAAGCGTAAAAGCTTAACAAGCTCTAGTTACTGGTCCTCACACCTTAAATACCTTTCTGCTTTCTGCCATCACTTCCTGGGATTAAAGGCGTGTCACCATGCCTGGCTGTTTCCAGTGTGACCTTGAACTTACAGAGATCCAGATAGATTTCTGCCTCTGGAATGCTAGGATTAAAGGTGTGAGTGCCACCATTTTCTAGCCTCTGTGTCTAGTGGCTGTTCTGTTCTCTGGCCCCAGATAAGTTTATTAGGGTGCACAATATTTTGGGGAACACAATACCACCACAAGTGTGTGTGTGTGTGTGTGTGTGTGTGTGTGTGTGTGCGCTATTTGGGTAGGTATAGAGGTTCCCTGTGTGAGTTCTGGTCTATGTGGCCTGTTGACTATTTCCTGGTGTTTCGTCTCACAGTACTGAATGCATAATGAAGTCTTGTGGTAATTTTTATGCTGTGTACCCAGTAGGACAGTCTCGCCACTCTTTCTGCTGTCCAAGGTTGAAGGACAGTTAGGTGGTGAACTCAGGCAGGCATCATTCTAATGTGATTCCAGTGGTTCAGTCTATGAGTGCTGACCTGGGGGTTGGGAGGAACAGGATCCTGTTCAGCACTGGATTTCATCTTGTCACACCTGGTTTCTCTTCAAACAGGACAGTGTAGCTGAAGAGTGGAAAGGCAGCTCTTTCTCTGGACCTTCTTCAGGCATCTTTCAGCAGTATACCAGGATGTGATACTGTTGTCTCTCTCCTGCCATCACTGTGAACGGTTTGGTGTGTGAACAGCTGTGCACACTGGTGTGTCTACTGGAAGACTATGAGAGAATGAGCACGGTCAGCAGCCATTGTATTCCACTTGCTCCATATCATCTAATTTCTATAGCCATTTCTGGAACTTAATTTCTGTATCATTCATTTTATTTGAGTGTTGCTACAGCCTTGCCAACCATGTTTGAGCATCCTTTTACCATAGCAAAAAGGATTATTGGCTTCCCAATTCAGGCCACCACCTAAAATTCTCTCTGTCTCTTTCTCTGTGTGTCCATCTGCCTGTCTGTCTATCTGTCTGTCTGTCTCTCTACTGACCCCCTTGCCTAACTTTCTACTGGAGCATAAATCCGTATTCATTTCGTCTCCATGAACTCTGAGATCTTAACTATCATATCAGCTGCTATGGTTTCAACAGTTGAAAGAGGCCTGTCATGTAGAAGACAGTCAACAGAGATGTGCTTTTAAATAAATGGATCCTGATTACTTCATTCTGACTCTAAAGTATTTTCCAAAGCTCAATACAGTAAATTTTGGTTCTAAATGGTACAAATGACTGTTTTTTCATAAAACAAAGCAAAATTACAAAAAGAACACAAGAAAAATTCTCTTTTTTTGTCTCTTTCCTAGTCTGTATAAAAGCATAGAATTGTATCTAGATTTTTTTTTTCTAAAATACATGGTCCCTAATAATATATTTTATTTTGAATTCACTAAAAGTCACAGCATACTGTTACAGGTTTTTTTTTGCATCTCTTTCATAAGGTAAAACACCTCTTTGACTTCATTACTAATAGTGCATATTATATTTTTTCTCACCCATCTTATATTTTCAGGCCTAAAGAGGACCTTGTAACTCTTGTTACCTTGGAAATCCACTGTTGTGATCTGCTCTTTGCTGGGTTCTGCTGTATCTGCCCATGTGGGAAGATGAAACCTGGGTGGATTGGCCAGAAATCTAAACCTACTGCTGGGTGGAGGGAATCAATAAATCAATATAAACCTGCACGACATTGTTTCTGTGTATCAAGAGGATAAGGGGAAGAAACATGCATTCTGTCTAGAAAGAGTACCTAGGCTAGGATGCATATGGATGTTTTAGAAGGGATCATACTTTTAGTTGGTGATGACAGTTACTAATAAAGAACAGAACAGCAAAAATTGGTTTGATCTTTGCTTTTCCTGGAAGAAGTTTCTAGAATGCAGTTCCTGTGAGTAGGTGACTTACTGACCAAGGTGATGGAAGTACAAATAAGTTAGGTTCACCCCAACACTTGCCTGTTAGAATAATGTATGAAGCTGAGGGGAAATATGGCTACTGAGTGATGGACACAGCATTAAGATCCCACATAGAGATTATAGAGATTACAAGTTAAATTAGGGATGGAATAGATGATTTCACTGGCACTGGAGAAACCTCAAATTAAAAAAAATAGCTTAAGATCTTGAATGCCTGACTGGAGACAAAGATGAAGGAAAAATACAGCAGTGTATGTCCATAAAGGAGAATATGACAAACAAGACCAATGCTCTCCCTGTCTCCCTTCTCTCCTTCTCCATTCTTCTCTCTGCATGCGTGTTTCTAATCGTGGATTAAGTTAGACATCAGTTGGAATGAGTGGTGCCCTAGGACTTACGAGATTGACAGTGACATACTAATCACAGTGGACATGTGAACCCTAGAAGGGTCTCAAATCACTTCTGCTGCTGGACTTAGTATTCCCCTTCCTCCTCCTGGACAGCCATCCTTGTATCACATACTGGGGTAATTTACTACAGACTCTCATGGTGCTATTTCCCTAAAATGTGAATCATATAGCTTCTTTAGGATAGTAATGGCACATGCTATAGGGCATAATGGCATTTATTTACAAAATACCCACTTTCCTAATAGCTCCCACAGGCAGAAAAATACAAACATGAAAGTAACAATTGTGATTACTACAAACTTTAGGTTTTCTTTTAGTGTGTATGTGCTCTTATTTGTGTGTACATGCACATGTGTGCATATGTATTTAGAGATCAGAGAGCAATGTCAGGTGTCCTTCTCAGATTTTCTAGCATTTGTTGAGAGTATGAAGTTTTATTTTCCAAATAAACAATGATGTAATGGTAGTCACAAACACTCTTGACACAAACAAGCCATCGTGTGTTCTCCCAAATTCAACACGTTTATTTTAGTTTAGTATTTAATGGCTTCATAAAGCTCTGACAAACCTAAGAGCAGGTGCAGTTTTAGAAAGAGAAAAGGCCTCAGAACATGCTGACTGTGGATGTTTGGCCTCATCATCTGTAGCCTTGAAATTCCCTTAGCTTATTAGTCAAAATTTTCAGTAGCACACAGTAGGGACTTGTAAGAAGAGTAACATATGAAATACTGTGAGAAATCTCACAGATTTTGAGTATGTAAGTGGGAAAGAAAATATTCACAAGATGATGTTAGAATAGACATGCTCGAAAAGACACTCTCTTGACTATATTTATTTTTGAAATGTCAGTTCCCAGCTTAATATGATTGTTTTCATGGTGTGTATGAGATGCAGCATTTCAGTCACCAATGCAAACATTCAGAAGGGTACATTAGAATTGTCAGTGTTTTGAGCCCCTTTGAAAAGTGATTATAAAGCTGCACATGGCTATTTAAATATTTTAAAATTAACAAATTATTTACTGAGCTCTTCCTATTTTGGGAGGAAATTTAGAAATAAGTAAAGCAGAGGCTTATCCCACAAGATTTTTCAACCTTTTGCTTATGAAATCAGTGAAGAGTTTAGATTAATCTTATGGTAAAAGATAGGGCTCAATATTGAGAGACAGACACACATTTCTGAGTGAATATAAATTCCTATAGCATTTAGGGAAATACTTAATTTTTATTGAAAGCATGCATTACTCTTTTTAGCATGCATGTAATTAGCTGTGCATGCAGTCTGATTTACGCTCAGCTGTGTTTAACAAGTACCGATCACATGGTGGATCCAAGGCAATCTAGAAGTTAAAAAGTAGGGTCTGTTAATTCACTGGAGTGAGGTGGACATCGGCAGTGCACACATATGTACGTATGAGTACAGACACAGGGAATGCACACTCCTATGCAGCCTCATTTCTGAGCATGAGGCTCAGAGTACTGTCCTACCCAGCTTGTTCCCTTTGTTCTCGGCCACAGACCTAAGCTAATTGGGATTCTTGATGTAGCTGAGTGACCTACATTCCATTTCTAATGCAACTGTGCCCTCACATCTGTTTTCATTTGCAATTCTTCATTAACTTTAAAAATCTTTATTATTTATTTACAGTATTGGCGATTGAACCAAGGGCTCCACACATGCTAAGCAAGTGCTTAACCACTGGACTCCATCTTTAGCCCAATTTTGCAATAGCCTTTACTTCTGGACCTGAAAATACTAAACTACACTCTCTAGAAGGCCTTGACTTCATGTATAGGTCTAAAAGCCTTAGTATACTTTGAATATGATTGGTCCCCATGGACTCATGTGTCTGAGCATGTTGTCCTCAGATGGTGGCTCTGTTGTGGGGGGTTGGGAAACCTTTAGGAGGTGAGCCTAGTTGGAGGGAATGAACTATTGGTGTGTGTGGTAGAGAGCTTGATGTTGATAGCTAAGCCCTGATCATGGCCCTCTTTCTGTTTCCTGCTCTGCTGATATGTGAGAAAGTGCCAGTCAGATGACTCCAACTGCTGTAGAGCTATCTGCAATCATGTGTTCTCCACAGCGGTGGGCTGTGTCTTCTCTAACAGGGAGCCAAAAGAAAGCCTTCCTCCCGAGGTTGCTTCTTGTGAGATTCTTGGTCACAACAACAAGATTAATTATTTCATGCCCCCTTGTTTAGCAGCACCCCGACTTCTTTGATATAAATAAGAGTGAGTGTTTCCTCTAGCCTGCGATATCAAGGCATATCTTCACAGGTTCAGTGGCTGTGGACATGATGAACAGACTGCAGCCCTAACTGTAAATTTTCTAGAAGTCCAGTTACCATCTCCATCTCAAAGTCTTGTTCTTTTTGGGGAGAACTTACAAGAGAATTAGAAAATCTAAACGATATAGGGAGAAGAAACATAATACTAGAGAATGGATGATGGTTATCTGGAGCGGTGTTGGAGAACCCCTTAAGCTTCAAAGCCAGGAATTGCAGCATTATGGCAAAGATAATACACTCCATTGATAGGGATATTTGCAGGGTAAAGTAATCTAGCTGCTTCTCTGGTCACAATATCAGTTACCCAGAGCTTCTGCTGTTGAGATGTTCATCATTGAAAATTTGGAAAGTTTTGGTCATTAAATTGTTGCTTCTACATCTAGGGAATAATCAAAGATGTGTTTCAGTTGCTCCTTGGATCACTGCATCGCCATCTTTACCCCTCTTTAGGCTAAATCCACATCAGGGAACCATATGTGCAATGTCTCTAAAGTGTCTACGAGAAGGAAATACCAAAGTAAGGACACAGTAAGTTTCCCTCTGCATCGTTGGCCTGTCTCAAGAAGTAAGTGTACATGATCTAAATTCATCTGCTTACCCCCTGCTACAATAATTCAATCCTTCCTCCGAACTACTATCCGGAGCTATAGGGACTGGTCGAATGTTAGCAGGCCAGTTGTCTTTGGTGTCATAGATACACCCTAGCGTCTGCGTACACTCTAGAATAAAGTGTGTATCGGGGGGTTGTTATAATTAGTTGTATTTCTGGGACTCCTTTGGTCTGAAACATTGCTCACCTTTCCTTTGACCTTAGTATTGCATCTTTTAAGGATGAAATTTTCTGGTGTGTGATTTTTTTTTAAATTTGACTAAGATCATATTTTTATGGCAAATATATTGCAGGCACAATTCTCTGATTCTCTCATTATGTTCTATCATGTTACTATTTTTCATATTCTCATTATTAAAGATGTTCACTCTGTGTACTCGTCATCACGGTGTTTTCTGAGTTCTCTGTTATGGCTGCTCTTACACTTCGTGATTTTTTTTTGGACGTAGGTATTTGAGACTTAGTACCTTTGTGATTAAACTTCCAGTTTCTTCATTCACTTTTTTTCTATATCAATTTCTTGTAGCTTTTATATGGAGAATTATAACTTATTTATATCAGTTCTTTATCCTTTCTTGGATAATGATACTCCATGCCTCCATTTCCCTTTACGACAGAGTGTATTTGATAGGAGAACTTAATTCTTCTCATATGAGCTCGACTTTTAACCTAGCTTAACAATTATCAGACATTTCTCAATGTTATTAGCTTTAATGCTTCATTTCTGTTTGGCTCAAGTCCAGCCATGAACAAACATGTCTCCTAAAACCCATTCATAACCTACTTAAGTTGGGCAGTGTGTAGACCCTGGGTTTGTTAATTCTGTCTGTGTTTGTTGAATTCATTTCTCTGGAATCATCTGGGTTTGCCTTAACTGCACTGGAGCTCCACTTGCCAAAAAAGTTTACGTTGGACATACTCCTTCTTTAACAGGCTTTACTCACAGGTTTCTTCCCAGAGGAAATCAAACCACAATTAGTCAAATATTTTAGCCTTTTTCCAACTGGCTCTTCACTTAGACTTAAGTCGTGTCTTTTCTCAAAGAACTCTCATTTCTGTGATGTCTTCTTACATCTGACTCTGTAGCACAAATGTTTTCAGTTCTCCTTTAACAAACAATAGCTATGCCACCTGTCTTCAGACACTTCCATGCAGGGAAGCTTGTGGAGTGGATGTTTTCCGGCTGATCTACGATTCAATCTCTTCACATCATTTGTGAGATAGAATGTGGAACTGCACAAACTAATTATCTGCTAGGTGATGTCTCATTTCCTACTTGAAAAGTGCAAAAGATTAGCATGTTTAAATTAAAGCAGACCTACTCACAGAGGATTAATTACTTGGCATACCGACAAGAAGTCATTGTATTATTAGTACGACGAATAAGGAAAACTGTTTCTATAAGAAAGAATGATAATGAATGATCCCCCACTAAAACACCAGTAGAGAGGAGAGGTGAACAGTGACAGCATGGATAGTTGTTACCCAAATATAAATTTTAAAACAGGACTGGTCTTAATTATTATCCCATTATCCAGGTCTTATTTTTAATAATTCTGGAGTGAGATACCATGGATTTATGTAAATGATGTCAGAAGACTAAGTCTGCACTGTGACTAGTTCAGACGCTTGTCATCACCCTCATTAGAATATCGTACAGGCTGTCAGTTGTCATGACCCAGACGATGAGGTACTCACAACCTTTCTGAAGGCTTAAATATTCATCATGAATCCACCCCTGGGGTTGAATTCAGAGATATGAAAGATAGAAGATGCCTCAGAGCCCTCATCTCTAAAGAAAACATTGTGACAATCTGACAGCTACAAAAACAAATATGCCAAGAGCACCGCAGAGAAGAAGGGGATGAAAGCATCCCGACCAGTCTGGAGAAAGGGCTGTGGGGACAAACTGCCTTCTCCTTAAACACATGAGACCGTCAGAGGTTTTCTTTAATTTTGAATTCGTTTCATTTGAAATATGACTGGCATTTTATAAATTCTGAGTGCAGAAATTATATTAAATTATAAAGAACATAATTAAAATAATTTCCATGGCCTCATCTTTAAGAATACTTTCTTTTGTTTTTGTAATGTTATAAATAAATAATTTCATTTTTGGAAATAATTATAGAAACCACATTTATCCTAAAATGTCATTTAATATTGAATTATAAACAGTTTATTAGGTTACAAAAGTTACTTGAAAATTTCATTAACAATGGCTGCATTCAATTCCAACAAATGAATGCATATTTCTCTATGGTCAAGCATTCAGATTTTTTTCATAAACTTTCTATTTTAAATTCTTTTTTAAGAACATTTCTGTATAAAAATCTGTCCAGATTCATGTTATCTACTTTAAAGAGGCATCTAGATATATAACACTGGATATTAACATGTTGTGGCTCTAGATAATTGTAAATTTCTAGTTTAAGATCCCACAGCATCCCAGAAATTATAACACTGTAGTTGAAACATATTTTTGCTAGAAATAGTTACCGAATGTAAGAGACATAACTCTACAGAGATTAAGCATAGTTTCTGTAGGAAGATAAAATACAATATCGAGAAATCCAGCAGCAAAATGGTATCTGAAATAAGAAGGAAAATAAATCTCGACAGGAAATATAATAAAATTATATTACTGAAATGCAAAATAAAAATTAAAAGGAGAATTGTGATGTTAACAGATTGGACAAGGCTGTAAAGCTTATATATGACAAGAAAGCTAAGTTTGAGGAAATATCCAGAATTTGATATAGAGAAATGGGTACATGGAAAATATAGAGGAGAAGATAATTTGTTTAAGGCATCTAAGAAGAGCTGTGTCCAAATATTAACTGATGCCTGTGATGATCAGAAAAAAAGCTTTGGTGAGTATCACTAACCAAAAGAGAGACATTATAGAATTAGGATAATTAAGTCACTACCAGTCAAACATAGTCAACACCTCAGTAAAATACAACCATAGTAATATCGGTGGGGAGTTTATAATTTCCAGAGCCCCCACATTCGTTTATTTAAAATGCATAGTGTTCAGCAGTAAACCCCAAGAGTTGTTTTAGTATATAAGACTCTCAATGATTTGTAATGTTGGTAAATGTAAGACAGGTATGGACAGATTCATAACTAGACATATCAAACTCAAACTACTAGTTCCAAAGAGAAGGAATCTTAATCTAATGAGAACAAAGCATTTGAAGTTAACACAGGGTTGTCAAACACAGGACCACCATTGCCCTATAGAAAACATCATAGGTCACTATGGCCAAGCCAGGCATGATGGCGTACTAGGGAGGCCCAAGAAGGAGGGTTGCAAGTTTAGTCCCATTTGGTCACACAGTAAGACCTTGTCTAAAACAAATGAACAAAATCTGCAGCCCAAACAAAAATGATCAACAGCAAAACCCTGGATAGCTATGGGCATGGAGGGGTAGAATTCAGTGTGTCAATGTAACAAATGTTGAAAGTAAAAGATGATCGGAAATGAAACTCTAACACAATGAAGAAGAAATAGAAGTTCCCCTCGCCCCCAGGCAAACAAATGTGGACAGAATTCATCACTAGCAACCTACTCTAGGTTGAAAGAAACTGGAATCAACAGAATACCAGGGAAAATGATTAGACAGACTTTGTGAATCTAATATGTTCCATTTTAATTCATTAATTGCTTAAAAGGTAACTTCATACAACAATAATTAAAAATCTGTACTATGTGCTTGCAATGTATAGAGCTGTAACTCATAAAAGTAGAAGCATTAGAGGTGTGGAAATGAATGAGCTGCCATGAGGTTATGGGCCATACACTGCTTTTTGATTGGTGGTGGAGTGTGACAATAGTAATGGTCCCCATAGGATTGTACTGTGTAGTAAGAAGGAAGCTTTCTTAGTTTAATTAAATATATCCCATGAAGTTTATTCAATGAAAATTTACTTAATGACATATTCTTAGAATATACTACATGGATTTATGTATGATCCTCCTTTCCTGGGTAAATAATTTCTTCCACTTGTGTGGTGATATTGTGTCCCCCAATATATTGTGCATCCTAAAAAACTTATCTGGGGTCAGAGAACAGAACAGCCAATAGATAGACATAGAGGCTAGAAAATTGGTGGCACACACACCTTTAATTCTAGGGTTTTGGAGGCAGAGATCCATCTGGATCTCTGTGAGTTCAAAGCCACACTGGAAACAGCCAGGCATGGTGACACATGCCTTTAATCCCAGGAAGTGATAGCAGGAAGCAGAAAGGTATATAAGGCATGAAGACCAGGAACTAGAGCCTTTTTAAGCTTTTAGCTTTTAGCAGCAGTTCAGCTGAGATCCATTTGGATGAGGATTCAGAGGCTTTCAGTCTGAGGAAACAAGATCAGCTGAGGAATTGGCAAGGTGACGTTGGATGTGACTTGTTCTGTTTCTCTGGTCTTTCAGTGTTCACCCCAACACCTGGCTCTGGGTTTGTTTTTATTAATAAGATCTTTTAAGATTCATGTTACATACTTGCCTCCCCTTTCCCTGACATGCTGTCATCTGCAAATCCACAAGCCTATTGCCAGACTTATTGACATTAATCTTCCTCATTTGTAATCCTCCTTTGCCTGGACTACTTCTAGATCAGTAGTTTGGGAGTCATCTTTCCCTGGTTCAAATAAACAGCTCATCCATGAGCTTTATCTGGCTTCACTCAGATTGCAGATCTCTTGTACTGGCCATTATCTAAGGAAGTCCAGATTCTCACATCAGACACACACAAGGCATGGTAGTATCCAGTCCAGGAATATCCTTCCCCTCTTCCTCTCATCCTGCCCCTTCTCCTCCTTCTCCTTTTCCTCCTCCTCCTCATAATCATCATCATAATAATAACTAAGTTGAGAACACTCAGATCAACATACACAGTGTATCTGAGAACAGATTTGCACTTCACTTTTTCAGTTCCTTGGTCTATAACAATAGTGTCCCACACTCATCAGCAGGCACCCTTTTACCTGGGTTAAAGCACCTTCATAGAAAACACTTTTGTCCTTCCCAACACTGATTTGGATCATACAACTCTTCCATTCTTCACCCAGAGCACCAGCAGCTCCTTTCTGTGGCTATGTACTTCTCATAGAAAGTATGACGTTTGCATTCATCAGCCACTTCAGTGAGTTTCTGGCAGCTGGTGGCTGAGAAGAAGATATTGGACTTCATCTCGCACAGCTGACCACCTATGAGGTACCACAAGAAAAAGCTGGATGAACTTCTTGATTCATTCAAACTATCAAAATTAAGCCAAGAAGAGACCAACAACCTAAACAGTCACCTAACAAAGGAGGAGATTGAAACAATAATATAAAGTCTTGATATTAAAAAATCTAGGCCAAGATGGATTCACAACAGAATTCTAATAGAGTTCCAAAGAAGAATACAACCTTCCTTATACTCTTCAAAAAACAAAACTAAAAGCAGAGGGAACATCCCACACTGGTTCTATGTAACAGTAGTACTGTAATACCCAAGCCAAGTAAAGACACATCAGAAAATAAAACTACAGACAGATATCTCTGATGAACATAGATGGAAATCTCCTCAATAAAATACTAGAAAACCAAATATAAACACATATTAAGAAGATCATTCACTATGATCAAATTGACTTTAATCTTGAAAATGAAGAGTTGGTTCAACATACACATGACAATAAATAAAATAAATCATATAAATGGACTTAAAGATAAAAGTCACACGGTCATTTCAATAGATGCAGAAAACATCTTTGACACAATTCAACATTCTATCATGATGAAAGTCCTACAGAGAGTAGGAATGAAGGGAACATACTTCAACATAATAAAGGCTACATATTGGGAAAATAACCCCCCAAACTTCTGATCAATCATATTAAAATCAGGAACAAGACAGGGCTGGCTACTATTCCCCACTCCTTTTCAAGATTGTACTCAAAGTACTAGCTAGATCAATAAGGCATAAAAAGGAAATTAAAGGGAATTCTCAACATAAGAATCTCAAATTCTTAAAGACATTTAAGGAATTGCTCAATGTTCTTAGTCATCGGGGACTTGCAAATCAAAATGACTCTGAGATACCATCTTACACTTGTCTGAATGACTAAGATCAAAACCACTGATGGCAGCTTATGTTGGAGAGGATGTGGAGCAAGAGGAACACTCCTTCACTGTTGGTGGGGATGCAAACTTGTACAGCCACTTTGGAATCTCAGAAAATTTGGAATCAATCAATCTTCCTCAAAACTCAATGATACATACCACTCTTGGGTGTATACCCGAGAAATGCTCAATTATACCACAAGGACACTTGCTCAACTATGTTCATAGCAGCATAATAATAGCCAGAACCTGGAAACAACCTAGATGCCCTCAACTGAAGAATGGATAAAGAAAATGTGGTACATATACACATTGGAGTACTACTCAGCAGTTAAAAACAATGACATCATGAAATTTGCAGGCAAATGGATGGAACTAGAAAATATCATCCTGAGTGAGGTAACCCAGACTGAGAAAGGCAAACATGGTATGTACTTACCCACAAGTGGATACTAGAAGTAAAGCAAAGGATAACCAGACTACAACCCATAGCTCCAGAGAATCTAGGTAATAAGGAGGACCCTAAGAGGGATGCGTGGATCACCCTGGGAAGGGGAAATAGATGAGATCTCCTGGATAAACTGGAGGTGAGGGGTGTCAATGGAGGGAGGGCAGGGAAGGGGAGGGGACAATGGGGGAATGGGATGATTGTGCTGGAACAAGGGTGGAGTGAGAGAGCAATGAGGGAGATATCTTGAGAGAGGGAGACATCATAGGGATAGGGAGAAACCTGGTACGAGGGAAGTTCCCAGGAATCCACAGGGATGACCCTAGCTTAGACTACTAGCTGTGGTGGAGGGGGTGCCTGAGCTGGCCTACCCCAGTGATCAGATTGGTGAATACCCTAACTGTCACCATAGAGCCTTCATCCAGTATCTAATGGAAACAAATGCAGAGAGCCACAGCCAAGCACCAGGCCAAGCTCTGGAAGTCCAGTCAAAAAGAGGGAAGAGGGAGTCTATGAGTAAGGGGCATCAAGACCATGATGTGGAAACTTACAGATACAACCAAACCAAGTGGGAACTCATGAACTTTGGACCGACAGCTGTAGAGCCTGCATGGGACTGGACTGAGCTCTCTGCATGGGCAAGACAGTTGTGTAGCTTGGTCTGTTTGAGGGGCCATTGACAGTGGGAATAGGATCTATCCATGATGCATGAACTGGCTTTTTGGAGCCCATTGCCTATGGTAGGACACCTTGCAGAGGGAGGGGCTTGGACCTGCCTCAGCTGAATGTGCTCGGCTTTGCTGACTCTGCATGGGAGGCCATACCTTTCGGGAGGAGGGAGGACAGGGGAATCCGTGGCTGATATGTAAAATTAAATCAAATTATTAAAAAAAACCTAAATAAACATTTGATGTGATCAGTACACAGTACTAAAATATCAGAGTATACTTCACAAAGACATATTGTGGCTTTCCAATAAAAAGAGAATTATGTGTTCAATATCTGTTTCTTAGGCTTTAGGTAAGCATAAAATTGATATGCTTATTTTACTTATCAGATTGGCAGGCCATGGGAAAACAAAACTGACATCCAATGTTAATGGGAACATAATTGAGTATAAACAATCTTTGTAATCTTTAATGCATGTTAGAAAATTGTTAAGTACTATCTCTTAAAAATACATTCTTCTTCAATTCTTAAATTTTAAATAAATAATTTTGCTCAAAAAAATTTTTTTTGATGAAATGAAAATCTGATAAACTCATTTATGCCTATACTAGAGATAGAAATGCAGAGGACCTGGAATAGTCAGGACAGACTTGAAACAGATCAAGTTGGAGAATTCATGCTCCCTGCTTTCCATACTTCCTGCAAAGCTGTCTCCATGGACTGAAATGAGGAGAGAAGTAAAAATCAATGAAAAAGAATTGGGGGCCCAGAAACAACTGTTCCCATTTATGGTCAGTTAATTTACAACAAGCTTTCCAGGAAAATCCAAATGAGGAAAAGAGATGTTAACAAATACTGTTGGCACAAAGACAGATGTAGAAAGAAAGAAGAAAAAGGATTTGGATCTGTGCCTCATATTATGCTAAGATGTAAAATGAAAGTGAACTCAGTGCACAAATTAAAAATTACAACTGTAAAATTTTTAGTAAAAGTTACTGTCATAACGTATTAATCAGCTTTCAATGACTATGACATGGTGTTCTCACAAACACCTCCCCAAACAAGTTGAAATCTGGTAGTTTGTTTCTTGTTTTTCAACTGTGTAAGTGTTCATCTTCCATTACTGTTTATCAAACTCAAACAGTTATGCATTTATTATTATCTGACAGTTAATTTCTGAAAGATCGTTTTGTCACAGAGTTTCAAGATACCCTAACCAATATTTACTAAAGTCTACTTTGGTCTCTTGTTGATTCCATATCTGAGGTGAGTGGACTTTTTTTTTTTATATATCTTTCTGGGAACCGTTCAAATACCATAGCCTTATGTTAAGTGTCACCGACTGTTTTATTTATTTATTTATTTTTTAATTAATTAATTTATTTATGTTAAATCCCTACCATGGTTTCCCCTCCCTCCTTTCCTCCCAGTCCCTTCCCCTACCTCCCCTCTGTCCCCCCTCCCCCAACTCCTTCGTTTCTATTCAGAAAAGGGCAGGTTTCCAGTGGATATTGACAAAGCATGGCATATCAATTTGTAGTAAAACTATGCACCTCACCTTGTATTAAAGCTGGACGAGGCAACCCAGTTTGAGGAGTAGGGTCCCAAAAGTCAGTAAAAGAGTCAGAGATGCCCCTGCTCCCACTCTTAGGAGTCCCACAAGAAGACCAAGCTACACAAATGTCACATACACGCAGAGCACCTACGTCAGTCCCATGCAGACTTCCTGGTTGTCAGTTCAGTCTCTGTGAACTTTTATGAGCCCAGATTAGTTGATTCTGTGGGTTTTCTTGTGATGTCCTTGACCCCTATGGCTCCTACAATTCTTCCTCCCTCTCTTCAGCAGGATTCCTCCAGCTCAGCCTAGTGTTTGAGTGTGGGTCTCTGAATCTGTTTCCACCAGTTGCTGGATGAAGCCTCTCTGATTACAATTGGGCTAGGCACCAATCTATGTGTACAGCAGAATATTGTTAGGCATTGTTTGTACTCATTTATAAGTGAATATTAGCTGTAAAGTGTGGTGGTATTGTGTTCCCCAAAATATTGTGCACCCTAATAAACTTATCTGGGGTCAAAGACAGAACAGCCACTAGATACAAAGGCTAGAAAATGGTGGCACTCACACCTTTAATCCCAGCATTCCAGAGGTAGAAATCCCTCTGGATCTCTGTGAGTTCAAGGCCACATTGGAAACAGCCAGGCATAGTGACACACTCCTTTAATTCCAAGAAATGAGCCTTTAATCCCAGGGAGTGATGGCAAAAACAGAAAGATATATAAGGCATGAAGACCAGAAACTAGAAGCATTTGGCTGGTTAAGCCTTCAGGCTTTTGAGCAACAGTTCAGCTGACATTCATTTTGGATGAGGACTCAGAGGTATCCAGTCTGAGGAAACAGGATCAGCTGAGGAACTAGCAAGGTGAGGTTGGCTGTGGCTTGTTCTGCTTCTCTGACCTTCCGGCATTCACCCCAATAACTGGCCTCAGGTTTGTTTTTATTAATAAGAACTTTTAAGATTCATGCTACAGTAAAGTAAAGGATAACCATGCTACAATCCGTAGACCCAGAAAGGCTAGGTAGCAAGGAGGGCTCAAGGGGATGATAGGATCTTCCTTGGAAGGGGAAATAGAAGAGACTTCATGGGTTGAATGAGGGTGGGTGGAGATGGGAACAGGGGATCAGGTAGGGTAGGATGTCGGGGGACAGTACTGAAAGAGCCGACTGGAAAAGGGGGACATTTGAAAGTCAGGTAGAAACCTGGTGCAAGGGAAACTTCCAGGAACCTAATAGGATGATCCCTGCTGAAACTCCAAGATACAGAGGATACATAGCCTGAACTGGCCATTTGTGAATAGGCAAGACTTCCAATGGAGGGATTGGGACACTGACCCAGCCACGTAATCATTGACCTATAGTCTGTCCAGCTTACGGAATGTGCTGAAGTAAGGGTGGCACAGAGATTGGGGGAGTGGCCAACTAATGACTGGTCAGCCTGAGACCCATGCCATGATATTAAGTCCAGCCTTGACACTTGCTGGAGCACTAGGACCCAGAGTCTGGATGTCACAGAAACCTAGGATAGAACCAAACATGACTGCAGGAAAAAAAATGTCAATGAAGTTTTTTAAAAGTGTTGCCTTTTAGGATAAGCAAATAATAGCTTAATAAAGCTGTCACAAAAATAATCACAAAGCATCATTATTTATTGTAAACTAACTACAAATTTAAAAAATTATTCATAGTTACTAAGAAATGCTTACCAGGCAAAGTATAAAACATTCTTGCTGAGAATATTTTCATGTGTTGTGTGCCTTTCTGAGGATTCATGAACAAGTGTTTGTTAACTTCAGCTAGGGCAAGGATGACCAAGTAATGAGAAGGCTCCACTCAGAGAAGTTTAGTTTGGTGAATCATGAGTTTATTGGGGTTACTTACAGAAATAATTTATAATGACTCAAAGGCAGCTGCGTCAACAAAGCATCATACCAGCATGACATATGACTCCCCAAAACTATATCCTGTGCCCTGCTCAGTCTCCTCTTAGCCCAACTGTTTGCTACTCAACATCACCCTAGGGAGGGGCCTTATGTGTCTTGTAGCTTTTTTGAGTTTCTGAGCCTTGTAAGTTTGATTAGCCCTCTGAGTCTTAGAAGCTCTTATCTCCTTCCAGAAAAAAAAAATGTTCCAATTTGGAGAAAACACCTATATAACAGCATTTAAGAAATAACAAACATCAATGGATGAGGTAAATATTAGTTAGGGTAACTTCAAACTCTGTGACAAAGAGTTCTTTAGGAAAATTAACTATCAGGTAATAATAAATGTCACAATGGTTTGAGTTTGATAATCAGTAATGGAAGATGAACATTTCCACAGTCGAATAGCAAGAAACAAAAATAGTATCCTTGGGTATGAATCAATTGGATAATATAATAAGAGTTTTACTTTTAAGACAGATTTTACAAATGAGGAAACAATAGCACATTAGTTGGGAGGATAATAAGAATATAGTTTGTAAAAGCATAGGTTTTAGGAGGAATTTGAGAGTGATACTCAACATGATGTTGCTTTCAATCATACAGTATTTGAAATTGAGACAGCAATACAGTTGCTGAATTTCAAAGCAAAAAAAAAAAAAAAAAAAACCCCAAACCAATTACACATAAAAGCAAAAGAAATGACAATGGTCTCATACATCATTTCGTTAAGGTGGTAAACGGCCAAGCCAAAGCAGTAAAGAGATAAGGGAAACTATGACCTGAGAATTGAAAATGCTGATTTACTATTCTAGATTAAAGGCAAGAAAATCAATATTCTCCATGGACACTTCATTCAATATGATCCATCACTTAAAGGTTTTTGATGACTACATCTTGCCAATGAATAAATGACCAAAGCAAAAGTGAAACAAGGCTTGAAAGAACTTGTAGTTGCTATAGCAACCTTATGTAAAATGTCAATGCCAGAGAGTTGTTGAATTTAAGATTAGAAGATTTAAGATCTGAGTGTAATTAATATTAAAATATAAACTGAGGGCTGGATAGATAGCTCAGTGGTTAAGAGTGCATGATGCTCTTTAGAACTTTTTAAACTTATTTTTTATACAGTATGTGTTGATCATATTCTTTCCCTTCCTCCAACTTTTCTAGATCCCCCCACTTCTCTGATCACCCAACTTTGTGTTGTATCTACTCATTTCCATCCCTATCTCTATCTATATTTCTGTTCCTCAAAAAATCAAATAAAACCCCCAAAGTAAAGGTCAAAACAAATGAGCAAACAAAAAGCACACCAAGACCAAAAATACCAATCCAAGACAAGGAGTGCACAAGCAAACAAACAAACATGAAGTCTGTTTTATGTTGGTCAACTATTCCTGGAGTTTGGATAATATAACCAGTGACACTACATTGGAGAAAAGTGATTTTCCCCTTCTCTACAGCTATCATTTACAGATACTTTCTTGGTTAGGGGTGAGACTTTGTGCTCACTTTCCATGCTGGGATTTTGTCTGGTTTGAACTTGTGCAAGTCCTGTGCATGCTATCACAGTCTCTGTGAGTTTATGTGTATCAAAGCTGCTATTTCCTTGGACTCATCCACCACTTCTGGCTCTTACAATCTTTTCCCTCCTCTTCTGCATAGATCCCTGAGCCTGGAGGGTAGGGGCTTAATAAAGTCATTCCCTTTAGGGCTGAATGCCCTAAGGTCTCTCTCTGTGGGAACGATGTTCAATTTTGGACAAGAAAAAGCCTTTCTGATGAGTGAATGATGCACTGATCTATGAGCATAGAAATATGTCATGAAGAGTTACTTTACTGCTATGCCCACTTAACAGAATAATAGTAACAGGTCTTCCCCAGGCCCATTACCTATCTAGCTTCAAGTTCTTGACAAATTTATGTAGCTGAAAGTTTTCCTGTGTCCTGCCTGTCCCACGGTCAGGACAAATCTCTCTCACATGCCAGTCCCACAGCCACTTGTACCCAAGTAAATACACAGAGGCTTACATTATTTATGAATTGTATGACCATTAGCTCAAGCTTATTACTGACTAGCTCTTACACTTAAATTAACCTATAATTCTTATTTATGTTTAGACACATGGATTGGTACATTTTCTCAGTTCTGCCTTCACATCTTGCTTCCTCTCTGTCTGTCTGGTGACTCCTGACTCAGCCTTCCTCTTCCCAGAATTCTCCTTGTCTGCTTATCCCACCTATACTTCCTGCTTGACTACTGGCCAATCAGTGTTTTATTAATCCAGTGTACAAAAGCATCATTCCACAGCATTTCCCCTTTTCTGTTTAATTAAAAAGGAAAGTTTTAACTTTAATGCAGTAAAATTATATATAACAAAACAGTTATCAAGAAGGAATTACAGTTACAATATCTAGTCTATTTATATTTGGCAAATTCGAAGAAAATGTTCTATTTATCCTATATTTGTGAGTCTAAGGTTTCATATCTAACTTATCTTTTATCATAACTAAGGAAAACTATAACTGTCTAGTCTTCAACTACATCAAAGACCTCAGAAGGATGCAATGCTACCTAAGTAAACAGGAAGAACATTGTAAGGAACTTCCAAAAATCTAGAATGACAGAGACAGCTGCCTGCCTGGACAGTCATCCAAAGTTTCTCTGTAGCTGAAAGTTTTCCTGTGTCCCACCCAATCACAGACACTCAGACCCAAGTATACACACAGAGGCTTATATTAATTAGAACTCCTCAGCCATTAGCTCAGGCTAACTACTGACTAGCTGTTACACTTAAACTCAGCTCATTATCTAATCTATATGTCACCATGTGTTTCATGGCTTTACCTGTGTGCCATTACATGCTGCTCCCTGGATGGTGGGCTGGCATCTCCTGACTCAGTCTTCCTCTTCTCAGAATTCTCCTTGTCTGCTTATCCTGCCTATACTTCCTGCTTGGCTACATAGCCAATCATCATTTTATTAAACCAGTGTACAAAAGCATTATCCCACAGCAGATGGATCAGATTTGATTAAGCCAGACCTCCTGAACCTTAAGAGATGGTACCTATCAACAAAGGTTGTAGCCAGTCTTCCCAGGACTTGACCATTATCTCGAATTTTCTCAGGATCCCCCATAAGACTACCAGCACCCCCTATTAGCAGGAAGTAGCCTAGAACACTACACCCACATTCCCAAAAATGGATTATGGATGTTTGTAGCTGGAGATTTCTCTAGACCCACCTGGGCCCACAGCCACTCAGACCCCAGTAAACACACAGGGACTTATATTACTTACAAACTGTATGACCATGGCAGGCTTCTTGCTATTTAGTTCTTATATCTTAAATTAATCAATTTCTATTAATCTATAAGTTGCCACATGGCTTGTGGCTTACCGATACTTTACATCTTACTTCTCATGGTGGCAGTGGCTGGCAGTTTCTCCTGACTCAGCCTTCCACTCCCAGTGCTGGGGATGTCTTTCTGTATGCTGTGACTGTGTTGTTCTGATTGATTGATAAATAAAACGCTGATTGGCCAGTAGCCAGGCAGGAAGTATAGTATAGGTGGGATAAGAAGAGAGGAAGATGCTGGGAGTGGAAGATATGTTTATGTAACTCATTTGAATTATAATGTATAGTTGATAAATACAGATTAATAGTTATCATCTATGATAATCAAACTTGTAGTCATGTTAAGTTTTCTAGGTATACATAGATATAATTCAGTTAGATAAGTAATCTTCAAACACTTCAAAGACCTACAGATCTTCAAACACTTCCAAGACCTACAGAATATCACATTTAAAATGTTTTAAAAACTTAGATTTTCCTGGACAATGAGACACATCTGCTCCTGGCAGCACTGACTTATTTCAGAGAAGAGGATGGACATTGAAGACACTCCATCTTCTTCTTCTTGGCAAAAACAGCCATTTGGGCAAGAAACTGTTCTTGCCTGGACTACTTGAAAAAAATGTTGTATCAACTGGACATGCTGGACCCATAGGAAGGTAACCACTTAACTTTGCAAGATGAAATGGTCCTTCAGGTTCCTGCTTCACAGAGGAGACTGTCAGATATTCTACAGGACACAGGAAGAAGTGACTGAGAGACTCTAGGCATTCAGGCTGAAGAATGGATGTCCCAACTTTGCAGAGGAATGCTGTTGGATAATGATTTTGTACACTGGTTTAATAAAACACTGATTGGCCAGTAGCCAGTCAGGAAGTATAGGTGGGATAAGCAGACAAGGAGAATTCTGGGAAGAGGAAGGCTGAGTCAGGGGATGCCAGCCTGCCATCCAGGGAGCAGCATGTGACAACACACAGGTAAAGCCATGGAACATGTGGCAACATATAGATTAATAGAAATGAGCTGAGTTTAAGTGTAAGAACTAGTCAGTAGTTAGCCTGAGCTAATGACTGAGGAGTTTTAATTAATATAAGCCTCTGTGTATTTACTTCATGTCTGAGTGGCTGCGAATTGGGTGGGACACAGGAAAACTTTCAGCTACAAATGGTGCTTAGTGCAGGGCAAGAGTTTCCACCTAGAATCAGAGAAAGCTTTAAAAAAAAAAAAGATTCTAAAACAGTGCTAAAAACAGCTTCCTAGTTATCTCTCAGACCAGCTTCAGCCTGCAGGTTTGAGCTACATATAGTATGGCAGGTTTGTAGCATGTGGGCTTGGCCTGAAGCATGGTTGATTCCTGCCAAGTTACACAGAAGTTTCTGCAAGCGGTGCAACAAGGTGCATGGTGGATATAGCTGTTTCTAGTACCAGAAACAAACAAACAAACAAACAAACAAACAAACAAAAGCAGGTTTCTGGGCTATATGCTGCTAGATGGAAGCATAGATCCATTGCTTCCCAAAGTCGGAGGTGAGCTTGGTTCTCATGATTTCTGCCATGTTGGAAAACAGAGGTGGGTGGAGCCAGCAGCCAAAGCTGCCATTTCAGTCCTAGTAATGCTGCAGTTTAAAGCAATAGATTCACAATAAGACAGATTCAGATGGAATAAACCTCTAAACAGTTTACAGTATGTGTAAAAGTGTATGTAGGCTTGGAAGAGAGAAGAAAATGAATATAGACAGTTATATAAAGAAATAGTTTTAAAAAATACAGTCTTTAAAGAGACAGTAAAGGTAGTATAAAAAATAAGCCATGTAAAGATGGACATTACACAGAGAATCTGGATTATGTTGTCTTTGATATTTTTAACTTCAGAAAGACATTTGATTGTAAAGGCTGCTAAATTAAGCATATATATATATATATATATATATATATATATATATACTTTAAAGGTATCTTGACTTCAAAATTTGGTTCTAACTGAGCAGCCTTTATAATTCTACATTGTTTTATAAGCCTGGGCAGACGCTTTTCAAACCTCCTCTTTTTCCATTTGTCTCCCCGACTGCTCCTCTCAGAGGGCATGAGGAGAGAGCCTAAAGTACCAGAGAAGTATCCTGACTTCTGTTTTTCTTCTCTGGTCTCTGTGCATCATCAGTTTATCGTTTCTTTACATTGGCAATGATGGTTCTTTGTAACTGTAAGTTTCTCTGGTCCTGCGTGGCCCTGCAGCCTCTTATAAAATAATCACTCAGAGGCTTAATATTAATTGCAAATTATATGGCCTATAGCTCAGGCTTCTTAGTAGCTAGCTCTTATAATTTAACTCAGCCTGTAACCATTAATCTATGTGTTGCCATGTGTTCTGTGGCTTTACCTGCGTCCCATTACATGTTGCTCCTTGGATGGTGGTTTGGTGTCTCTCTTTTCTCTCCTTCCTCCTTTCACTGTCTCTCTTGGATTTTCTCAACTGGCTCCATCCTGCCCTGCCATAGGCCAATGCAGCTTTATTTATTAGCCAATGGGAGTAACACATATTCACAGCACACAGAAAGACATCCCACAGTAGTTCTTCCAAAAACTAGCAGTTCTGCAGCAGAGCACTGGTCTTCATGTGTGCAATTCTAGGTTTAATTCCTAGTAGGGTAAGACTCCAGGCTGCAGGGCCCCCCTCCCTCAAATACCAGCCTTACTTGAATCTTGAGAGTCATCAGTAACTGTTGGATGATGTTCCTTTCTCGGTGGTCCATTCCAGCTCCTTAAACTCCTTCTGAGGTGCTTGCCACCTCCAGAAAGAACAGATAGCTCACCTGCCTCATGGGTATGAAGTCTAGCTCCTGATTCCAGCTTCCAGAGTCTTTCTAGTCATCCACTCAGCACTGAGTTTCATCTTCCACAGTCCTCAGTGCTTCTGTTTTTTTAAAGCATCTTTTATTAATGTTAATTAGTATTTGTAGACGAACATTTTCTGTTCTCTGATACTTGGTGACCACTAGTTTATATTACATTCTCTCTGTTAAAATAAGGGGTCCTAGAGCTAAAATGAGACATGGACACACAATTCTGTCCCTAGCCTAGAAGCTATCTCTGACTGATGGCACTTGCAGATGAAAAATTAGTTTTCTCCAAGGGAATCTCTCTGGGGAAACAAACTACTCTTGAAGGTAGGTCCCAAGCTCAGGAGTAGATGAAACAAACTCAATGGCACCTTTGGAGGTTCTTTACCTTATAATGTTGTCAGGATATTATTTCCTACCTTACAGGTCTCTTGTGCATATATTATGGCTTCCAGTTTGGGCTTCTTATGGGATTCTTGTGTGTGTATGAATGTGTGTGCCTCTGAATCTATGTTTCTTGTGCTTTTTGTTTGGCTCCTTTTCTTTTTTGTTTGTTTTTTATTTATTTAATTTAATTTATTATTATTCCTTAGAAGCCTGTTTGTTTGCTAAGGAGAGACAGAAAGGGTGTGGATCTGGATGGGAGGGGAGGGGGGAAGAAACTGGGAGGAGTAGAGGAGAAGGGATGCCATAATCAGAATATATTGTACAAAAAATCTATTTTCAATAAAAAAATACAATAGGTATAATAATTTCTATTTCCACACAAGACCTTCCTTGATTGTTCAGGTTCTTCTGCATACCTGATACCTGATACTCTAGGCACTTCTGTAAATGATCATCAAGTGACTATGTTTCCTAGTTGCCTGGATTGATACAAATAACTTCTAAGTCTGCAGGTACTGACTTTCCAGTCACTTGCCTTCAGAGGGGCATCTGGCTAGACCATGCCACAGCCTCCTATAGGAAAAGTTAGCACTCATGTGCTATATCTCCAGTACACAGACAATTTCTCAATGCCCAACTCAGTTTGATTCATCAACTGCCCTTTCTGTGATATTATGGATGATACAACTGTAGCGAGGTCCAACACACTGTGTCTCCTAGATACATTGTTCACTCTGGAATTAATTTTGTCTCAAATAGCCACCACAGTAGGTAATTAGTATTTTTGTGGTTAAGAATCATTAACTTTTTGTTTCTTGTTGCATGTGCTGATGAAGGTAATCATAAATTTCAAAAGATGCTGTGCTCATATTTTAAAAGATAAGATTCTTGAATCATCATTTTCTCAATGTATATTTAAAAAGACAGAGCAAGAAAAGGGAAAGGAGAGATGTAATTAAAATTCATTCTCAAAAATAAACAACAAAGAGGCTGGGCAGAGATAGCTGTGTGAATACTGCAGCATGATGATACTACTTTTCATTTTCTCCTTTCGAAATTGTTATCTTTTAAAAATTAGCATACACAAGATTAGTTTTCGTGATGACATTGTAAAACAGTATTTATTTTAGTTGAGTCTCCTCCTCTGTCACATCACCTCTCCCATCTCCCCTCTCGCATCTTGTACACTTCTACCCACCCTCATAACCTCCTCTCACTGTCACGACTCATATGTTCTGCCTTCCCCTCTTCCTCAACACAGCCATTTCTGCTTTTGTGGTCTCTCTTCAGTTTTCTATCCTACACCCATACTCACTTGCACATCTGTGTTCATGTAGACATCATGTTAGGATCCACATAGGAGACCTCTGAGCATGCTAGCTTTTTTCTGAGTCTGAGTTACTTTGTTTAATGTAGTAATTACTACTTCTATTCTCCCCCCCCCCCCCAAATCATGATGTGTCAACTGGCAAATGGATAATTAAAATGTTGTGCATGTATGCATGCTATGTATGTATCTCTCTCTCTCTCTCTCTCTCTCTCTCTCTCTCTCTCTCTCTATCATCTATCTATCTATCTATCTATCTATCTATCTATCTATCTATCTATCTATCTAAACATAGACTAGAATTGCATTTGTCTGTAAAGGAAGTGTTCCTCTTGAAGTGTGAGTTTGGAATAGAAGGTTTTGAAGCAGAGACAGTCGATTTAGCTTACAGTGATTTGGACAAAATTCAAGGATTAGAGTTTGACATCATAGGGAAGCAGGAATTTGCTGTAGCAGACTTTCTTGGACCGCCAGCTCCCAAATCATGTCACAGAGACTTAGTTATGAAATGCTCAGCCTTAGTTTAGGCTTGTTCCTAGCTAGCTTTTTTTTCTTTTTAACCTAAATTAACCCATTTCTATTAATATATGTGCTGCTCTGAGGCTTATTTACCTCATTTGTGTACTGTCCATCCTGCTTTCCTGCTTCCTCCATGTCTGTCTGTCTGGACCCCAGCTGGCTGAACTGGTTCCCCTTTTCTCTCTGCCAATCTGCCTATCCCTTCTCTGCCTAGCTATTGGTCATTCAGCTATTTTTTTTTTTAGGCCAATCAGGTGCCTTAGGCCGGCAAGATGAAACAGCAATGCGTCTTTACATAGTTAAACAAATGCAGCATAAAGAAAAACAACACACCTTTATATAGATAAAATAATATTCCGTAACAATTTGCTATTAATTGACATGAATTGTATGGTGATATCCTGCACATTTTCATAGGAAAGAGTAATTACATTTATTTTTAACTGATATTCAAGAAGGTGGGCCACTTATATTCTTAGTCCATACTTATAGTCCAGATCTAGGAAACAGGTCCCCAGAAGATGGAAATTTGATGTTCTGGACTATAGAATCTTCCTGGGACTGGGACTGGTGTAGACATCTATCACTCTTCATTTGAATCTTCTCAGTTTCCACTGTTCAGAGGTTCTGAAGAATTCCACTTTGTGGCAGGCCAGGAACATAATAATGATCCTTGAGTATTTAAATATCCTAACGAGCTCTCCATGACTCCTTTGCTATAACAGAAAACACTACCTGGTAGGACTGAACCACTTATGAAATACAAAGAAGCAGAGATGCTTTTCTATGTGCTTAGCTTCTTAGAGAAAAATATGGAGATTTCAATATGTCTTAGATGGTTCAAAGGGAAAAAAGCCATAAAACTCTAATATATGCTTACAGAAAATATATATGCACACAAAAGCCAGAGGAGATTGAGTTTAAACAAAGACATTCTTTCAAACAGTGAGACATATGTCTATAAAACCTAAACTGCATAATGTGATTGTTGTGCTGTAACCAGAATTTGTATGTATTTTTCTCTCTTATTTTTCCAGTAATCTATATTCCAGGATTAGAGAACACAAATTTAGTTCATTTAATTTTATATCCATTTTATCATAAAAGTCATGTAAAATTATAGTGCAATATGATATGTTAATGGTCTGAATGTTTGTGTTCTTCCAGAATTTGTATGTTGAACTCACTTTCCAGTTAATGCAGAGTGAGCTGAAGCCTGTGAGATGGGATTGGGCTAGAATGGACTGCAGCCCCTATGAAGGAATCCTGATGAAGGCTCTTTGACCCCTTTACTGTGTGGGGACTAATCAAGAATGTGCCCTCTCTGGGGCAATAATCTGCTGGCCATTGGCCTCTAGCACTATCAAGAATAGGTTTCTGTTCTTTAAAACCTACCACGTGTATGGATTTCTTTTTGTTATAGATGTCCAAACAAAGACACCACATGTGTTTGTGCTCTTTGTGCATGTGTATATATGTACATAAACATTCACACATGTAGCTATGAGTATACATAAATATAAGAATTTTTTAGAGGGAAATGTATTTGCTTAAAATCCATTGTGTATATATCATATTTTACTTTGTCTCTGTGATATTTATTTATTCTTTTTACAATGTTGAGAATTGAACATTTTAGCTGCTTGTGAGCATGTCACTAGAGGCAAACCTCAGAACTGGAACTGTGAAGTAAATGTATGTGGACTTTTACTCGTGAAGAGTCAACACAGCATTCCATAAGACTCACATCAACATCCTTGTCAGTGTGTAGCCTGAAACAATCCATCAGTCTCCTATATGTTTTCATGGTCTACCATTGGGATTTAAGGATAATGTAACACACGTTTGCATTGAAGTGGTATCCATTTATTCTCTATTTTCTTTCTAATGTGCTTCTATGATGTATACCATTTTCTATCTCTTCATTGTCCCATCTGTCGTTTGTTGCTTTTACTTATTACTTATCTTACAATAGCATTTCTCATCTCTACTCTTAGTGCATTAGTTGCCTCTATTGTCTATTTTAGAGGTAATTAACATTTAGAATACTGCTCTCTAACTCTTTATAGTGCATCTACCAATGATAATAGTTTATTAAGTGGAGACCCTTATAGTATTAGAGCTCTACTTTCCTTGTTCTATGTCTTATTTTGTTTGTATTTAAACATCCATAATTATTTTATCTTTGCTTTTTTATTTTATGTATTTGGTTATCTTTCAGATAAATGACTTAGGAAAAGAGCATATTTATCTTTCTGTGTATCATTTTTGGAATATTAAATTTATTTATGTAGATCCATGTTACAACCTGATATATTTCTAGTTAACAATTTTAACTGTTTCTTCTCATGCAGGTGTTGTGGTGATAAATTTTCTTGCCTTATTAAACTTACTTTCTTTTCCTTTTGAGAGAAAATTTTTGCCAGTTATCAAGTGTTAGGTTCACAGCTTCCCTCTCCCTTCAGCACCTTAAACACATTCTATAATTTTTGTTTTGTAAATCTATAGATTCAAAGTTGGTAGTTATTGTCATTTTTGGATTCTCTATATGTATGTCCTCCCATAGCCTTTCTGTAGATTCTTTTCAGGTTTTCTTTTTAAGACTTAATTTTCAGAAAATTTATCATCATTTGCATGTGATTTGATTTTTACTCATTTGCCTCTGAATCAGTTAACTTATTGTTTTATCATACATTAAAAAACTCAATGTCATTGGTACTGTAAACATTATCCTCCTTCTCTCCCTTCCTCTTTGTTTCCCTTCCTTCCTCCCTCCCTCTCTTCCCACTTCCCTCCCTCCCTCCATCCCTTCCTTCCTTCCTTCCTTCCTTCCTTCCTTCCTCCTTCTGTTTTCTTTCTTTTTTTTCCTTCTTCCTTTCTGATAAGGTTTATTCTGCAGCCTAGGTTCATCTCAACCTCCCTGTGTAGCTCAGGCTGGCATTGAACACAGGGTCATCTTCTCACCTCAGGCCCCCTAGTGCAGCCATTACATGGCTAAGACAATGTGTCAGCAAGTATTTTCTTTCTACTTACATCACTTCTGTGACTCCTTGTATATATGCTATACTACTTGAGTTCCCCCACCTTTATCCTTTTCTTTCTGTGGTTCATTTGCATGGTGTCTGTTGCTATGTCTATACTTTTATTTCTGTGGTCTAATCTACTACTGATCCTACCCAGTGAATGTGGTTGAAATATTGTGCACCCCAATAAACTTATCTGTGGCTCAGAGAACAGAAGAGCCACTATATTAAACATAGAGGTCAGGCAGTGTTAGCACATGCCTTTAATTCTAGCCTTCTGGGGGCAGAGATCCATGCAGATCTCTGTGAGTTCAAGGCCATACTGGAAACAGAGCCAGGCATGGTACCACACATGTTTAATCCCAGGACTTGAGATCTCATGTCTTGCTTGGGAAAGACACAGGCCTTTAATCCCAGGAAGTGATGGCAGGAAGCAGAGGACCAGGAACTAGAGACTTTTTAAGTTTTTAAGCATTTAAGCTTTTAGCAGCAGTTCAGCTGAGATCCATTCAGATGAGGACTCAGAGGCTTCTAGTTTGAGGAAACAAGATGAGCTGAGAAGTTGGCAAGGTGAAGTTGGGTGTGGCTTGTTCTGTTTCTTTGGTCTTTCAGCATTCACCCCAATACCTGGCTCCGGGTTGTTTTTTTTTTAATTAATAAGACCTTTTAAGATTTGTGCTACAAGTGAAATTTTCATTTAATGTAAAAATTATATTAAGTGCTACTTTGTAGTTTCACTTCTCTTTTCTTCATCATGATGCTTTTTTTAAAGTTATAGAAACATTTATAATATTCTTCCCGATAATTTTTATCAACTCTGTCATTTTCTGGTTGGTTTAAATTTATATGCTTTATAATTAATGGGTGAGTGACAGTTTCCTATCTGAGAGTTTTTTTTTTTAATACCAAAACTGTGTATTTTACACATTTGAATGCTGGGGTTTGACATGCTGTTCAGCTATGTTCCTCCTCCTCAATTCATGTTGATGTTTTGACCATTACTGTCCCATAATGTGAGCTTATTTTGGTACTGAGTTGCAAATGTAGTTACTTAAAATGAGTTTACAGTGAGTCATGTGAGGCTCTTCTAGTTGATATCCTTATTAAGGGGTGATGGTGGTGTAGCAGAAACACACACGGAAGAAGCATCATGGGAAAATAATGCTACCATGTCTGAGCCAAGGATGGAGGCCTGGAATAGCTCCTGCCATGGGTTCCTGTCTTGGCCTGAGACTTCCAACCTCTAAAACTATAAAAGGGACATTCCTGACATTGAGCCACCCCATCAGCTTGTGGCATTTTGTTCTCGCAGACATACATGCTGAGTACAGTATATTCTGCTAAAACTCACTAGACCTTGTTCTGGAATACGAGTGTCAGAAGGTCATTTTCCAGGTTTCAGTCTTTGTTAGGGTGTTTTCATAGAACATTTAGGGCTAGTTTAATCCCATTGCAAAGCACAGCTCTTTAGGGGACACTACTGGATATTCTGGGTGTTCAAGACTATCCATAGTTAGACTGATACATAGCTTGAATGGATCTAAAACTGCTCTGAGCTGAACAGTTCTGAGTGTGCTTTACTCGGTACTCTCAGTATTAATACTTAGCAGCTGACTCAAGGACCCTCATCTGAGTGTTAGTTTTCTTCACGAGGCTTTAATGCTAGCATTACAAAGAGACTACAGAATCTGCCACCTCCAACCTTCCCAATAGTGTTAATCAGTCTTGTCAACTCAGGGAGGAGTTTAATAGCTCAGCACCAGTTGATATTTAGAATTAAAGCTCCTATTGTATGTGATGCACTATACTTTATCCTTACTGTCTCATTATTTAAAACTAAAAGTAATCTGAGGCAATGTTATTAAAAGCAAAAGACATAGTTATCCTTTATTTTACAGTTAACTCCCACTTATGATTTGAGTACATACCGTGTTTGTCTTTCTTGGTCTGGGTAACCTCACTCAGGATAACTTTGTAGTTCCATCCATTTGCCTTCAAATTTCCTGGTGTCCTTGTTTTAACAGCTGTGTAATACTCCATTGTGTAAATGTACCACATTTTCTTTATCCATTCCTCCCTTGAAGGACATCTAGGTTGTTTCCAGGTTCTGGCTATTACAAATAAAGCTGCTATGAACATAGTGTCCTTGTGGTATGATTGAGCATCCTTTGGGTATATGCCCAAGAATGATATAGCTGGATCTCGTGGTAGATTGATCCCCAGTTTTCTTAGAAACCAGGGAAAAAAAAGGCGTGGGTCTATGTGGTTAATAGCCCCTGCTACTCTTTGTGGTCTGTATCTTTTATGATACATGTCAACTAATTTTGAGAAATTATTAAGTAATATATTTGATTATGAGTACAAGTTTACTCTCAAACTCTTCAATATCCACATGCTCTTATTTCTTTTTTACTAATTATATTTTGAGAAAATATTAAATTTTATATCAAGCATAACCTTTTATAAATTTTTTATCAAGCATAAAATATTTATATGATATCAAACACATATGAGATCGAAAAGGTTAGTTGATTGAAAAGCATAAATGGAATAGCATATACAATAATAAATTATATTATTTAAAACTATAATGTGCTGGCCACAGATATTTGTGGATATCATTCCACTCAGCTGTCCTGATTTCCCCAGGGCAAGCAGAAGCTCATGTGCATATGTAATAACTAATAGCACCTTGACCAGCATCACCATTTACTGCAGAGAGGAGCTTCTCAGAGGAGGGTTGAGAGATGTATTAAAGTATGGGTTAAATGATAAGTCATTTAAGAGTTGGTTTAAAATTAAGTCCACTTAGCAACATTAGTAGCAGATTCTCCTCTAGGGCCTATGACTGTCTAGCCATAGGTTATTGACCCAATAATGGCACCAGATATAGGTTTCAATTTGTGGAATGTGATTAAACCGCAGTAAGAATTTGGTTGATTACTTCCATAATAGACACTGTTTTCTTTAAGAGTATAACCTCTGGTTAGTCAACAGTGGAAGACCACACATCCAAGAGTATTTGGGCATCACAAACTGTTCTTAAGGGTTTTTTAAAAAAAGGACACTAAGTTGGGTGGGTAGAGAAGAGGGGTGGATGCGATAAAAACAAGAAAGACAAAAAATGGTAAAAAAGAGTTAATAGCCCCACGACAAACTCACATTCCTTGATGGTCACGCTCTCATCTGTGATTATTTATCTCTGCTATTTTGCCTTGTCTGTAGCACTCATCTTGATGCATGCTTGCTAAGCTGCATACATGCACGGCTTGAGCCTGCTCTCCGAAAGGTCTTGCAATCTTTTCTGCAGTTCTGTGAGCTCATTAGAACTTCTCTTGCTGAGTCAAACATTCCTTATTTATTTCTTCCTCCACATTAACATTTTCAGCTGCTGTAAGTGATTTTGGAATTAGTTTGTAGGTCAGTGTTCCTAGCTGAAAACAGAAGGGACTGCCAAGGATAATGTAAGCAGAGTCGCTGCTTACTAAAGGACACTGTGCTGCTCCCAATATTGTTTAAAGGAGTGAAATGCTAACTTATGGATGAGGATATAGGAAAGAGGTCCAAATATAGAGACAAAGAGGCACCAACTAATCACCATTTCCACTATAATCAATACCCAGAAATGCCAGGGATCTGTCTTTGCTGCAACTGTTTCCATCAGGTGCCAGGGATTCAGCTTGTGTGATTATTAGTTTTCTTAAAAGCTTGTTATCTTTTCCACTTACACTGTCATAACCAATGTCTTTATCAAGTTTATGTCCACATTAATTTACTTTCACCTAAAATTCTCTTGTGGAGAAGTTTGAAGCTGTCTTTCTCCTCACCCTCACCCCAAAGCAGGACAGAATATTTGAACTCTAAAGTCTAACTCCAGGAAGCAAAACTCATACGGTGGGATTCTGTCAATATAGGAAGCCTAATAAAAATAACTGACAGCTACAACTACTGTAAACGACTGTGTCAGCTCTGTTTTGGGACTGGTGTACTGGCTTCTCTACATGAACTAAGACATTTAAATTACTGATGTGAACCTCTGTTTTACAGTAGACTTTGAGATGTAGATTAGTCCAGACATCCACCATGGACCTGTGTTTTAAAAAGAGATCCTCTCTACATCATGGACCTGAGTTTTACAAAGTGATTCTTTCTTTGCTTTGTTCTTTTTTGTTCAACTGGCAAAGCTACGTCATTGTCCCTGCTTACGCTAGCCAGTCTGTTTCAAGCAACGATAGTTTAATCCACATTTCTTTCCTGGAATGATCAGTTTTTTTTTCAGTGTCTTGTAAAAACACAGTTCAGGTCTTGTAGCTGCATTCGATGTTTGGCATCCTTAAGGAGCTGACGAATGGAGACAACCTGGCAAAGAGTATGGAGGCAAATGAGGATTGATTTATTAGAATGGTTTTCAAGGCCAAACATTCAGTACCATTCCTAGATCAGTAGAGATTAGGAGCAGGAGATAAGGTAGAACATGCTGAAATGCATAAAGATCCTGGGAGTAAAGATTTATATGGCACCATTAAGGGGTAAAGACAAAACTAGCAAACCAAAATTAAAAAGACATGAATTTGAGTAGAATTCCAAGAGGCATGGAGAAATACTTGCGGGTTTAATATTTGCAAGCATCTTAGTCATACGTAAGCATATAAAGCAAATAACAAGTAAACTTGATTGCCTAACTTGTCCTTATTGCTATTTAGGAGAGGAACATTGCTTAAGGAACTGTATAGCATAGAGAGGGGGTCTTCATTAGTTTATCAATAACTAGGAGGTGGGCTGGGATGTACTCAGCATTAACAGAGGGATCTCCAAGTTCATTTTGTATGTGGGTTTGAATAGCTCTACCACAGGCCTTCAAGCTTCTAAGTCAATGTACTTATGCCTTGTTAAAGGAAAAGTTATTAGGTGGAGCAGACTGATCTCTAGATGTAAAACATAGCTTACATTCATTTGAACTTCCTTTTATTGTAGTTTTTGAAACATGCTGTCACTATGTAGTCTTGACTGGCCTCAAACTCACTATGTACATCAGACTTGTCTCTGTCTCTGAGTGCTGGGATGAAAAGTGAGTGCCACAGTGCCCAGTATTGCTTCCATTTTTAACTAGCTTATGAAGCATCCAAACTTCAGAATTTCAGTTTTAAGATTGCTTCTCTAACAGCCTTTAGTTTAATGTCCTCCATATTCACAATATGCATTTATTAAAAAGGACCAGTTATGTTACCTACCTAAATTATATTCTTCAGTTAAAAGAGGGAGGAAACAGAAAGTTAGTGGTACACGTGTTATCCATCTAGTATGCAGCTGTGGTACATTAGCATCAATCCAGTTGTTTCCAACAGATCTGGCTGACAGGATGTGTCATCTATGATAATTAGATTTCTATACACTGTAAACTATTGGTGAGATAGCACACGATTTTGTAAGAAACACTGATTTGCATATGTTGCTAGAAATGAGTTTTTCCTGCCTGATGATAAGCCATTCATTGTCCTAAAGCCTGTCAGAATCATCTCTTTAAATGGAAAAGTTCATTGCTGGCAACGGGTCATTGCCTTAACTACACTCTTGGTGCCAAGCATGAGATGCACTGTTCAGAGTTTTCCAAAACTCAGGAATGTGTGTGATTCAGTCTGCCTTGTGTTTCCCACCATGTCAGCCTTTGTTTTGAATGGGTATTACTGAAATAAGTGTTGTTTATTCTCCTTTCCCATCCAGGTCTGATGAACTATTTCTTTTTCATTAAAAAAAGCCTTCGGTGCACAGAACGACTTGGTTTCTTGAGTACATACCCATGATCCTGTCTCATCATCTATGCTAGATGACTTTAAGTTATGCTGATGGGAAGGCATGGATGGGGAATGCTGGCTCAGAGCCAGTGCAATCGTGGTATTCCACTTGAGACCTCCAGAGACAACTCTGTGATGTGGAGGACTGAGAAGTTCAGAAGTACCATTTAGGTTCTCATATTTCACAGTGATGTCTAAGAAACACTGTTCCACTATCTTGACCATTTTCACAAACTGCCATTTTTTTTCAAACTGTTTTCACAAAAACACAAAATGGAAAATCTAATTATGAGACATATAAATAAAGGAACTATTGCTCATCTGACAAACCCATTGCTGGGTACTCTATGTGAAACTCACCTGTAAGCCCAGGGCTCCTTCATTCGTATAAGTATTAGCAATTCTGAACTTACTCATAGACTATGAATTAGGAGAGGATTGAAAACTTGAGCTTGGGAATAAAAGCAATCTGAATATTACGTAAAAGAGTGATTAAAAAAATAGAGGAGAATTTTCCTGGAATTCTGAAGTGGTTGCTATTTTGAAAAAAAAAGAAAAGGGGAAGTGCTGTGGATCTCGCGCTGTATAAATAAAATGCTGATTGGCCAGTAGCCAGGCAGGAAGTATAGGCAGGACAAGCAGAGAAGAGAATTCTGGGAACAGGAAGGCTGACTGAGGAGACACCAGCCTGCCGTCCAGGGAGCAGCATGTAAAGGCAACAGGTAAAGCCATGGAACATGTGGTGACATATAGATTAACAGAAATGGGCTGAGTTTAAGTGTAAGAGCTAGTCAGTGGTAGGCCTGAGCTAATGGCTGAGCAGCTTAATTAATATAAGCTTCTGAGTGATTATTTTATAAGCAGTTGCTGGGTCCATGGGGCTGGGCAGGACTGGAGAAAACTTCAGCTACAAATGGCACCCAACAACTTGAGTTTCCACCTAAAACCTGAGAATACTTAATAAGCAATTCTAAATGGAGCCAAAAACAGATTCCTACTTCATTTCGCATGTGGGAGTTTAGAAGCCACAACATGCAGGCTTGAGCTACTCTATGGTGGGTTCACAGTGGCGTGCAGGCTGGAGCTACAACATGGCACATTCCCACCGAGTACACAGAGGTCTCTGCAAGCAGCACAGAACACTGCATGGCAGATTTAACTTTTGCTAGTAAAAAAAAAGTTTCTGGGCTACACGCTGATTTGATAGAGACATAGACCCACTGCTTCTGAGAGTTGATGGTACACATGGCTCCCACATCCAGAGCTGGCAGTAAATGTACCACCGCCATGTTGGGAAGCTGAGGTGGGTGGAAATGCTGCAGATTAAAGCAATAGATTTACAATAAGACAGATTCAGATGGAACAAGACTTTAAATGGTTTACAATGTGTGTAAAAATGTATGTAGGCTTGGAAGAGAACAAAAAGTAATAGATGCAGTTATATAAGAAAATACAGTTTTAAAAAATAAAGTCTTTAAAGACAAAGTAAAAGTAATATAAAAAATAAGCCACGTAAATAAAGATGGATATCACACAGAGAATCTGGATTGTGTTGTCTTTGGCAATTTTAATTGCAGAAGGACACTTGAGTTAAACCAATATGTATATTTTAAAGGTAGCTAGACTTCAAAATTTGGATCTAAGGATATGTTGCTTTGGGAAGGAGGCTCTGCTTTTGTTTCCACAGAAAGCCAGAGGCTATGGATTTGTTCCAGATTAACATACATCAGGTTTCACCAGCCAAGACCCCCTGAAAGGTCTCCAATGACACCATGGCCCAGATGATCCAACATCCAGAATGGTTTCAAGGCAACTGGCTCAGACAATACAGCCTCACAGACTACAGCATAATATAAATATAAAATTTTCTTTATATCCCCATAAGAATACAGTGCCCTCATCCAGCAGGAAGTAGTATGAGAAGCTATGCCCAAATTCCCAAGTATACCAAGCTTGCTTTGGAGATGGAATTGACTCATTCCTTCTCTAAACCCAAGCATATTGCTAAAAGAAAAGGTTAAGAAATTCTTTGGTCCCATATCAGAAGATCCCTCTGGTGTGGGACAGAGAAAAACCAATATTTTTATTTAAAGCAGAGTGATTATAAATGCAATCTCTTTCTAAAGAAGAAAAGGGGATAGTGTAGATGTGGTAGGATGAAAGGGTAGATTAATGAATCGACTTCTAGAGAACAACAACTTGTTTAGAATTGTTTTACATTGCTATGGATTTTAGTTTATTGATACAAGTATAAATTTAATTTCTACTCTCATTTGAGGTATTATGTTTATGTAACTCATTTAGATTGTGATGGATAATTAAGAAATACAGATTAACAATTAGTCTTCTATAATAGTCAAACTTATAGTCATGTTAAGTTTTCTAGGTATACATAGATATATTTCAGATAGATGGGTAGTCTTCAAACACTTTAAAGACCTACAGAATATGGCATTTAAAATGTTTTAAAAAATTTAGGCTTTCTGGACAGTGAGACATGTCTGCTCCTGGCAGCATTGATTGACTTGAGAGAGGAGGATGGGCATTGAAGACACTCTATATGGAGTTTATCTTCTTCTTGGCAAAAATAGCCATTTGGGCAAGAAACTGTTTTTGCCTGGACTGCTTGATCAACTGGACATGCAGGACCCATAGGAAGGTGACCACTGAACTTTCCTTGGCAAAATGGTCCTTCAAGTTCCTGCTTCACAGAGGAAACTGCCAGACATTCTACAGGACACAGAGAGAAATGACTGAGAGACTCCAGGCCTGTGGGCTGAAGACAGATGCCCCAACTTTACAGAGGAACTTTGGATGACTGTCCAGGATCTGTTTACTCTTGCAAGACTCCTCAAAGTTGCTTGTGTCCTTCTCCTGTTTCTCAGGTAATATTATATCCTTCTGAGATCTTTGATGTAGTTGAAGACTAGATAGTTATAATTTCCTTAGTTATGATAAAAGATAAGTTAGATATGAACCTTAGACTCACAAATATAGGATATCTTCTTTAATTTTGCCAAATATAAATAGACTAGCTATTGTAACCGTAATTCTTGCTTAATAATTGTTCTGTTATATGTAATCGTACTATGTTAAAGTTAAAACCTTCCTTTTTGAAAAAAAAGAAAAGGGGAAGGGCTGTGGATATCTGTATGCTGTAAATGTGTTGCTATGATTGGTTAATAAATAAAGTGCTCATTGGCCAGTAGCTAGGCAGGAAGTACAGGTGGGATAAAGAGAGAGAGGAATTCTGGGAACAGGAAGGCTGAGTGAGGTGATGCCAACCTGCTGTCCAGGGAGCAGCATGTAAAGCCATGGAACATGTGGTGACATATAGATTAACAGAAATGGGCTGAGTTTAAGTGTAAGAGCTAGTCAGTGGTAGGCCTGAGCTAGTGGCTGAGCAGTTTCATTAATATAAGCTTCTGAGTGATTATTTTATAAGCAGTTGCTGGGTCCATGGGGCTGGGCAGGACCTGAGAAAACTTCAGCTACACAAGGCTGTGACTAGGATTAAAATTTCAGGTTAGTATTATTTTTAATTTATGTTTCCTATTCATAAGAAGAAAGCAATGCTATCTATTTTGTATGTATTCCAAGTTTTCAAACATCCCTGTATTAAATTACATGATTTAGAATAGGTTTTCCATAACAGCCAGTTACATGATGTGCTGTTGCTGATAGCTAGTCACTTCCAGTGAGTCTCAATTCACTCAGCTCCATGGAACATAAATGCCTACTGCCATTCAGATTTTTCTAACAGCCTCTAAGACCTAAGACTTTATTAATATATTACTTTTATGTAGCCATTTTTTAACAGTACATATAACATTTTATTAAAATATGTGATATTATTATAATATATAATTATATAATATAATAAATATATATCATTTATCTTTGCAGTCCACTGGCAACTTCAAGTCAGTCTTAGTAGCCTATCTACAGTAGGTGCTACAAAACCAACATCAACAACAACCCAAGTGACATATGAAAAGCTACCCAAACTGTAACTATGTTTCGCAATAAATTTAAACCATAAGCCTAAGTATCAAATCAACTTTGCTTTCTCCTAGCATTTCTTCTTTGGGTAACTTCTCACCTGCAATTGCTGAAACAATTTCAGGTCAGTTCTGACAGCGTCACATTGACTCAAGCTGTAACCATGTTTTACAATAAATTTAAATCATAAACCCAAGTATCAAATGTGTAGCCATAATTTGATGAGTATTTTTATATTTAGCAATCAATGCTTCTCATACCTCTCAACTAGTGATTTCACTAAGCATTCATTAATCAAATTAGCAAAATGACTTAATATGATCTTGACCATATTTATGAAAACAAAAATTTTCCTACTAAGCTTTGTGAATTTGGATGGGGGGGGGTCCCCCAATCCCTCTGGTACCCTGAAGTGTCTCTAGTGGTGCAGTGACCATCATACTGATAACTTGTAAATAAGGTAAAACCCCTTTGGGGGAACTGTAAGGGTTTTTGAGAGCACATAGTAGCTCAGGAAACTCATCAGTATGTATTAAAACTGCACAGGGAAAACTGTCAGGATTCTAGAGGCAAGCAACATATCAAAGAGACAAACTACCTGCTGCTGGGGTCTGGGCTGACATGAATATATATCCAACTGTGGGAAATATGGCCAGATCCAACAGTGAAAAGGATGCTGAGCACCCACACAGTGCATGACTGATTATAGGCAGCCCCTTCCCCCTAGCTGCTAAGAAGGCTGGTCCCTGGACAACAGCATATGTGATAAATCTGGCTTCACGGAGCATAAAATGCCTGCTCTCATTCTGACACTAAAAAGAGTAAATCATTAGACATCATCTATATTCACAGAAAACCTCAAGGACCTTTCAAAGAATTTGTAAAGAAAGACTGGCACAGAGAAGTCTGTGATTTCGTGATTTTAGTAACACAGAAAAGAGAAAATGTCCCAAACAAGAAAAGAGGCAGGTCCTGCTGTCATGAGACTTTTCCTGGGGATGTGAATAAATGTCTATCTGTTCACCCCAGGTAGAACACTGATGATAGGCTGAAATAAGGATTCCACCCTCATCCGTCTTGGTAGAGCAAGTTTAATGGGTTTGCTTATGGGGAAATAGGAGAGGGATTACTTTCAGGAGTACGGGAGACTGTAAAAGAACTGTATCACCACAAAGTACTACCATGATCCAAGTTCATGGAAGTCCCATCTTAGGTTCCAATTTTCACTTAATCTTACTCTTATGCACCTCAGCATTTCCCAAGATCACATGTATCAGGGAAGGGCAAGAAGGAGGAAGCAGAAATTCAACGTGAGAGGTATGTGACTCCCATCTCCCTTTCCTATTAGGGAATTGTGATTGTTCCATTACCCTTTCTATAGACTTAAATAACACTGTCTAATTATTTTTACTTTTTTGCCATGATAGTAAGCCAATATTCTTCTCTATTTCAAGGTGGTAATGGGATGATTATATGATGTTGGAGAAAAATTCATCATATAGCCCATGCTTGTGTGTCTCATAAGACTAACTGTCTAGATGTAAGGGGACAAGGCAGCTTAGAGTGGAATCCATAGCAATAGTTCACCGTCTTGGAGTGATTTCATATCGGCCCACCCTCCATCTACAATCTGTGAACACGTTTCTCATCCTTTTCAGAACAGATTTGATAGAATGAACTTAGAATTGTAATGCTCACTTAGAGTTAGCATGGATATTAGACATAGGTGTTGTGTAGTCCAAGCTGGATATTCAAAACATCACGATGAAGATTGTAGAACTGACTTGTGGACAACCAAACCGACAGACCACCATAAAGGCTCTCTTTTTTTCATGCTCTGGGCCAAACACAAATTCCTTGATCTTTAAGCCTTAGCTGGTTGACATTTTGATCCCCTTTCATGTCCTGTGCTACACTGACTTTGTAAGAAGTCATCTCTACTCTCAGCAAAGAATAATTTAACAAGCCATCTCTGTTTAGAGGGATTTATGTGGCCAATTTTCTAGATATACCTTGATTTCTGCTGTAGAGAGATGTAGACATTAGAACTATGCAATTTCCAAGACTCCGATTCCAGAAATATTTTTTCAGCGTACGGTTTTATTATTTTTTAGTATTTGATGGTGCAATGTCTTATTGAGATCTAGTATTTCATCTAATGCTTAGTATTTTCTTCACTTTTATTTTATTTTAAAAAATTATTAGGAATTTACCTTAAAGCATACGGTATATGAAATGAAAGCTTGGGTTGCAGAGATGGCTCAGTTGGCAACGTACTTGCCTTGAAAACATAGTGACTTCAATTTAAACCCCGAACCCCAGGTGAAAATGTGGGTGTGGTGGTGCACACTTCTAATCCCAGTTTTGGGAAGGTGAGGACAGGCAGATTTCCGAGGCTTTTGGCCAGCTAGCTTAGGCTGCTTGGTGAGCTGCATGTCAGTGAGAGGCCCTGCCTCAAAAGAACAGGTAACAAATTCCTGAGGAAAGATATCTGAGATTGTCTTCTGTTCTCTATATCCTTGTGAGCACACATGAACATATACCTGCTCACACACATAAATGCACGCACACACAAATAAATAGAAATGAAAGACTGGTATGCTAAACATTTAAAAATATACGTGTAAGACAACAGCAATAAAGCATGCTTGTTGATAAAAATTGCCAGCTTTAGCAACTTGTCAGGAAAAACTGGTGCAATCCATTACCAGAAAATGGAATAAAAAGATCTTTAGTGTAATATAAGTAACTCTGGTGTTTTCATAAAAGATAGTTATTATTTTCTCTCAGAAAAGAAAAACCAAGGCTGACATTAGAAAAACATGTGCTACTTAAATGAACAGAGTAAAATAGGAACTCATGATTCTTTGCATTACAAAGACCATACATTTTAAATCTGTGAACAAAGAAAACTAGAGATTATGGCATGTTAGGGGAAAATGTGCTTGACTCTGAGTCTAAAGGATTGTCTTTATGGGTATGCTATGTAAAAGCTCAGATGAATGAATGCCTTTGAGAAGATAGACTATAAAGTAAAGGATCTAACAGGCTTCCACATAACAGTCCTAAAAGATTTATAGCCAAATGAAAGTGCACAGAACAGCAGTAGGAAATGAAGAAATAGTGACTGCTGAGCAGGCACATCACTTGAGATCTGTAGGGAAATAGGAGCATCAGAAACAAGAGTGAGTGAAAAGGAGAATAATATAAAAGTAAAAATCAAACAGGTGTAGATTGCCTTCCAATTTATCATATAGAAAGCACTTGGCCACACATGCAAGGGTGGATTCTCTTTTTACCACTTTGAAGGGAGTATGCATTGTGAACAAGCCTTCTTCTGATTAACAAAGCTGTCCTACAAAACTGCCAGATTTTAAAGAAGCAAAGGGTCTCTATTGGAAGTATCAAAACAAAGTGGATTAGAAATCATAAACCTATAGTTGTTTAAAATGTAGAGAAGCTCACTGGCACACTGAGGCTCACTTCATACAGTTGTATGAAGGCCTGCAGCACACACAAAACAATCCCACTTCTCTGAAAACAAAACAAAACAAAATCAAACCAGTAATGTTCAGAATAAAGGTGCAAAGATACTCTATGTACCCACAACAGTGTTATCCCTCAGCAATGCAAGGGTGTTATCTCTCAACAATATTCCTTCACCTCAGTGGATATGAATTGTCACTATACAGAATTTTTTTTTCTAATTCATTTTGTTCTCCAATTTAAGAAAAAAAATGTGAGTATAATATGCCTCATTTTACGTATTAAAAAAGGGTTGTAATTAACTTCATTGCCAACTTAATCATATATAGCAATAATAAGAATATGGGAGTATCCTGTACTTAGGTACTGTATAAAAGAGATGTTGTTGCTATTTCAGAGGCTGCCATTGGAGTTGCTCAAGCCTTGTCATGAGGAATCTGATATGGATGCAATACAATGATAGACTTCCTGCATTCAACTTATCAATTAACAGAAAGTTTTATAAAGAGCATATTGGTGACTTTTAGCATTGGGTGAAGGCTTTATTTTTTTCTCACAGTTTGAGGATACAGTTCATCATGGTGGGAAAGACATAAGGGGATGAGCTGATTGAGGTTCTGCAGCAGGAAAGTAGGGCTGATTGCTCAGATGTGATCATTCAGAAAGAAGATTAGCAGAAGCAGCAAGAAGACACGAAGTGAGACAGTGCTATAAACCTCAGGATCCAATCCTAGAAATCCACTTTCTCCACCTATGTCCTCATGCCTAAAGGTTCCATAACCTCCCAAAACAGTGCCACCAGAGAAGTTCACTTTTAAACACTTGAGACTGTTGGTGAAATTTCATACCCAAACAATCATAATATGTCTGTTACATTGGAAGGATTTAACTGGAAACTGAGTTAGTATCTAATTTGGAATGTATCAGATGAAATGTCTCCATCAACACCAATAAAGTCGATTGGTTTATGAACCATGTCCACGGATGCTGGGATCTGAACTCTGCCCAGCAAGAACTCTTAAGCACTAACTCATCTCTTCAGCCACTGAAGCTGGATTTTAAGCTTGTCAGAACTAGTTGAAGCACAGAATCGGGTTCTGAGTGTTCACAGAGAAGAAACCTGTTGATCATGTCTGTGCTCTCAATGGTAGATGCTTCTACACAATCCTGTAGTGGTACCACAGTCCATCATGGACTGTCTCATCTTTTCCATTGTTGTTGGCAAGAAACAATTTAATAAGTGACCCAGAGTCAGGGGAAAGTTGAAGTTAACTATGTAGCACATTTTATTTTATTTTTTTTTTATTTTATTTTATTTTTTTTTTTGGTTTTTCGAGACAGGGTTTCTCTGTGTAGCTTTGCGCCTTTCCTGGAACTCACTTGGTAGCCCAGGCTGGCCTCGAACTCACAGAGATCCGCCTGGCTCTGCCTCCCGAGTGCTGGGATTAAAGGCGTGCGCCACCACCGCCCGGCACGCACATTTTATTTTTTACTAGTAGAGTTGTATTGCCAATGAAGACAGGACATGTAAGGTACAAATATATTCTGCTTTGCAATTATGTTAAAAAGATGTCTATCTGTATATATACACACTGATCAGTTTTTGTCAACTTGACACAGCTTATGTCATCCCATTCTAGGGAACCTCAGTTTAAAAAAAATGCTTCCATCTGACTGCCCTGAGACAAATCTATGGGGCATTTTCTTGATTAACGATTGATGTTGGAGGATCCAACCCACTGTGGGCAGTGTCATTCCTAGGAAGTTAGTCCTGGATTCTTTTTATATTACTGCCTTTTTTCTTTAAGTTATTCTTTGGAAATTGCTTGCATGTATACAGTGTATCTTGATCATATCCACCCCTCACCCCCCAATTCTACTTCCCACTTGGTCTTGAGTTCTTTAAGAAAGCAATCTGAGCACACCATGGAGAGCAAATCAGTACATCGCATGCCTCCATGGTCTCTGCTTCAGTTTCTGTCTCCAGGTTTCTGCCTTGAGTTCCTGCCTTGGCTTTCCTTGATGCTAGACTGTGATTTGGAGTTGTAAGATGGAATGAATCCTTTCCTCCATAAGCTTCTTTTGGTCATTGTTTTTTAACACAGAAATAGAGAGTAAGATGAGACACAATGTATTGGTTATCAATCTGGGACAAGAAATTGGCTGTGAATAATTCTGACAAAAGATCACCATGTGGTTCATTGAAATTTATACCATGTAAACATATGCTGTGGATGACTGATTGATAAATAAAACACTGATTGGCCACTAGCCAGGCAGGAAGTATAGGCGGACTAACAGAGAGGAGAATTGAGAGAACAGGAAGGCAGAGAAGGAGATGCTGCCAGCCGCTGCCTGGACAAGCAAGATGTAAGGTACTGGAAGGCCACGAACCATGTGGCAACTTATAGACTAATAGACATGCGTTAATTTAAGATAAAAGAACTAGATAGCCAGAAGCCTGCCATGGCCATACAGTTTGTAAGCAATATAAGTCTCTGTGTGTTTACTTGGTTGGGTTTGAACAGCTGCGGGCCTGGCGGGTGAGAGAGATTTGTCCTGACCGTGGGCCAAGCAGGATGGGAAAACTCTAGCAACAAACATATAATTATGTCATTTTATCGGTGTTTATGTTTATTGTAAAGACATCAAGACCAAGTCCTTGGTAAGTATAAAAACATCATTTAAGAGCTGGTGAGAGAGATGAGTCAGTGTTTGCCATACAGGTATGAAGAACTGAGTTCAGATCCTCAATACCCACATTATAAATGGCAAGGTTGGCAATTACATTAAATGTGGAAGGGAATAAAGACAGGTATTCAACTTCAAACTCTGGCCTCTGTACATTCATGCATACACACATGTACACACACAAACACACACACATAAACACACACATACACACACTCAAATGCACACACATATACACATACCACACCATGACCCATTTCCACAAAAATTTAGCAATTTAGATTATGAGACAGAAGGAGAAGCCATATATTATGGTGATAATACTCAAGGTATCACTGGTTTAGAAAAGTTTTAACACTATTTCTGTGTTTCAGTCTGGCTAATATTTCCAGTACTACTGATCATATTAAAAATAAATAAGATAATTTTCTCTATGAAAGAATAATTTAGGATATTGTATTAGATAAAAACAAATTGAAAATAAAGATTTTTGACTTCTGTTTTAAAGTCTTTCATTAGGTTGTTTACGTCCTTAGCCAAAATATTTATTTCTCATTTATCAGTTGAAGCCCTTCAATTTTAAAATTTCATGATAATATTTCAGGGTACATTATGTAGAATGTAAACAAGTTCTTCTATAAATTTTCAGTTATATTCTTGAAAAATATATGCTTGTGTTTAATACCAAGAATAGTGTTGCACTTGAGTCAGGGCATTTTAATTTCCTCTTCCTTCCAGGGGACATGAAAGGCATTTATCTCCATCATGTTTAATATCAGTTCATAATTTGTGAAGCTAATTAGTCTATTATAACATTACAACTATTCAGATGTAATTATATGTATGACAGAATGGGTATGTACTTTTCTTAAGGCAATGGGACACTGAATCCACAAATCATTTTTATGAAACAACAACAACAACAATAACAAAAACATTTGGAAGTCCCTGGAGTCCATTGGATCAACCCGGGTGCCTAAGTGTGCCACCTCCCATTTAGTGCATCCAAGTGGAAATAAAGGAAAATGTCTAAAGGACCACAGAAGGAGCATCCACAGTCATTTAAGAATGTTGCTGACTTTTAAAATGTACCGAGAAACTCCATTAGACACTGCATTGGCCTCTGAGGGGACATTAATGTGACACAGACTGCTTATGAAACTCTCTTTTCGGCATAAGAACTTCCTGAACACATCCAAAGGGAAGGTGTTTACCCCTGTTTAATAAAACAGTCCATTTTACTCAAGAAGAAGAGAGGATGGCTCACAGAGGCAGCTTGGAATTTCTGGGGTAGTTCTTTCAAAACTTACTGAGGTGGGCAGGAGATGGCAGAGCAGCGCAAGAAAGAGAGAAAGCTTAGCACAATGTGGCGGTGGCCAAGAGCCAGAAGAACACATTTCACAACCCTTTATCCATGAATGCTCGCCTAACCACACCAGATGGGGAGGCTTCATCAATGTCAAGCCTGCTGCTATCATTAGAAATTTCCTTATCAGTGAGTTTGGGGCTGATATCTCAGCCATATCTGAATATCAGACAGGAGAGCTATCCATTTCAAGACTCAGTAGCCTCATTTATTAGAAAGGATTGCTCCAAATGGGAGGTCAGCAGGCACATATGGAACAGGGGAGGTGCTCTATACCTCTGAGGAAATTCTGTCCTGTCTGTGAAGATTTGATTTAGAAATATGCACAGACACAGAATATTTACTTTGGTGTGGGGAAGGTGATGTATGATGTGTTAATATGTGGGGACTCTCAAAGGACATTCAGAAGTACTCCCATCTAGAGTAGGATTTTGTAGTTAAATGTATGCACTTATCAGTAGGTTTTTCAGAAAAAAATTGTAACATGAATAGGTCCATTCTAATATGTTCACGAATTCTTTACATATGTAAATGTGAGTCAAGTCTCCCTTAGTTGCCAGGGACATGACAATGAGAAGAGGCCTCTGTCCTCATGGTGTGAGAATGGACTTTTCTCTGTGTTCCTGGTGAAAGAGTAGATATTTCCCTGTCCTCATGGTGTGAGAATGGACTTTTCTCCATATTCCTGGTGGAAGATTAGACAGTTCCCTGTCCTCTCGGTGTGAGAGTTGACTTTAGATTGACAACAAGGAAATATAAAATTTTTGAGAAGCTTCCTGGGTAAAAAAAATTTATTCTGTTGCCTGAGAGGCAGACACAGTCAGTTATGCTTGTGAAAAAATATTCTAGACAAAAATACACAGGACATTCAAGCGTCTTAAAGGGACAAAGTGTGTTACAGTTCATGAAATCTTTAAAAAAATTATATTTGAAGGGGAGAGTCAACAATATTGTTTTATGTTATACATATAGATAGGGGACAGATTACATGATACTTTGAGGTAGTGTAGAAGGAAAGCAGGTATTTTTGGAGAGTGTTGTTAAGTAGCTGGAAGATTACAAAGAAGAGGGATACAAATTCTATTCTTAAAAAGAATTCTTAGTCAGTGAACCGAATCAGTAAGTAAATGTGTTTGCTGCCAAACCTGATGACCTTCGTTCAGTCCCTAGGGCCCATGTGGTAGAGGGAGAGAACTGACTTCCACAAGCCGTCCTCTGAAGTCCACAGGCATGCCATGATATGCACATATACATATAAACATACACACCCACATATGTACACAAAATAAGAGAAAATGTAAAAATTAATAGATTCCTTTGTTTATGCTGTGAAAGGCTAGGTTGAACAGTGCAACTGGAAGCCAGGCGTGACTGTAACAGTAGTCTACGTTAGCATCAAAGTGATCTGGACTAGGTTGCAATAGTGTGATTAGAAAAAGTAGCAGATTCTGGAGAGATTTGGACAGTAGAGCTAAATAATGTTGTTCAGCAGCTTCCTCTCAGGTTAAAAGCTTCCATTTTGGGAGGAAACTTCTTAAGAAACAAGATACAATGGGAGGTGAAACAACAGGGTATTTTAATACAGGATGCTTACAAGGAGGTGAAACAACAAAATGTTCTCAGGCGAGGTGAAACACTCCATCTTGCAGGGAAGCTCTTTAAGAAGTAGACAACTCAAATAGCTTCAGGAAGTCCCCAAAGCTGACCAGATTTAGTAGTCCAATCCCTTCCTCCCTCGGAGTACATAAGCAGCAAAGACTGCTGAGAGCCATTCTTAGATAAGTGAAGCTGCAAAGAAGAGGCTCAGGCTGAATAATCTGAAAGACATACAGAGGCCAGCTGAACAGCCTGGAAGAAGCAGAGACCAACCGAGTTGCCTGGGAAAGGCCACCAGGAAATGATACATTGATCTGCTTGCAAGTTATGAGCTCAGGTTTCCAGATTTTGTGAGCTATCACTTATGATGGGGTGGGCTTCAGTGATACAGTTGTCTTTAAGTCATTTATTCTCCTATAAGCAGCCCTTCACCCATATCCTTATAGGTCACTTAAATAAAACTTATTGGGTCATTACGTTGGAATTTGGTGCCACCCATGGTTTTGTCTGTAGTTGGTTCCCTATCTGGGGTGAGTAGACACATCTGTTCACATCTCACCAGGAAAAGTGTCACACAACAAATATCCAGAATTTGTCTCCAAAGTACCTGTACTAAGATAGGTCAGGAGATGTCCAAACTATTAAGACTCAAGCATGACATATGGAAATGGTATATCAATAAAATTATAAACAATATAGTGATGTAATATTTTTAAATTCATTTTAATTTTTATTAATTGTATGTGTGTATAGGTGTGTATGAATGGGTGCAAGTACCCCTAAAGGCCAGAAGATGTCACTGGATGCCCTGGAGCTGAGTTTACAGGCAGTTGTCAGTCACCTGATGTGCAGGCTGGCAATTGAACACCTGTCCCCTGCAAAGAGCAGTGAGTGCTCTTAACTGGTAAGCCATCTCATGGATTTCTTTTATTTATAAGAATATAACCCATATGTTGTACATGTTTCTCATTTGTATAAAATCCTTCATCTTTGCATTGAAGAACACTCAAAATAGAAACTCCAGAGAGCCTAGGACTTGTTCTTTGATTAAAAAAAGGAATGAATTATAGTTGCCATTTGTTGAGTTCCAATTATGTTGCATTAACTGTATTTACCGTGGTGGAAACAGTATTGTTTAAGTTTCATACTCTTGAAAAGTAGACATTTTTATTTCTAAGGACAGATGATAGAGTAGATGTAGATAGCAAATCAATCATCTGTGCTACAGCCACTTTGTGGTTAAGTTGTCACTGAAACTCAGGTCTGCTTGAAGATATTGACTCCTTCTTCTGCACCTACTTGTTTTAACAGGCACAGATGGAAGGCACAACAAAGCTGACATAAAATACACATGTGTTCCAAAGCACAGTAAGTCAGTAGTGAAGAAGCTGCCTTTCAGTGGTGGATGATTGGTACATGGTCTTAAAGATTTATACCTATACATTTATTTTTAAATATATTAAAATGCAGATTGCTTACCAGTCTCATGATTTGGAAAATATTATTGTTCAAGATTAAGTTGACATACTTAAATAAAACACATTGAGTCAAGTCAAAGAAAAATATTTGCCCTTGGCTATGTGACACCCAGACATCCTGTAGAAAATTAAAAGCTAACAATCAGCCAACCTAACATCAGCAAAAACATAAAAAAGAAAAGTTATAAGGAAAATGTTAACTAAATAATAATAAGAGTAACAGCACAAAGGGCAAACACTGAAAGTGTGAGGTTGTGCAAGGAATTATATTACTTGAGATTAATCCCTTAAATTAGTTGGAATTTGTGGTCAAAACATCATGAATAACCTGTTACTTTTTAAATTGTTTCCCAAAGGCAGGGCTCTCAAAAGGATGGCAGAACTATTACATTATAGTTTGGCCATTTGGGCTCCAATTAAGACCCTTTGGATGATTTCTTAGCTTCTTGCCCTTGACAAGCAGTGACGAGTAAAGCTGCCTGTAAAACAGAGAGACTTCCTCTGGTTGGCCACAAAGGACAGCAGGTGTGTGTGTGTGGTTGAAGTTTCAGGTAAAGGATATCAAGGTGGTCCTCTGGCCACTGGCCACTTCCATGGTCCACTGGCTTTAGCGAGGTCTATGGGCGTTAGTGATGAGGATAGTTCACCTTCAAAGTGTGTTTTGAGACCCACTAAGGAGTAGCTTGTAATGCCAATAGATGCTAACCGCTGCTTGCCCTGCAGTTTCCTACACTATAACTTAAGCTTTGCTTCAAACACTATTGTCTTATGCTATTTGAGAAACATCTGCGTTTAATTGAGTTTCTGAAGTACTTGAATGCTGATATCTTTTTCATAAGCCCTACCCTATCTTCTGTAAGACAATCTGAATCCTTCAATTTGCCTGAGATGTCAAATAATAAATTGGCTTATAAAACAGCTGAAGAAGAATGCTAGATATTAACCAGTTTTGGAAATAAAAATAAATTGGGACAAATTAAATCAAGTAAAATACCAAAAATGAAATAACACAGCAGTTTATTGTACATTATTGGTAAAACTAAAGAATATTTTAACGGCCTGGGAGACTACTCTTCAACTTTCTAGAGATTTTGGGGAACTCTTGGTAAATTGCTACTTTCATATACTAATTGGTACTGGAATTAACAAAAGAGTTCACTGGGTATCTGTGTGTGTTAATTTTAAAATTCAACCAGAAAGTAGAGGCATCCAGTATAACAGTGCCACATCTGTTATTTTAACAAACACTTCTCCTAGTGTCCTTTCTATTCAAAGATTTATTTATTTAACTAGCATGGCCTGTCTTGAGAGCAGTCTTTAGTAAGAAGACAAGTAAAATATGACCAAAGACAAATAGAATGTTAACTGCGAGAGTAATTTGGTTTATAATAACAGAAAGAATTTATTGCTAAGTCAAATATTGGGTAATATCCGGAAAGACATTTATTTCAAGCACCCAATAGTCACCTCATTTTAACAGTGACATAAATCCTAGTAAGTCCAGGTGAAGTTGTTAGGTTATTCATTTCTTAGTACCTGTTCCCCTTGCCCTTTTCTCTCTAGCAGCTGTAAATCCTTGAAACAAGATTCATTGATCTATCCATTCATACATTAATTCTTCCAACAACATTTATTGAATGCCTATTTTTATTTATAATTTTATATGGTTTTTAATGCAGTAAATGCCACATAGAGAGGGGTACACAAATCATAAACATGGCTCAATGACTGATGATAAACACAGAGCCATGCCATCCACCTCAGAGCAGCAAACTCAGCCTCTTGGAACACCCTCTGTGTATACTTCGATCGTTGTCTCTTCCTGAAGGGAACCAGTGCCCCAGGTTGCAATGTGAATTCAGACTTTATATATACAGTACCTCCTAGATATATTTGTTCTGTGTCTGGATTCTCACTTAGTGTTATCTTTGGAGATTTATACTTGCTGTACAAAAATATGTCATGTTGTCTTATGTCTGCATTATTCTATTGTCTAAACAGACCACTATGTATCCCACCATTCTCAAGTAGATAAATCCATTTTTATATTCAGAATACTGTTACATTCAACATTTTTGTACAGTACATTTAATACATAAACTCATGCATTTATTTCCCTTGGGTGAATGCCATAAGGAGTGCTGTAAAATACACATATGTAAGTAAAAAACTCATTGAATCTTTTTCTGTGTGGTTACCACCAATATCAAGGCCACTCTCAAAAATCTCCCCATGCTCTTTCCATGTGCAAACCCTTTTCTTTTATATTTTGTAGTGCCTACCAAAATTCTGCCTCTGACAATTACTTTAAATTACATACAAAATCATTTTAAAGTCCTTGTCTGTAACACTATTTTATTTACTTTCTGAGAGGCAAAAATTTAACTTTAGTACATGTGTTCTTTAATATAACTTGTCAATTTTGTTTTATGTGTCTATTTTTAATTGAGAGCCAATTGTTGTCTATGGAAATACATATAGATAATATGATATCTTCCCCAGACATTGTGTACCTTGTAATTTATTTAGCAAAATGATCATTTGAAATTAAGCTTAGATCAATTAGGGCTATTTATTTACTTATTTACTTTCTTGCTTTATTTTTAGATGAGGTCTTTTTTTAATCGTACCGTTTTGTTATTATTAATTAAATGCATTCATTTATTTTACATCTTGACTGCAGTTTCCCCTCCCTCCTGCTGATTCACTCAAACCTTAACACGAGAGGAGGAGCTTAGTCCTACCTCAACATGATATACCAGGTTTGTTGTCAGCCATGGGAGGCCTACCCCTATCTAAACAGAATCAGCTGGGATCTTATTAATGTCCCAGCTAGCCTGGAAGTGGCTATACAGATGAGGTTTGCCTCAAACTTACAGAGGTCCTCTTATCTCTGCCCATTGAGTGCAGGGACTACAGGCATGTGTTATTGTATCCAGCTAGAAGCATTTATTCTTAGTTCTTCAGACTCATGGGTTACAATCCTAATTCTTAGTCAAAATCTCTATGATTTTACCCAACCCTGACCCTGGGAGACCTTAAAGCCCTGTGTCTGCCTACCAGTCCCCGTGAAAAATGACAGTTCTGATAGAATCCCACAGACTCAGCTGTCAATGCATAGGTCAATCTGTGGTTTTCATATTTGTGATTCACTTCTCCTGACCTCCCTGTTCTTCTGGATTCTAAACCCCAAACCTTCTCACTGCCTTGGTATTCAAACACATTCCCACTGAAAAAGAACTTCTTTGTATGCTTTTTCTAATTGTTCTTGGAGGGACATTTGGTGCCAGGAAAATAAGCTTGATTTTGCTGGGAGCTCAGCTCTTAGTGCTTCTTTCTTTCTTTATTTTATTCTTTACAATTTTGCAGGTTCTGAAGAAGGAGACAAAGACAGAGTTTAATAAGAAGTTATCTCTCCCCTCAAGCAACTCTGAGTGTTCTGGTAGAGTCAGAAAACTGTAAAGAACAAGCCCAGGGCCCAACCCTACTACCGTATGATTAGTGCTCTGGCAGAAGTGAAGTGAAGGACTGCAGCGCCAGGGAGAAACAGACTGGGTTGATGTCCTTTTTCTTTTCTTTCTTTTTTCTATCTCTTTTTTTCCAAGTAACCATTTATTTAATGATTTTAAAATAGGGTCTTTTTCAGGAAGCAGTCATAACTATGTTCATGCTTATCCCCCTTTGAAAGCAACAATAAACTGAGAGCCCAGAGAGCAAAGGTCAAGACATAAAGACATTGTGAATTAGGTGTATGTGGGGCATGCAAGTGGTGTCTCAAAGTCACCACCCCTGAACTAGACCTGACTTATCTGGGGAAGTTAGGATGTCTGGCACTGAAAAAGATGGAAGCTCTTTTTTTTTTTTTGTGGAAGATGGCATGCATGTGACCTAATAAGACATCATTTATCAGACCCATGGGCAAGGAAACAATTTTTGAAAGCCTGGCACTCACCCCTGTAAGAGCCAGTTCTCTTCCTAGAGGATGGCTAGGCAGGGGTTGAGAATTTTGGAGTCCTGATCTCCCTATGAAGGTATCCTTTTTCAAGAAGAGCTGTGAAGATTAGGATGGTCTTTGGCTGGGAATTAAGTGGTCTTTTGCTATTGGTGCCAATGTGAAGAAAGGGTGGATACATGGAAAGAGTTTTAAAAATTAACCAGAAAGTCTCTCCTGTGTTGAGCCAAAGAGTTGGCATTTTGCTGAGAACTAGGGGAGGAAGGAGGATAAACCATTTCAGACAGAGAGGAAAATGTGCATCCAGTTGACAACGGTTTCCTGGTCTCTCTTCTCCTCTAGTATGTTGTACAACTATGAGACATTTAGAAATCATCCTCACAGCCAATGATTGCTTCCGGAAAAGTTTCAAAACTTTTTTTTTTCCCTCCATAGTCACTTAGAAGCTTGAGGTCTCTGGAAACTAAAAGCAAGTCTGCCTATTTCTGTTAAGCTGAACCTCTCCAAAAAAATAGCATCCATGAATAAATGATCTTGAGTTAGAAATAGCAACAACAATATTGAATCCTCAGCAAGGGAATATGTTGGGCTTGGGTGATAGATAGCTCAGTTAATAAAATGCTTGCCTTGCAAGCATGGGGACCTGAGTTCAGTCTTCTAGAACATGTATTAAAAACACAACAAGCAAACAAAGAGAGTAAGTGTGGTATAGTATGCTTATTATCCTAGCACTGGGGAGACCGAGACAGGGGCATCCATCCCTGGGTTCCCTAGCTGATGAGTTCCAGGCTAATTTTTAAGAGAGACACGATCTTAAAAAACAAGGTGTATGGCACTTGAGGAACAACAGCTGAGGGTGTCTTCTGGCCTCCACATATATTTTCACATTCACGTACTTGCAACTTGCATATTTATGTGCACCTGCACATTTACGAACACACAGATTTCATTTGTGATTCTTATAAATGTATACACAATATAATATATGAATTTATGATACGAAAATAGAAGTAAAGTTGTTTAGTGGGACAAAGGAGACTAACGGGAAGGGGAGAAGGCTGAAAAAAGGAAGGGTAGGAGGGAGGGCATATGTGCTAAACATACAAGATATACTTGTATGGAAACTTAAAAAATAAAAATATAGGATAAAATTCTCAGCTGTATTCATCAGTTTAAGCAGAATCCAGAGGACATGAGGACAGGACTTGGGCATCTGTTTCCTATAAACTGCTTGATAAATCACAGCACATGACTGGGCTGGATCTATGCAAACATCTGGTTCAACCTTACAGCAGTTAAGGTCTCTCTTTGGGCTTGACTTATTTTCACTGGGCTTGGCCTTCATCAAGGGCTCATCTGTTTGGCTTGCGGACATATCTGTGTGTCTTTTTTTTTTTTTCTTAATGATGTGGCCTGATTCAGGAGCTGGTTTATGAGAAACAGACTGATAACCCAGGGCACTTTGGGACAGCACTCTTTTCTGCTCACAGCTAAGGATTTTGTTTCAGTTATTCTGGAGTCTTGTTTGAGACAATAGGGGGAGGATTTCCAAGAAGTTGTTATGTCTTGCTATTATTGTGGGAGTGAGGGTTTCATTAAAACAGATTAGTCAAGGAAAATATACAGCCAGAGACTCCAGGCCAAACAATTTGTTATTTTAGCAGTCTATTCATATCCGGAATCTTGCATAAACTGAGATAGAAATCTGGTTTTTATGTGCTCTTTGCTTTATTGGCCTTAGTCTTTTTTTTTTTCTCTTTTTTTGGTCTCTTTTTCAGGGAGGACCCATTCTTACATGTATCAACTAATGAATGTCCAGGGTCTCTTAAGCTGTAAGATTTAGCTGTATCTGGAAAGTTTTCTTTCCTACAGTGGATCAAATGTGAATGTCACTCAAGAAATGATTCATTATTGCAAAGCAAAAATGTCTTCGTCAGTCTGTGCCTACAGCTTTTCCAGAGATGTTCTCTGGTAGAGGCAGCATGGGAGGAGATAAGAGGGCGAACTTAGGGCTATGGGTAAGGACCAAGAGGGGAGTTTGACAGGTTGGATTCAACAGCTGCTTTGCTATCTCTGCAGGCTGATCCTCCTCTGGGCTCTCATTTGATGCAGTATTTTCCAAATCTGAAAAGCACTTTTGCTTTCCTTATTTAGTATGATAACTCGGGGAATTATTATACTCCCACACAGTTCTCAGGGAATGGTATCTATGCCTTGTTCATGGCTGAAAAATTTGTTCTTTTCCACAAGATAAGCCCAGTGATATTTTTCATGCCTTCTCTGCATGAACAAACACAAAGTCACAAATAGCAGAGCACACATAAATATGTAGGGTGAGGTTATGTTCATTTATCATTTTATTTCAGTGTCTAGTGTGTGGTTAGGGGAGAAGAATGAGGTCGTGCTTATGGAGGGCTGGCTCTGCACTCTGCACCCTCAGTATTAGGCAAGGTATCTTGTTTCAGGTTGATGGCCACCCTGTGAAGAAGGGGTGGTGATCAGTATAAACCTGAGGCTGCAATAAGTCATGCAGAACACGAGCAATCAATTCTTTTGTTAGGAATTCACTCAATGGCACCAAAGAACTCCCGGCAAGCCTAAGACCTGAGTTTGATGGCATGGACCCCCAGGGTGGAAGGAGAGAACCATTTGTCTACTGACTTCCACATGCACACTGTGGCATGTGTGTACCCATACACACAAATAAAGAAATGTTTGAAAAATAAAAAAATTAGAAAGAATTGCTTCACTACTAGGCATAGTGGCATTCACTTGTAATCCAAACACTGGAGAGGTCGAAGCCTGAGGTGAGTTCTAGGCCACCCTAGGCCATCTAGGAAGGCCCTGCCTTGAAAAGCATAAATAAAAAGACTGTAATTGTGTTTAATTATGTAAGATCAAATTGAAAAGTGAGTTTATTACTATCATTATTATCGTGTGTGTGTGTGTGTGTGTTTGTGTGTGTGTGTGTGTGTGTGTGTGTGTGTGTGTGTGTGTGTGTGTGTGTATGTGTGTGTGCTGCTGTGCTCACACCACAAAGCACATGTGGAGGTCAGAGGATGACTTTCAGAAGTTGGGTTTCACTTTTCTCCGTTGTATGTGTTCCTGAGACCACACCGAGGTTGTCGACAGGTGTCTGTGTACCACTGAACCATCTCACTAGCCTCAATACGTCGTTGAGTTAGATGTGCAAGATCTGATTTGAGGTACCAAAGTTGCTCCAGTGAAACCAGATAGCACTGAAAAATATATAGTTCTTTATATTTGTGAGACATGTCTTTTCTACAGTCTGACAGAATTTTCTAGGTAAAAAAATCCAAACCACAATTTTCCAGCTATATTGATTATGGTGGTTTGAATAAGAATGACTCCCATAGGCTCATATGTTTGAATAATTGGTTCCTAGTTGATGGGACTGTTTGGGAAAGACTTGCCTGGACAAATTAGTGAGACACTACCTTAAATATGAATTCAAAAGAGGGTTGGGGTACAATACTTGCTCAGGGGTACAAAACCTGTCCAACCTGTGTGAGGCTCTTGGTTCAATCCCATTACACCCACTCCATGTAAAAGTAAGAAAGAAAAAGAAAGAAATCAAATGAAGATGGCCACTATGCAACATGAATCTTAAAAGGGCTTATTAATAAAAAACCTCAGAGCCAGATATTGGGGTGAAAACTTAAAGATCAGAGAAACAGAACAAGCCACAGCCAACCTCACCTTGCCTACTCCTCAGTCGATCCTGTTTCCATGAATCCTCAGACTGAAAGCTTCTGAGTCCTCACCCCTGTGGGTCTCAGTTGAACTGTTTTAGCCATTAGCTTGCCTCTATGAAATCCTCAGTCTAAAGCCAGCGAGTTCCTGTTTCCTCACATCTTATATACCTTTCTGTGTCCTGCCATATTACTCCCTGGGATTAAAGGCATGTGTCCTTCCCAAGCAAAGACATGAGATCTCAAATCCTGGGATTAAAGGTGTGTGCCACCATTGTCTGGCTGTTTCCAGTGTGGCCTTGAACTCACAGAGATCCAGATGGATCTCTGCCTCCAGAGTGATAGGATTAAGGGTGTGTGCCACCACTGTGTGGCCTCTATGTCTAATCTAGTGGCTGGCTCTGTCCTCTGATCTCCAGATAAATTTATTAGGGTACATAATATATTAAGGTACACAACATATCACCACACCATTACAGAATAGAAGCCTTGGTGTCCATTCTCTGCTTCACTAATGTTTAATTTTCTTCTGCAGATGTGAGGAGAATTCTTGTTTTTCCAAGACTACGAAGCAAATTAAAAAATGGAGGCTCAAAGTTAAGTAGCTCAGTAAAGATTCATCATTTCTCTGTCACACATGGTGCCTCCCACATTGGGGAACACTTCAGGTAGCATCAGGAGCTTATTTTGCTTGAGGTAAAATATGGCCTAGAGAATCTTTGATCATTTCAGCAAAGACAGATTCTGTAGCATCTGGATGCAGACTGCATGTAAGAAGCCTCCACGGAAACATCAGCCCTGGCCTCCCGAACAGCCCCGAGAGCCAGTGTGTATTTTCTCCCTGTCCGCATACTCTAAATGATGACTATTCCTTCACTGAAACAGCTCTGCACTGACATCTGTTTTCAATATGCTCCTGTTTGTTCCAACGTGTCATATATACTCTGCAGATCTTGAGTCTGACCTGAAGTGACACCATTTGTCCCACGGAGTCCCGGCTGTACAACGAGACCTTTTTTAAAAGGGAGGGTAGTCTTTCTTCAAGCCTTATGAACTTTATAAAAATATATCTTCATAATGAGTTTGCTTTATGTGAGCTTGCTTTGTCTCTATTGTAATTATATTTAGTTTTGAAATGTGTAATAAATGACAGGACGGTCCTGAACATGCTCTTCTGAGGAGCTTCTATCGCTTCATCTCTCTCTTCTGTCATCCCCTCATGCTGATGCAGAATTGTTTTTTTTACCAGAAAAAACGTCTGATATTTTAATAGTTTGTGTGCTTTTTTTAGATGTATTTTGAAAAATATTCCCTCTGGAAGGTATTTCTAATTACTTATTTCCACAAATATTTGTCAGATGTGTTTCCTCAAAGTAGTTTATAATTAAAATACATGTGCGTGCACAACTTGGAAGTTATTTTGTCCTCCCAGAAAGGATGAAAAGACAAGACAAGAAGCTTTTGGACATCCTTTAGTCAGAGTCTCCAGCTATCTCTATAGTTTTCCACATCTGTTTAACTCTGTATAACATTTGTCGATGTATATATGTACCTATCTATCTTATATTTATCTACTGTCTGTCTATCAACTATCTACTGTCTACTGCTCTATTACCTATCAACATACATATTTATGACATATATGTCTATACATGTTTACATCTAAGCACTTGTATATATACATATACACCATACACATATATACATACATACTCTGTACATCTCACCTCTTTTCATCTATATCTACCTTTGGTTTTGCATTTTGCTGAGAAAGGAAAGTAAGATTTTGAAGGATATACTCTTTGATTCTGTCTTAGTTTGCTTCCTGTTGCTGTGACAAATAGTGATCAAAACCAATTTGGAGAAGAAAGATGTTATTTGGCTTACAGGATACAGTTCGCCATCCAGGAAAGCTATGTTAGGAACCGGGAGGCAGGAACTGAAGCAGAGACAGTGGAGGAATGCTGCTTGCTTGCTTACTACTATGCTTGCTACGTTTGCTTTTTTATAGACTGCAGAACTACTAGCCCAGGGGTTGAACTACCCACAGTAGGCTGGGCCCTCCTACATTAGTCATTACAAAAGAAAATTCCCCACAAGCTCAACTACAGGTCAGTTTGATGGAGGTATTTTCTCAAGTGAGAGTCCCTCTTCCCAGGTGAGTTTTGTTTTTGTCCAGTTAACAAAACACTAGCCAGCACAGTCTCCGTATGTATTTTCTCCTGTTTTTAAGTTTTATTTTTTTTTTGGTTTCTGAATTCTATGTGGTTTCTTTCCTCTGCACTCTTCTATAGATGGTATATCACTTTTATTCCATAGTGTGTGTGTGTGTGTGTGTGTGTGTGTGTGTGTGTGTGTGCACGCACACATGTATGCACAGGTGCACATGTGTGGTGTTGTGCATGTGATGTGGATATGTACATGGTGATGTGGATATGTTCACATGTATGAGGTATGTGGGAGCCAGAGATTGACATTAGATGTTTCCCCCCATCATCCTTCATCTGTTTTCAGATAGGAGCTATTCATCGCAGCACTTGGAGCTTATTTGTTGACTAGACTGGCTGGCCAGTGGCTCCAAGAGTCCTCCTGTCCCTATCTCCTTTCCCCCAATACTGCTGTTACAGATGTGTGTGACTGTACTTGGATTTTATTTGGTTTCTAGACATCTCTCTGAATTCATGTCCTCTATATTGCATAGCAGGTATTTACCCACGAAGACATCTCCCCAGTCCTATTTTTATTCCGTTGTGATCAACTTAACTGTGTGTAGCAAAATCATTTTCTCGACTTACTGCATGCCAGTCATCACTGTGCAGTGATACAACTTTGTATGTCTCAAGACTGTGCAAAAAGATTAAGTGGTATGGTTTCATCTTCTCCTTAGATAGTAAAAAGGAAGTCCTGGAGATTTAAATTTGATTATTTCATTCCATTATTGGACTTCTGACATGGTGTGATAAAGGGCTTATGAGGTTGTAATCTTTAATGTGCTGGGTTACTGCAACTCTTTCCATTCTACTCCCATTTGAACACTTTATCTGGAGAGATGACACTTCTCAGAATGAAATATTCCATCTACAGTTCGCTCCCATTTGTTTTTCTAAGGACTGATATTTCCAAATCAATACAGAGAGGGACTGATGAAAAAATGACTCCCCTCTGGCTTTCACAACAGCATGGCCATACATTTCAGAGATAGAGTCTAACGTTGTGATTAGCATTTGCCTGAGAATGAGAGGGAGAGAGCTTCTATTTAGAATGCTCTTGAGTTCCTTTACATGGGTGTCCCATGGTCCTATGCACTGATCTTTGAGTACAGTCCTATTGCTATGGGTATCGTTATTATTATTGTTGTTGTTATGATGATGATATTCATTTTGATTTTTGAGACAAGGTGTTAACTGTAGCCAAGGCTGCCATGAGCCACTGAATAGCACAGGTTGGCACTGAACGCACAACAACCTTCTTCTTTTTTTCTTTTCTTTTTTTTAACTCCCCAAGTGATGGGAGTACAGGGTTGACTCTCCAGCTCAATGTCACGATTATAGATTTCACAGCAGTGACTCCAACATTCTTTATGCTTGAGTTCAGGCTGAAAGGCTGCTGCAATTTCAGAGTTGAGACATTTGTAGTTCAGCATTATTATAGCATTTATATTCAAGGCATAATTAATTGGTTCTGAAACTCATTTTAATCATGTGAAATACATGCCAGTGTGGGAATTTGATATGCAGTAGATATTACTCATTCATTCAATCACTCATTTATTTTGAGGCAATATACAGCTTAAGATTATTAACCCCAGGGCCAGGCGTATGTGTCACAGGTAAAGAGGTCTGCCATGAAGCCTGGCAACCTGAATTCTTTCCCTGGCAATTACATGTGAATGAAGGAAAGAATTGGCTAGTGCAAATTGTCCTCTGCCCTCCACATGAACACTGTGACACATGCACACACACACATACACACACACCAGTAAGAAGTAATAAATTTTGAATGATTATTAACTCTGGACCTCAAGCATAAGGTTTGAGTCAAGTCTTCTGTCTAATTTTGTCGGTTTTGTGATTGTTGACAGGTCTCCTAACTCCTGTAGTCTCTATTTCTAAATTAGGAACATTACCTATTTTTAAAGTAGCTGAAATGATTTTAAGTCACAGTAAAAAAAATGAATCTCCTGGCCTTGAATGTGACTCATAGTAGATACATATATGAACATTACTATTATTTTTGAATCCTAAAATTAGTCCTGGGAAAATCTACTCTGTGTTGTGCAGCTGTGTGACTGTATTTCCTAGTAGTGACTATCTGAGCAGGTCAAATCTCTATTGCACACAGGCTGAGGCTACTGAGATACACTGTGAGAATGGATTGGCCTTCAGATCTTAGAGAAGGTCAACTTTACAGCTCACTATACACACCTAGTTAATGGATGTTATATGTTCCAAACACAGGGTAGCTATATGAGATATAGAGAAAACATGCTGAATTGAAATATATTTATGGTCCTTCTGGCAGGGAAACTAAAGCTTCTCTGGACGTAATTTTGATCTCATGTGGAGGCTGTTCTATCTACTTTGTTAACCTCCATAGGAGGATCCAACATGAAGGTATTTTTTTTTCATTAAGAGATTTTCTATTTATTTTATATACTAACCACAGATTCCCCTGTCCTCCCTCCTCCCATTCCCCAGCCTTCCCCTCCAAACCACCCCCCATTCCCACCTCCTCCAAGGCAAGGTCTCCCATAGGGAGTCAGCAGAGCCTGGTACATTCAGTTGAGGCAGGTCCAAGCCCCTCCTCCTCCCTGCACCAAGGCTGTGCAAAGTGTCTCACCATAGGCATTAAGCTCCAAAAAGCTGGCTTATGCACTAGGAACAGGTTCCGATCCCACTACCTGGGGACCCCCTGTACTGTTCAAGCTAAACAACTGTCTCGCTTATCCAGAGGGCCTAGTTCAGTACCATGGGGGCTCCTCAGCTATTGGTCCACAGTTTATGCATTTCCACTAGTTTGGCTGATGGAAGCAGATCCAGAGATCCACGGCCGCATCCCAGGCAGAGCTCCAGGAGTCCAATCAATGAGAGAGAGGAGGGATTCCATGAGCAAGGGTTATCGAGACCATGACTGGAAAAATCACAAGAGACAACTAGCCAAACTAATGAAGGTACTTTTTATCTCAGTTGTACACTTGGATTCCAAGTTCACTTCCCACTTCTGGTCTGGTATCTGGAATTACGTTAGCTATTCTTCTTTAATTAGCTTCTCAGTTGTAATCCATCTGCTTTCTGATCAAGGATGTGTTGGTGTCTTGTTCCCTCTGCTCTGACCTTCACTTTGGTCTCGTCATTTCCATTTGTTGCAGTTGTTCATCCTGTGAGATATGCTGATGGACTGACCATCACTCCGTGGTTCCTGGTGAAGGCAAAGTATGCACCTTTCCTTCAAGAGTGCTATCCAGTGTGTGCTTCACTGGCCCATCAATGAAGTTTCAGTACCCTGCGTATTATTGGCAATAACCCATATTTCTGAAGATGGCTGCTGAGTGGAATTCCTCTTTGCACCTATGGCTGACAGCACCTGATGGTTTCTGAGCTATTTCCAAGTGAGCTATTACTCACTTTTCTCCAATGGCTTCATGCTGTGTCTTGACCATAAGGGTCATATTCATGCACATTCCAAGCTATGACTAATTTATATTTCATGTTTAGCAAATGGAAAATTGTTTGAAGGTTAAAGTTGATTATTGGGGAATAAAGCACCCCTATTCAGTTGGTTTGTTTGAGAGAAATACAATACTGATTTTACTTGAATAGAGTTACACAGGAAATTATATTTTTCAGGGAAATAGAAAAGTAAGTTTTTGTTCTTCACTTTTTTGTTCGTGTTCACAATAGAAAGCTAGATTAAGTTCCATAATACAAATAAATAAAAACTGTGTTTAGTGGCTTGTCATCTTGAACAATGACCTGGCAAATGTAGAATTAAACTTTAATGTGTTTTTGAAATATGAGAAGAGAATAGCCATACAAAGAGTTCTATTATGAGTGAGGAAAACATTAACCATTTTAGAAGAATATTAATAATTTAAAGATAAGAACAGGTAAAATGAGAAATCATTGCAAATACTTTGCAACAAACATTTAGGAAAATAGGTTATCAATGTGAAAGTGGGCTGTCAAGGAAGGTCTCCGTTTTATTTGAAAAGCCATCTTCTGTGTAGAGACAGCTAGCCTGCACAGGCTGTTTTAAAAGATGCAAGCATTTGCAGAATACGAACTTTCATGCTTGTGGTCCTAATGACACTCATTTGGAAAGCCTGAAGGTCTGCACATTCCTACTTCCTTCTCTGATCTTCTTTCCAGCGTGGTTGCTGAGTGTGTGTGTTTTTTTCCCCAAACAGAACTTGAAACAGACCAAGAACTCTCAGCTGCTTGAAACAAATAAGCACAGTGTTGACCTTGTTCCTTAAAACATATCCACATCATTTATCCCTGCTCTTGCAGGCTGGGGGTGGCGAGTGAGCCTGCTGTACTGATATGTACTGATATGATTATGTGAACACATTTGGACAGGTAATAGATAGACTCAATATTTATCTCACAAGAGGAATTCTATATTATCTTCCTTTCTGGCAAAATGAATTTTGTTTCTGAAATTTGAAACATAATGGATTAAAGCCCTGATTTCCAAGATATCAGGCAGAATACCACATTTTAAAAGTAAACATAAAAACTCTTCAAAATATTATTTATGTCTTCTTTACTCTATAGACCCATATATTGGTGTGTTTTTTCTAAGTTTAAGCTGTTAGTAGGACAAAAAATATTCTGTTGCTATACATTGTTGATATGTCAATTTTTAAAGGTGGTTTTTCAACTTTATCTGGCACACTTGTGAGGCATGGTGAGCTATTTTCACACATTTGTATTGTTTTTAATGCGTGCAAAGATCAGATCAGGATAACTGGTCTATCTAGTACTTCAGATATTTACCATTTCTTTGCACTAGGACCACTGAAAAACTTCTGCAATAGCTGTCTTGAAACACGATTAATTCCATGCTGCCAACTAGTCTTAGTATGTCCTGGGGACTATGAGATGTCAGTTCTATCTAGTTGGTGTCTTGTACCTGGTAAACATCCTTTCTCTCTTCTCCTTTCTTCAATCATTTCTAGCCTCTGGCAACCACTGAACTACGAGAGTAAAAAAAAAAAGGCTTATCCAGCTAATTCCTCCTTTTATAAAGTCATATAATTTTTTTCCTGAATTTCTCCAACTTTTATATTTTTCTTGCTCAAAACGATAGCTCTTTATTATAGCCACTTCCAGCCAGGTATGAATTGTTAATATCAGTCAGACTTGTCTTCATTTCATAAACAGCCAGAAAACTAGTGAACTAGCACCACAAAACAATTATTATCAGATATTGAGCAAGAGATGGTCTGATTAGAGAAGGCTGAAGGGGGCAAAGAATTGAAGAAGAGAGAAAATATTTGGTAATAATACTAAGTTGCATAACTTTATGTTGAAACTTCATGAAGTCACACAAGACCCAATACTATAAAGATGTAAGTTAAAATACTTCTGAGACTGGTCTTAAAGAAAGAGGTGTTTCAGTTTCAACTAGCCACCTTAGGAACACTTGGTTATATGCCAGGAGAACCGGGGTCTCCTCTGGCACGGGCATTCTATTCTCATTATTCTTGGTTTATCCCAACATATCTTACCTATAGGCCAAAACAGAGGATGAAAACAAGCCTTACATACTGAGTGACAGTCGAAAGCACAACACTGTTTAGAAGAAGAAAACAAGTTGTGAAGACAGATACCACAATCTTGTCAGTTCTATTATCTAAGAAAATTCCATGGGTGCACAGAGAATCCGGAAAAGGTGCCAACTAACCACTAGGGGCATTGACTAGTAGAAAGACAGTCCTGGATAGATGACAGAGAAATTGGCTATCAGTATTAGGTATCAATATTTAATGAAAATCGTAACAGAATAATAAGAGAATTAAAAAATCAGTAGAACATTGCAGTAGAATCCCTGGGGAAGAAAAAAAAAACGCAGTATTTACAATGAAAAACTTGGTGGTCTTAAGTTAAGAACTTCAGCACCTCAACAAAAGCCATGTAAAGGAGGTAAAACACATAGAATTAGAACTTCAGAGTGAGAGGAAGAGAATCATAATCATAAAAAGAAATTGATGAAATTATTTAAATGTTATATAAATAATTAAACTCAACAAATTTAAGCAATATAAGCACAGAGAAAGCCGAGGGCACATTATAATCAAATTACTTGAAACAGTAACTAAGAAAAATAATTTGAAGGCAGCTAGTGGAACAAAACACACATTACAGACAAGAGAGAGCAAAGAGGGATGACTGTGAGTTTGCCATCACAGCAGCACAAGCCGGAAAACAGCAGAGCATCAGGAGCAAACTGGGAGAAAGTCAACTTGCAGCTATTTTCCATTTAGAGAAACTAGCCTTTCAAAGAAAATTTGAAAAGAAAACATTTTCAGACAAACCAAGATTGCTTATCCTCAGCAATTACACATGATAACAAGTGCTAGATGTAATTATCCTGGTTGAACGTAAACACTACTGCAAACAGAATTGAACCCACACACAATCAAGAGGGCTAAGAATGACAAATATGAGAGAGCATTTTCCTTCCTTATTTTGTTCCTCTAGTATGTTTTCCATAAGAAGGGACACTCAGAATAGTTTCGGTACCTTGAGTTAGAATTCCTAATCATAGCATCAACATTAGTCTCCTTTGTTCTGTAAAAGACACTTTTAAGAGAATGAGTACATAAAGATTTGTCAAAAATCAAAAGATTTCACATACAACTCATATTAAAGACAGGTAGATTATGGATAGGCACATCACCAAAGACAAAATAAAGATGGAAAGTAAATGCACGGGGAGGTGTTGCACATCATTAGCCATGAGGAGAGTCTAGAGGGAAACAATGGGAGGTCTTGCTTCATTCCTATCTATCACTATATTTGTCCTCTCCTTTTCTCCATTTCCTTTTCCCCCTTCCTCTCAATCTCTGTCACCCTCTCCTCTTTCTGGGGGTGAAAAAAATCTCAGGATTTATCTACCATGTTTGGTAAGCTAGAAACCCATGGTAGTGTATGTGTTGCTGTAGTTCAGTCAAATAACTACAGCCCATGACAACCAACGGTACAGATCTGCTTCTAAAGCATGACAGAGTGTGTCGGGGTTTGAAGGCAATTTGGCAGGAGCCACTCTTCTACTTATTCCCAGTAACCCAATTTGGTAGAGCCCCGCTTACATTAGAGAGGGAAGCCCACTTTAGTCATTCTGTTGATAAAATATTCATCTTACCCAGAGGTACCCTCACTAATGCATCGAAAATGTGTGGCTAAAAGCCAAGGGTCTAGTGTCTGTCAAATTGATACCAGCATAGGGATCTTTTTTAATCTGTTAAAGGGAGTATTTATACACATATAAACATGCTAAAATTTATAGAACTATACACTGAAATTAAAGTCAAATGTGTTGTATGATAGCTTAAAAAAATACCTAAAGACAATACCATGTTATTTGAAGCTCATGTGGAAGCAAGGTGTATCAAAATAAGAGTACAGAATCTGGAGGGAGCTGAAATGAAAGCTACTATTGTAGGCTTCTTATATGTGTCACATATGTAAAGTGACATATATTTAAAGGTATGCTGTGATCAGTTATGACTGTTACTGTAACCCCCATAAATAACCAGTGAAACATGAACATAGAGAGCATGCTAATGTGTAAATGAGTCCATCAAAGGTACTCAAGAAAATTAATTGAAGAGGAGGATGGTTAGATACAAAGAGTAGAAGAAGGTTCAGGGATAAAAACACTTGCCCTGCAAGTCTGAAAACCCAAGTTCTATCCCTGGGTCCCACGGTAAAAGGAGAAAACCAACTCCTTCAAGTTGCTCTCTGTCTTCACATGCATTCCATGGCACCTGTGTGTGCTGGCAAGAACACACACACACACACACACACACACACACACACTGACACTCAGAGACACACACATCCAAACACAAATGCACACAATTGTAGATGTAACCAACCTTCTTATTAAATAAGAAACACAGAACCAATGCAAAGAAGAAAGCCAAGAGGTCAGAGCTAAGAGCTAAAACCTTACCCTTCCTCCTGCGGTGGTCCTACCTCTCCGAACCAGAGCTACTTTCTGTGTTAAAGTCTTTGTATAGAGTTTCTGTTCTGCCTTCTCAATGGTTGTAAACCCAACCACATGACCGCCTCCTCACGGCCTGTCTGTATAGGCCTCCAGGTTTTCTATGATTGGTATTGAGATAAAGGCATGTGTATCCAATACTGGCTGTATCCCTGAACACACAGAGACTTACCTAGCTCTGCCTACCAAGTGCTGGGATTACAAGCGTATACCACCACTGCCCTGCCCCTGCTTTCCTATGGCTTGCTAATAGCTCTGACCCCGGGCAACTTTATTTATTAACATATAAATAACATTTTAATACAAATAAAATATCACCATACACAATGGTGATGAATAAAATTTTCAAAAATTAAAAAAATTAGAAGCAAAGTATGGGAAATAATTTTAATAGCAGGATGCTATTAGCAGAGCATATCCATGTTAGTGATTACACTGTGTCCTCCAGTTTTGTTTGTGTTTGTGGGTGGGTGTGTAAAACTGACGAAAACTAGACTTATCTGAAAAGCAGGTACAGTTGATAGAATGCCCCCATAAGATTAACTTGTAGCTAGAGTTTTCCTGCCTGGCCCACAGTCAGGACAAATCTCTCTCACCCGCCAGTTCCAAGCCGCTCAAACCCGATCAAGTAAACACAGACACTTATATTGGTTTCAAACTGTATGGCCATGGCAGGCTTCTTGCAAACTGTTCTTACAGCTTAAATTAATCCATTTCCATTAATCTATACCTTGCCACGTGGCTCGTGGCTTACCGGCATCTTCACATGCTGTTTGTCATCATGGCGGCTGGCAGGGTCTCTCTGACTCAGCCTTCCACTTCCCAGCTTTATTCTCCTCCTTGTCCCGCCTACACTTCCTGCCTAGCCAATGGCCAATCAGTGTTTTATTTATTGACTAATTAGCAACACATTTGCCATACAGAACATCCCACAGCATTAACTTCTAGGCAAGACTGTAGCTATGATCTTAAATTAGTGTTTGATGTGGGAAGGCCTAGACCATTGTAGCTGGTGCCACCCTAGGCAGGTAGTTCTGAGGTGTATAGGAAATCAAGCTGAGGAAGCCTTGGGGGCAAGGTGGTAAGCAGAGTTCCTCCATGGCTTCAGCTTCCGCTACTGCCCCTCGTTCCTGTCCTAATTGAAATAAGCCCGTTCCACCCTAAATTTCTTTGCATCACTGTGTTATATCACAGCAATAGAAACCCTAGTTAAGATACATGGAAAGCAAATGAACTAAATTTGCTAATTAAAAGGTAGATATTATTAGACTAGACAAAACAAACAAAAAATAGAACTCAACTGTATGTATGTTATGCATAAGAATTCTACCTCAAACATAAGAATGCAAACAGTTTAAAAGCAAAATCATGGGAATCTACAGAACTTTCAGGTATTATTCATGAAACATACACAATAAATCAGAAGAAAACATTTTAAGAAGAGTAATGTATAAAAAATAACAAAAGAACAATTTATCTCAAAACATCTGACAAATGTAAACAAGTATGTAGCCATAACAGAACCTGTGAATGTGTGAAATAAACACCAAAAACTGAGAGGAAAATTAAATATAACCATAATTGTTGAAACTTGAGATTTCAACATTCCTATCCAATAGCTGAGGTTCTGAGTCAACAGAAATATCCATAAGCCAGTAGAAAACTTAAAAGAATCCTTAGCAATATGACCTCAGTGATATTTATAGGGGAGTTCACTGAGAGCAAAAAACACATTCTTTGCAAGTGACATGGGACATTAAGGAAATTAGACTCCATTGAAGGAAATAAAATAAAATTCAATAAATTTATAAGAACATGAATCATACCATCAAACTGACTACATGATCTAGCCACAAAATTAAATTAGAAATGAAAAACAATAAGGCTATCAAAGAAAATCACGAAGTATTTGAAAAATTTCAAAGAAAAACTTTTCTAAATAAACTGTGAGCTGAAAAGACTAAATTAGGAAGTATTTTTAACTGAATAGGATTAAGTCACAATAATGATAAACTTAAATCAGTGTGTCAGAGTAGCACTGTAACTGTAACAGATGTGTGTATGCATACACAAGTAAGTGCATATGCAGTATAAGTTTTTATTGATCTGTGCACTGAAAAAATGCTTGTATCCCAGCCTGACCTCATCTGAGAGCCTGCAACTTCTCTGACCTCCACCTGTATTCTAACATACACACACACACATACACACACACACACACACACACACACACACACACACACACACACACACACCCCTAAAATAAAAAAAAAACTAAAAATATTTTCACTTTATATCATGATTTTATCAGTTAATAGGGAAACATGACTACTAATTAATTGTGGAAACCTTGCTACCAACTTAGGCTAGAGAGCATTTTTTGATTACTGCTTTTGAAGGGTTGGGTACAAGAGATGTCGTTACACACTGGGGGACAACACAGTGTTCCAGTGGAATCCACAAGCATTATGCCAGGTCTTGTTGGTGACAGTAGGAGTACAACTTCTGTTGTCTTCTGATTTGACACACTACCATTCAGGAATAGAGATGCAGGTGGCCTGGCCATGCCAGTCTAAAAGATCAACATCACTGTTGAGCAATTAGGAGCATGAATCCATCAGCAAGGATTTGCTATCATGACATTTGAGAAGGTCTGCAAGCAAACATTCATCTGGACCTGTTTCAGTTTTCACTCATTCACTCACTCATTCATCTATCTATCTATCTACTTAAATTTTTTTTCATTTTTTCATACCAACCACAGATCCCCTCTCATCTCTCCTCCCACTCCTCCCTTCACCCCCAACCCATTCCCCCCATCCCCTCCTCCAAAATAGTAGGTATTCCCATGAGAGGACAGCAAAGCCTGGTACATTCAGTTGAGGCAAGACCAACTTCCTCCTGCATCAAGGGTGAGCAAGGTGTCCAACCATAGGTAATAGGCTCCAGAAAGCCAGCTCATGCACCAGGGATAGATCCTGATCCCACTGCCAGGAACTCCTCAAACAGACCCAGCTACACAACTGTCTCCCGTATGCAGAGGGTCTAGTCTGGTCCCATGTAAGTTCCACCACTGTCGGTCTAAAGTTTCTGAGTTCCTATGAGCTTGGTTCAGTTGTCTATGTAGATTTCCGCATCATGATCTTGACTCCCCTTGCTCATATATTCCCTCTTCCCTCTCTTAAAACTAGGAAATATCATCCTGAGTGAGGTAACCCAGACTTGGAAAGACAAACACAGTATGTACTCACTCATAAGTGGATACTAGATGTAAAGCAAAGGATAATCAGACTATAACCCACAGCTCCAGAGAAGCTAGCTAACAAGGAGGGCTCTGAGAGGGATACCTGGATCGCACTGGGAAGGGGAAACAGAGGAGATCTCTGGGGATGAGGGGTGGGCAATGGAGGGTAGGGGATGGGAGCTGAGAATATGAGGGAAAGGAATGGTTGAACTGGGGAAGGGATGAAGTGGGAGAGCAATGAAAGATATATCTTGATAGAGGGAGACATTATGGGGTAAGGGAGAAACCTGGTGCTGGGGAAATTCCCAGGATTCTACAAGGATGACCCCAGATTAGACTACTAGCAATAGTTGAGAGGATGCCTGAGCTGGCCAACCTTGGTAATAAGGTTGGTGAATACCCTAACTGTCATCATAGAGCCTTCATCTGGTAACTGATGGAAGCAGATGCAGAGATCCACAACCAAGCACCAGGTCGAGCTTCAGAAGCCCAGTTTTCACTTTTCAAAAGTTTTTAATCTTATTTTTTTTAGAACTTCATGTGTCAGTACACTGTATTTTAATGCTTTCTTCAGTGGAAGATTACAAAATACATTAAAATCATCATGTATGTAGTGAAAAATAAAATAAATACAGATTAAGATAAATACTGGGGAGAATATATGAATTTAGCTAACTGTTTTATTATCAATCAGAAAAAAGCACAGAAAATATTAACACCTCAATAAGAAAGTTGAAAAATATTTGTTTTTAAATAAATGATATTTCCAAAAATCATTTGAGAGCGTATCTATGATTGGAATACTATTCTGGAGTAACCGGTTTGTTAGGGAAAGGAGGCAGAAAGGTAAAAGAAAATGAATTGAAAAGCAAATAATATAAGTATTTGTAAATTGTGCCTACACCTTATGGTGACATTTCAGAACTTAGAAGATTTGAAAAGGAAAATGGGGAGCACATATTGAGTCAAGCTAGCAGGAACTGTGTTTACCTTGGTCTTCATTTTCTTCAACAGTTATTTTAATTGTATCTGCTTATTAGGTACATAGTAATCAGTTGAAACACTATGGTATGCAGTCATCAAATTGAGTAGCTGATATTTCCATCTCAAACATATCAAAACATTTTGACTAATATCTAATAATTGTATATACTTAAGGGGCTTAGTGCTACATTCCAATCATGCAAGCAATATGTACTGATGAGCCACAGGAGCTTCCTTTCCAATTTCCTTTTCATGACTTTGTGTTTGGAGACTGAGCTTTTATTTTCTCTGTGAATCATTTACTGTTTGTAACAACAAGCCACTATTAAAGACAAAATATTAACCTTGCTGATGTGCGTTTCGGTGAAAGAACATGCATTAGTAAAGTAGCACCAGTCATATTCAAAGTGTTCATATTTCTTTATATTTATTAGTGCAACTCTTGATTCACTAGAAAGTTGCTCATTTGGGTGTGACCATGCTGGTTCTTGGGTCACTAGTTTCTCTGTAGAGGAGAGAGCATTATGGGAATTTCAAGCTCACTGGAACTCGGGTTATATCTTGATGGTGAGTAAACATGGAGGATTCCTCAAGCTGAGCATCTCACTGGTCTGTATTCTTTGAAGGGCTTCCTAAATTTGTACAGAACATTGTTTGGGTCAGGGTAATGAGGTTCCATGGGTTTGGAGTGCTGTGTCTCTTCTCTCATCTTCATCCTCTGGCCTGGGGGTCCTGGTCTGGCTTCCTGTCGCTGGGCTTCCTTCATTACTTATTAGAACATTTCTACTCACTGGGAGTTACTGGGTTGTCAAGACCATGAGTTAACATGATGGTCTGTGGGTCTTTTTACTGTGCATGGGATCTCCATCACTGTGTAGAGGCTTGCACAGGCCAGCCCTGTTCTGCTTATCTCTCATTCACACTTGACATATGGACTCCTGAAATGAGAATATGGCTGAAGAGCAACTGATAAGGGACACTAGTTTCTTACAAGTGTCCAAAATTTCCCAACTGTCCAGTTCTTGGCTTCAGATCGGTGTGCTCAGGTTTTGTCCCTAGACTTGGACACTCAATCTATCATTATCTATTAGGATCTCTGAAACCCACTGGACATTACTAAGATTGAGGGTATACAGAGAGTTGTTGTTCAATTAATATGGATTATTGGTATGGAAAGATAAAAGTTCCTGTGGCAGATAGAAGTGACAAGTACCTAAAATTGTGGATAAAATAAACACTGTTTCAATTTAGTAAAAATAGTAAGTATATGTTATTTATATTTGCTAATTCTTTTTTTCCCATCTGAAACATTTTACACACTGAAGTCAGGAGTTCTTAATCCTTATGCCTGAATTATGAAAACCTCACGAGGATTCTTTAGGTTGGAAGTAACAGAGAAGGTTGAAAAAAAAAAAAAAACCAAAAAACACACAGTGTGGCAAAACAGCTCACCTGCCATACAAGCCTGGTGACCTAAGTTCCATTCTTGGAACCCACATGAAAGTGGCAGAAGAGAACCGAGTCCTCTGACCTCCACATGCATTCCACGTGCATTTGCACCCATATTTCACACACACACACACACACACACACACACACACACACACACACTCAATCAATTTTAAAGCCTCTGAATACAGCACATTAAAAATATAACAGTAACCTACTACCACCTAATCCCATACATTATGGGATTCTAATAATGTAGCTTAATAGGTAACAAATGTCCATGTTTGGCTATTTAAATTGAAGTTGTTTGAAATTAAATAGCCAGATTAGAAGAGCTCAATATCCGCCCATGGTCAGTAGCTGTTGCATCAGAGGGGCATACCTCTCATGGCTGGACTCTTATTTTGGTGGAATTTGTGGGCCTAGTGCCAGTTGCTTAGCAACATGCTAGTGGCATACCATTACAGCTAAAATCTCTTATTCTCAAACATTTATTCCTGTTTGAGCATTAAAATCTGCTAAATTTGCAAAGCCTACCCTTGTAAATATTTGAAGTGGGAATGAGCTTATTATTTGAATTTTCTGTGAATGATGTAATCGACAGATTTGAAAACCTTGGGGTTCTGTGACTGTAAAATGCAATTTTGTACATTAGTTCTTTAACAGAAACTCTTGTTTTGAATAACTCATAACAACTGGCTAGTGAAGGGAATTAATATTACCATAAATAAAACAGTTTCACTGAGATTGTAAAGTTACAGCTTAGCAACAAAAGAGCATTTGATTTTCTCATATTTTAAGCATTTTTGAAATTCTTAAAGTAAGTGAATATTTTTAGAATATTGATTTTTATGGGAAAGTTTTGTGGTAACAAGAACACTAAGGAATATTAGAGCCAAAAATGTGCAAAAAATTCCTTCCAAGTATAACAGCTTTGCTTTTCATTCATAAACAGAACTATGCTCAATATTCTCGGGGTATAGAAGATGGTTGAAAGTGTAAAGCTAAAGCGGCTGACTTGAAGAGTAATTATTTTTGTTATTGCTTTGTCTTTTTATTTTTAAATTTTGTTTTCTTGTGGTTTTGTTTCACGGGTGGAACCCAGAGCCTCATATACACTAAAAACATATTCTGTCTTAGAGCTACACTTGGGCTCCTGAACAACACTTGTGCTGTCCCTGTGACCCATGCCTCAGAATCTAGTCCATGACAGATTTCCACCTTTTTTTGGATTGTTCATTCAAGTAAGATTAAAATAAACAAACAAAGTCTTTATGAAAAAACTTAACTGAAAAAAATAAATCATGCCAGTTTTAGATTGAGTTTACACATCAAGTAATGTGTGCTTAAGCTGTGTCTCTTTAGTGTTGGTTAACTAATAGTTGCAAAGGCTGTAGCTTTGTTTCATTCTCTGAGTTTCCTGTGTAATGACCAAACACACTCTGGGAGAAGAATAGAAGCCCCCATTACTGTGGTGATGTGTTATCATGGTTTAGCAGAGGTCAACTAGCTATGACCTAGCTCCAATTGACAAACTTTGTGGGGAGTTCAAACTACCAGCAATCATGGGATTTTAATCAAAAAATTCTGATTGGTAGTTTGAATAAGAATGCTTTAGTCAATATCTTAGAGTCAACTGAATTAGTTTTTGATGCTGTATAGATTTGAATAGTGGTATGAATAGATTAAAATATTGATTTTACATCTTTAGTTGTGGTCCAACATCTGCCATTATGCCTACCCTGTAATAGCTACTGAATAAATGCCAAATGGGTAAAGAAATTAATGAAAAACTTATTGGGTTTTGGTTATAAAAAAACAACAACAACTCTATCCCAACATGCCCCTGATAGCAATTTTAACAACATGCCACATGATGGGGTTGATGTGCTGCCAATGAGGACTGAAACAAGCCATGCTTTGTTTCTGGATGGGGTGAAAGATTTGAGCATGTGGAGAAAAAAACTCCAAAAACTCTTTTTATTTTTGAACTTATATTCTCCTCTCATACATTATATCCTGATCACAGTTTACCCTCCCCCCTCCTCCCAGCCCCTCCCCCACACCTCCTCTCTTCCCCAGATCCACTCCTCCTTTGTCCCCGTCCCCACCATGAGCAGGCCTCCCCAGGATATCCACTGAACATGGCTTAACAAGATCCAATAAGGCTGGACACAAACCCTTATATCACTGCAGGAGGTGGGAACCCAGTAGGAGGAAAAAGGTGTAAGTGCAAACAAAAGAGCCAGAGACAACCTCCACTCCCATTGTTGGGAGTTCCACAGGAACACCAAGCTATACAGTCATAAGGTATATGCAGAGGACCTAGCTTAGACCCATGCAAGTCTGTGCTTATAACTTTCTATGAGTCCCTATGAGCCCTGCTTAGCTGTTTCTGTGGATTGTATTCTCATGATGTCCTTGACCCCTCTGGCTCCTACAATCCTTCCTCCCGCTCTTCAGAAGGGTACTGATGCCCAGCTGTCATCTGAGGGTCATCATACAGCAACTTATGGGAACAGATGCAGAGATCAAAATCTCTTATTTCCCTTTTAAGTCAAATATTGCACGACTGTTTTTTTTTTAATATCCTTTAAAAGTAAGCTGTAATTATTCATAATAGCCAGAGCCTGGAAACAACCTAGATGTCCCTCAGTTGGAGAATAGATAAGGGAAATGTGGTAGATTTACACAATGGAGTATTACTAGATGGTAAAAAACAATGATATCATGAAATTTGTAGGCAAATGGATGGAACTAGAAAGAATCATCCTGAGTGATGTAACCCAGACCCAGAAAGACAAACACGATAAGTACTCACTCTTAAATGGATATTAGATGCAAAGCAAAGGTTAACCAGGCTATAATCCACAACCCCAGAGAAGCTAGGTTAAAAGGAGGACCCTAAGAGGGACACATGTAGAGGGCCCCAGGGAGGGGAAATAGTTAAAGTCTCCTGGGTAAACTGGGGATGGGGGCTTAGAAGGTAAAGGAAAAGGATGGGAACAGGAGGGACTGAGATGGCTGAGTGGAGGAAGGGATGAAGAGGGAAAGCAATGAAAGAGATATCTTGGTAGAGGGAAATATTGGGGGGGGGGTTGGGAGAAACCTAGTGCTAGGGAAATCCCCAGGGACACCAGCTAAGACTCCTAGCAATAAATGCAGAGGGTACCTGAACTTACCTTCTCCTATAATCAGAGTAATGACTACTCTAATTGTCATTATAGAACCTACATCCAGGAACTGATGGAAGCAGATGCAGTGAGCCACAACCAAGCACTGGGCTGAACTCCTAGACTTCAGTTGAAAAGAGGGAGAAGGGATCACAGGAGCAAGTGAGGTCAAGATCATGATGGGAAAAATCACAGAGACAGCTGATCCAAGCTGGTGGGAGCTCATGGACTCTGGCCTGTTAGCTAGGGAACATGCATGGGATCGAACTAGACCTTCTAAATGTGGGTGACAGTTATGTGACTAGATCTTTTTGGGGAATCTGTGGCAGTGGGAGCAGGACTTATCCTGGGTGCATGAAATGGCTTTTTGGAACACATTTCCTAGTGTGGGATACCTTGCTCAGCCTTGACACAGGGGGAGGGGCTTGGTCCTGCCTTAACTTAGTCTGCCAGACTTTGTTGACTCCCCAAGGGAGGCCTTACCCTCTCTGAGGAGTGGATGAGGGGTAGGATGGAGGAGATGGGAGAAGGGGAGGAGGGGGAACTGGGATTGGTCTGTAAAATGAAAAAAACTTTTTTTTTTAAGATTTATTTGTTTATTATGTATACAGAAGAGGGCGCCAGATCTCATTACAGATGGCTGTGAGCCACCAAGTGGGTGCTGGGAATTGAACTCAGGACCTCTGGAAAAGCAGTCAATGCTCTTAACCTCTGAGCCATCTCTCCAGCCTGAAAAAAAACTTCTTTAAAAAATAAATAATAAAAAAAGGCAAGCTGTAGCTGTGACTCTTATCTGTAGAAAATACAAGTTCCTCTGGGATGTAAACAAAATCTAACAGATTATTTTCCGAATTCTGAGTCTTCTGAAACAGAAATGCTAAGAGGAAATGGGGTGGGGTGGGGTATGTTTTCAGTAGTAAGAAAGAGACAGCCCAGAACCATTTCAGTGAATCCACAGTTTCAGGGTGGAGACTGTGGGTATTATATACTAGTATACTTATAAAGTTTTGCCTGCTAGAAACAGTGTACTAGAGGTATGTGAAGAATGTCTGATCTGAAGAGAGACTTTCAATAGAAGTAGAGACAGGAAAGAGCCAGGCAAGGCAAACACAGTAATGCACAAGTAACTTGAAGGGAGCGATCAATTACACGGCTGTCTGTGGCCCCTTAATTGTCATTCTCTTAATGCACACTATATTCATTGACATTAGTAATGACTCTGCCTAGTGATTTCATTCAGGGATAAGTAAATGCATTTTCAAAGATTCCCAAAGAAAATAAATCCACTGCAACCAATCAGAAAGGAAAACAAAGACCTGGAGTCACCACATCTGCTCTTTATGCTTAGAACCGGGGCTGCTTCTTTGCCTCTGTTGCTCATTGGAGCTTGGGGCGGACAGGATTTGTTTTCTCCTGTCCATGTTGATCCATCTCTGCACACCCCAGGGCAGGATTTCCAGTTTCTCTTTTTCCACTTTGTTTCTCTGCCTCTCTTCATTTCTCCATCTTTCCCTTTCTTCTTCCCCCGTCTCCCCCCTTCTTTCATTTAGCACACACTTTTACCAAAAAGTAGACATTTCATTTCTTTGACTTCAAATTAAGCTCAGCTGTCTTAAATGTTCTCTCATGTCTAATTCTCCAGACATTGTATAAGAATTAAGTCTTATTTATTATTTTATTGTGTAAAAAGGAGGAGGAATTTTTGTGGAACGACCTTCCTAAAAGTTGTCTGGCTAAGACTCTTTATTTTGTGTCAGCAGTATGGAATTATTTTGTACTGCGTGGAATTATACATTATTTCTTACCAGATAAAACAACAAAAGCATTCCTTAGAGTATATGAAATAAGTGTTTTAATTTATGAGCTGTGTATAAATATTTTTCAAAGATATCACAGGAACCCGAAAGCAGAATGATTTCATGAATATGTTAAAGATTGCAAAACTGCAGTAGAACTCAATGAGAGGAGCTGAAACATTTCAGGACTGGGGAGCATGTTAATTTTTCTGTTACTGAGAAGAGCATGTTGGGAGGAAGAGGCATCTTCAGAAAGGGAAGAGAATCCCAACTATTTATTTTCATGATGTTTTTCTTAAGCTTTGTTCTAATGACATTGAAGTTATTCAGAGACACAAAGTGGAGTCCGATTAAACTGTGTTGAAAGCCAGTTCATTTAGGATCGATATGTAGTTCATATTTAACTGTTATATCAGATTCTTGGGTTCTTAATCAAAAAATTGAAATAAAAGTCCATGCAGATTTGCAAAAGTAGTAAGGGAACTTTATCTGAAGTAAAGAAGCAATAGAAAAGATCAGAACACATAGCAAAGAAACAGCAGGTCACACTAGCACCTAATTATTGTTTGAGTTTTCCTTTTGTGGGGTTCAAGAAAAGGAGAAGTTTGGCTACTAAGAGACATAGCAGGAGTAGTTCTCTGTTCTGACTGATGGATTAGAACATATTATTATTTTTTTTTTAAACTGCACATGTATCTTCCCACAACGCACCTGAATTTAGTTATATAGACTCCCAGTTATACATAGGCATGAGATGTAGTAGTTAGAGATTCTTCTACCTAAACACGCACTTAAAGATAGAAATTCACCTTGCTGCATATGCTGGAGGCCTCCCTTGCCCATGCACATTCTGTACCAAAATATATTCAAAACATGTTTAAATCCAAACTATCTAAGCTTGATGGTCATGAAAAGGGAAGGAAATTTAACTGATTGTCCAGAGAGGAGTGCACATGTAGCCAAATGAAGGTGGGGATCTGATGTTACAAGGTCCATTGTTCAGAGAATGGTGCAGGTACAAAGTAGATACAACTGAAGGGGTTAGGCTAACAAGTGTGTTATTAGAAGAGGGTGGTATGTATAAAAGAAATCAATAGCAGTGCCAGTTTACTGAAATATCTCTTATGCTTGCCTGCCTTTATAGTATATGTACTGGGGGTTAATTCTACCAACCTGTTATGTTGTAGAGATAAACTGCAATTTGCTCCAAAAGCTTTGTCTCATCATTTTTAATTAAATTCTATCTTAGTAAGTCAATTTGTCATGATCTCAATAATCATAAGACCAAAATGATCATGGAGCTTTAACTGAAGGCTTATAAAATCAACACAGTTGAGAAGGGACTTCTTATTAATTTCACTGAAAATTAAATTTATTTATTTACTTTTATCTTATGTTTGCCTGAATGTTCATGTAAACCATATATATATCTGGTACCTACAGAGGCCAAAAGAGGGCATCAGGTGCCCTGGAACTTGAGTTATAGATGGTTGTGAACCACCATGTGGGGCTAAGAATCAAACCCTAGGCCCTTGTAAGAACAGCCAGTGTTCTTAATGGCTGAGCCATCTCTCCAGTCCCTCAGCAACAACTTGAGTGGGTCTTGGATACATACTTTAGAAAAATAATCTCATGGTTTGTTTTCTGATAGTATATAGACTGGATGATATATTCAAATATCTTTATTGATTGGATATTATTTTTAAATTTTATTTGACAATTTTATGCACATATATAATTATTTTTTGTCATTTCCCCTCTCTTATTAAACCCTTTTTAATTTCCTTTTTATTACTAGCTTACCACTTATGAAATATTGGTAATGTACTCACAGCAACACTATAGTCCCTTATTTTCCTTTGGAACACTTCTGCTCAGTCCCCTATATTTGTGACTTGAAGGAGGGTTGTGACTTGTTGAGTTGTTTTGTTTAGTTTTTTTTTTGATGTTATTATTTGTTTTTGCTTTTGTTTTTCACAGAATCTCATATAGCCCAAGATGGCCTGGTACTCACCATGTATCTAAATATAACTTGAGTTCTTGGTTCTCCTGCTTCTGCTTCACATATTCTTGCATTACAGGTATGCACCACTATGCCCAATACATACACTGCTGAGGATCAAACCTGGGGTTCTGTGGAGATGATAACTTAGTTCTATCAACTCAGCATCTACATCCCCATCTGGAAGTCAGGTCGTTTCCACTGACCTAACCTGCTTATGAGAGCTCCATTCAGCTGCATTTGGAAGTTGGACCAGAACTCAGAAGCATAGGCTGCTTTTTTTTAAAAAAAAATATGAAAATGTGTGGTACTTGTCTATAGTCACTAAGATTTTTTGTGAAGATTAAATATGTAAAGTAAATTGGATTAAACAGTGGAATTGTCTTTAAGTTAATGTTGCACATGAGAATGAAGTCAGATTAATAAAGAAAATATGGAGAGGCAAATCACTTTATACTCTTTTAAAAAGTGTTTTATTTAATTTTTTTCATGTAAGTTTTGATGATGTTTTCCTTCTCCCAACTCCTTTTAGATCCTCCCCATCTTTCTATTTACCCAACTTCTCTTCTCTTTCTTGAAAAAAAAAAGACACACACACACACAAAAAATGAAAATCAAAACAAAGAAGCAGCAGATAAATAAGACAAAAACTGTCAAAACAAAAAGTCCCAAAATAAACCGTGGAGTTTGGCTTGTGTTGACTCGCTACTCCTGGGCATAGAGCTACCCTGGAGTGCAGGCAATACACCCAGTGGCATTTCATTGGAGAAAACTGATTTCTCCTTTTCTTACAGGCATCACTTGCAAATAGCTTCTTGGGTAGGGGTGGAAATTTGTTTCTATTTTCCCTTCTCAGCTCTGGGACACTGTCTGGGTTTAATATTTATAGGTCTTGTGCATGCTGCCATTGTCTCTGTAAAGTTCATATGTACACCAGTCCTATTGTGTCTGGAAAGCATCGTTTTGTAGTAGAATATTTTAAGGTGTGTTACTTTTGTTCATGTGGCATTTGTTTAACTCTGTGAAGCTGTGTTACTGTGCCTGTGTAAAACATCTGATGATCTAATAAAGAACTGGCCAATAGCAAGGCAGGAGAAAAGATAGGAGGGACTGGTAGGCAGAGGGTATATATAGAAGGAGAAAACTGGGAAGAGAAATCTAAGAACCAGAGAAGGAGGAGGACTCCAGGGACCAGCCACCCAGCTACACAGCAAGCTGTGGAGTAAGAATAAGATTTACAGAAGTTAGAGAATGGGAAAAGCCCAGAGGCAAATGATAGATGAGTTAATTCAAGCAGCTGGCTAGAAACTAAGCCAAGCTAAGGCCAGGTATTCATAAGTAATAATAAGCCTCCTTGCGTGATTTATTTGGGAGTTGGGTGGCATGCCCCCTAGAAAAGAGTAAAAACAAATAACAACACTGTTTCCATGGAGTTATCCACCAGCTCTGGCTCTCTGGTGCTTTGAATGAGAATGGCTCCCACAGTTTCATATTTTTAAATGCTTAGTCACCAGGGAGGGAACTGTTTTGGAAGGATTAGGAGGTGTGGCCTTATTGGAGGAGGCATGTCACTGAAAGTGGGCTTTGAGGTTTCAAAAGTCCATGCCAGTCTCAATCTCTCCCCACCCCTCTCTCAGTCTCTCTCTTTGTGCATGCTACCTGTGAATCAGGATGCAGCTTCTGGCTAGTCCTCTAGTACCATGCTGCCTGTTGCTATGCTCCTCACCATGATGATAATGATTTGAAGCTGTAAACAAGTCCCTAATTAAATGTTTTCTCCTATAAATTTGCCTTGATGATGGTGTCTCTTCACAGCAATAGAATAGCACCAAAGACTGGCTCTTACAATATTTGTAGCACCTATTCTACATAGATCCCTGAGCCTTCATGGGAGGGGTTTGATGAAGACATCCCACTTTGGACTGAGTGCTTCAAAGTCTCTAATTCTCCGCACAGTGTTCAGCTGTGTGCCTCTGTATTAACTCCCATCTCCTTCCTTTAATGAAGGGTAGCTTCATTAAAACTCTGCTTATATAAATGTATGCATATGTATCTATATCTGTATCTGTATATACTTTAGAATGCTTCTACAGTAGTAGGGTTCCAAATGGCTTCTCAAAAGGTCTTTAGTGTTAGTTATCTTTCCTCTGCCGTACTTTCCTATTATCCACCCCAATTAAACTACAAGAAGAAGGTCACTGATGAGGTCTGAGCAAGGTGCTGACCCATGGGTATGGAAGTGTATCATTAGGAGTCATTTTATTACTATGTTCCTTTAGCAGAATAAT